>NC_092335.1:593428333-593745000 GCF_046630445.1 Rutidosis leptorrhynchoides | reverse complement strand
TAGGTCTGGTGTTTACAGTCTGATGCTGCGAACCGACTTGCTATTCCAGCAATATGTAGTGACTGTTTAGTGCAATATCGAGTTGGATCGCATGGACTACATTAGAATGAAACATCAGGATATACGCAATGAATACCTTACTGGTTTGCACGGCGCTATAAACAGGGGTGATCGTACCGGTGCAGACGTGGGTAGTAGAACAATTCTACCCACTTCTTTCACTAGTGGTCCCCGTTACATGTTAAGCCATTACTTGGACGCGCTAGCCATTTGTCGCGTTTTTGGTAATCCCCAATTTTTTATCACCTTCACATGCAATGTGAAGTGGCCTGAAATCGTTCGCTATCTGCAACCCTACCCGTATTTAACAGCTTCAGACCGGGCTGATATTGTTGCCCGTGTATTCCACTCAAAGTTAAAGAATTCGTTACGTTCTTAAAATAGGAGAAGCATCTTGGCAGCTTTGGAGGGAGTAAGGTTCCTTTTGTTTTTTTAAGCTCCCTTTATTAGAGAAACCTCACGCTGTTCTACACTAACATTTTTTTTGCCTCTTTTTTCAGTACTTTATACAATCGAGTTCCAGAAACGGGGTTTGCCGCACTGCCATACATTATTGTGGGTATATTCGGAGGCTCCAGGTGCAATTATCGAGCACCTGGACAACTACATATCTGCTGAATTTCCTGACCCCCGAAGTGATCCGGTCGGTTACGCAGTTATCTCAGCCACTATGATGCATGGTCCATGTGACCTGAGCAAAACTAAAGCTCCCTGTATGGAAGGTATTTCTTGCTCAAAAAATTTCCCAAAGGTATATAACAACAAAACATTCTTTGACGTCGACGGTAGGGCCCACTATCGGCGGAGTAATACTGGTGTATATACGACACGTTCGGGTGTCAAGCTTGATAACATCTACGTTGTTCCTTATAATCGCATACTATCTCTGACTTTTCAGGTAATACTGGTGTACACACCACACATTCAGGTGTCGAGCTTGATAACATTTACGCTTTTCCTTATAATCGCTTACTATTTCTGACTTTTCAGGCTCATATAAATGTTGAATGTTGCGGTTCGACAATGCTTATCAAATATCTGTTCAAATACATTTCTAAAGGCACGGACCGTGTTGCAACTCGCATCTCAAAGCCTTTAGGCACCAACAATTCACAAACACCTAAAAAATCTGAACCAGTTGACGAAATTCAGAATTTCATTGACGCTCGGTTCATTTTCCCTCACGAGGCTTGCTGGCACATTTTCAAATTTCCAATACATCATCGTGAGCCTTCCGTGCGAATCCTGGCTGTTCATCTGGAGAACATGCAGCTTTTACGCTTTCACGAGCAACAACCCCTTCATTCTATAGTCGAAAAAATCCAACCAAAAAAACCACACTCACTGAATGGCTACATTACAACTCCTCTTCTGTCGATAGTCATCTTATGTATCTTGATTTTCCATCCGAATATGCCTGGTATGAAGCAAACAGATCCTGGAAACGAAGAGAAAATATAAATAAACCTTCAATTGGGAGACTGTCGTATATACACCCTGCATTTGGAGAAGCTTTTTTCCTCAAGATTCTTCTCTGCCATAAAAAAGGTTCTATTCATGTTTTTAATTCAACTTGATAGTATATATATATATATATATATATATATATATATATATATATATATATATATATATATATATATATATGTTACTTGCTCTAATGTTTGATTATATTTTTTCACAAAGGATGTACAAGTTTTGAAGATATTAGCACCGTCAACGAAGTTGTGCATCATACATACCGATCTGCGTGAGAAGCTGTTGGCCTTCTTGGCGATGATAAAGAGTAGGCCACTGCACTCGAAGAAGTGTCGGCATCGGAAAGTTCGTCTGAACTTCCCTCTCTTTTTGCCCAAATTTTGGGATACTGTGATGTGACAAATCCGGTGAAACTTTGAGAAAAGCATTGGAAATTTATGGCTGACGATATACCCCTGCGTGTTGCTGCCTCTCTAAACATGCCAAAATTTCACATCAATGATGAAGACCTCCATAATTATGTGTTGTACGAGGTCGAAATCCTTTTGAACCTGTCTGCAAAATCAATATCAGAGTGTGGGTTACCAGATCTACCACCAAACCTGTTATTGGATCTTGCTAACCGGTTGATTATGGAAAAGAAGAATTACGACCGTGAATCCCTTAATAATCAGCGGGTGGAACTGGTGCGTAGCCTGAATGGCAAGCAGAAACAAGTGTATGAATTGGTAATAAACGCGTCGTATAGTCAACAAAGCGAGTTGGTTTTTGTCTATGGCCACAGTGGAACAGGAAAGATGTTCCTATGGAAAGCAATTATCACAGCATTACGGGCAAGGGGGAAGATTTTCCTTGCTGTAGCATCTTCTGGCGTAGCGTCCCTGCTCTTGCCTTTCGGCAGGACTGCTCACTTGCGATTTAAGCTTCCTTTTGTCGTGAGTGATGAATCAATGTGCAACATAAAAAAGAACAATCAAATGGCAAAGTTAATTCAAAGTACAGACCTCATCGTTTGGGACGAAGCACCAATGAATGACAAGCGATGTTTTGAAGCGCTGGACCGTAGCCTTAGAGATATTTTAGACAACAACAATACGCCTTTCGGAGGTAAGTCTTTGATTCTGGGTGGCGACTTCAAACATACATTTCCTGTAAAAATAAAGGGCTCAAAGTCACAAATATCAGATTCCTGCATTACAACCTCTTATTTGTACTTACAGAAAATATGCGCCTTCGGGAGCCAGATTTGACGCCGTCGTAGAAAGTCAAGGTTTTTGATTTTTCCACATGGCTGCTCAACATTGGGAACGGTGAGGCAGCCTGATAGCGAAGATCCAGAGAACGCCCGGTGGGTGCACATTCCTGATGAGTATTGTATTCCAGACGACGAGGACGGGCTAACAAACCTCATAGCTTTTATATATCCTCGCGCGTCGCTACAGAATCCAACAGCAAGCGAGCTTCAGCAAAAAGCCATTGTGTGCCCTAAAAATGATATTGCCAATTCTATAAATAAGATAGTTGTCGATATGGTTGATGGCCCCGTCACGACCTATAGCAGCTCAGACACAGTGACACCTTACGAGAATGACGGTGGTGAGTCAGAGATGCTCTATCCTGTTGAATACCTTAACACATTGAATTACGCTGGTCTACCCACCTGTTAGAGCTAAAACCAGGAATCCCAGCGATTTTATTGAGGAACCTTAATGTGGCAGGCGGGCTTTGTAACGGTACTAGAATGATAATCACTCAGTTACTAAGCACATCCATTGAAGCTGAAATCATCACTGGTACAAGGGTTGGTCAGAAAGTCTTTTTCCCGAGAATGAGTCTCATTCACAAGGAACCAGCGTTGCCTTTCATTCTGAAGAGGCGTCAATATCCAATTAAAATCTCTTACGCAATGACTATAAATAAGAGCCAAGGTTAGTCTTTAAACAAGGTAGGGGTTTATCTTCCGAAACCCATCTTTGGACATGGTCAATTATATGTTGCGATGTCTAGGGCTACATCACCAAACGGTCTTAAATTGCTCATCAAGGAGCACGAACAGCACGGTCCTAATACAACGAAAAATATTGTCTACAAGAACTTCCTATCAATAATTACCGACTTCAAGATAGCTGGAGCTGTCCATAATATCGACTGAAACAACCCGCAGCCACAATCGTGTTATGTATATAGTTAGTGTGTATTTGTAAATATAATATTCTTTTTTTTCCCTTTTAGTTTAGCAGAATGGCACAACTTACTCCGCTTGCGCAACTAATACCTGGCGATAAGAATCGAACAATTCATTGTGGATATTACTGCCTACTTGTGTATGAAAAGGTATTAATATGCTTTTCAAATTTCATTACATTTTTTATTAAAAAAAAAAAAAGAATATGACTGGCAGTATACATTTTGTGTTGCAGCGTTGTCCAATGCTTGTGAATATGAGGTTTGCTGATAAAGATTTTATAGACAACCTTATGAACCTAAATGCAGTGTATGTAATAACAAACTTCACCTGTCATGCGACAACCCATTGGGAGAAGGTTTTGCCTTACACCACCACACTCTGCTTTAATCGCACCACGACTTTTGAGCACCTTCCCCACGCAGACTTTCCTGAGGATTACTTCCATTTTGTTGCATACAACCAGCTGAGAAACCATATCCCCAACACAATTGTGCTTGCAGGTACGATCCTCTTAATAATAACTACATAACAGTTAGCAACTACCGTGTCCATTAATATATCGTTTTTTAAATTAGACTTCATCGGATCCGTTGAGCGACTTGAAGATCCAGTTATCATTGGAGATGTTAACCGCACTCAACTTGTAAGGAGGACAATCGACCTTGCAAATCTCAAGTAAGACATCTGTTGAAGATTATGAAATAATTTTATCTCTGCCATAAATATTACTGACCACTAATACCAAAGAAATATTACATTCCTATCTCTAACATATTATAATTATCACTCACACACTTTATTTGCAGTGGTGATACAATTCAGGTTACTTTGTGGATAGAACTTGGCAATTGCTTTTGATGCAGAAACATATGATGCACTGGAAAAACTAGTTGTCCTTGCATTCACCTCATGCCAACCAAAAACTTACCGAGGTACATGACACAATTAGAAAACATACTATATAACGATAAGCTTCCTTTACATGCACTATTTGATATTTACAATTACTCATTGGCTAACAAATGTTCTGCTTTACTTTCGTAAAAGGCAACTTCAACTGAGCGGAACTCAAGCCACAAATTGTTATTTCAACCCCCTCATAGCAGAGTATATCGATTCTATTAATGAGTAAGCACCGCTTTCAAGCACACAATTACCATTTTTTCAAGCTTAAAATTTATCAATAATTTGACACCCTGAATGTATAGGCACAGGGCTCGATTCCTTGCAAACCTACCTTTGATAATCAACAAACAAAGGTCCACCGACATGGCTATCGAGCAAGTTTGTAACAGATTTACAATTGCGGAGCTTTTTACTCATAACATGAACAACTACAGGGTATACCAGAGCTGTTTGCCATTCCACATAAATTACCCCCATAAACTACCCCCGTCATGCATACATTTGATTTTTAACAGCAATTAATATGTCTTACTGTTGGGTGTTTTTATATAAACCTTGTGCGCAGTCTGTGGAGTTCACTTGTGAAGCCACCGTAGAGCAGATTGGTGGTTACATAGACTGTACTATAAATGCTGCGATGAATGCACCTTTAAAGCGAGTCAGGACATCGAAGACCCAAGCAAATACATCTGCAGGATACACGGGCCTCGAACAACGTTCAGACCTACGTAAGCCAGATAAAATGTAAATTCAAATTTGTTTGCTTTAATGTATACTAACAAATAGTTAACCTATCTGACAGGTACTGTTTCAAAGCAATTGTTAACGACACTACCACCACTGCCTTCTTCACCTTCTTCTCAGATGCTGGTACAACAATCGTTGGTAGCACATGTGAGGAGCAGGGGACAAATCAAGGTTATGATCAAGCTGATGTAATCCCACCTGTCATACAACAAATTGCAGGGCAGGACCACATATTTTAGTTCAAATACAACCTGCAGTCTAGGCACCGATTCCCAGAGTTCATTGTCTTCAGGCTACTTGACGAAGATCCCACCCCTGAAGTTCCCAACACTCCTGCTGCAGGGTCCACACAGAATCAACCATCAAATGCTACTATCACTGAAGTAACCGCCACTCCATCTCCAATCACCGCTGAAATTTAATCACTCGACACAGGTAGTACTCTTAAATTACAAACTAAATTCATATTTTCTATTCAAACATCTGTTTGTTTCATTTATATTCTTACATTGCACCTATTCACAACAATCGCCTTTGATGTTATTAATGTTATTAATAATAATAATGATGTCCATGTTGTGTATGCTTATTATGTCCAACATTGCAATCCCAAGGCTTAGCAACCAGCACGCCACCTCAGCCAATTGAGAAGTTAGAAGTTCAGAAGGGGCCAAAGGAAACCACAACCCGAAGGTCAGTGAGACGATCTCTTTTTAACTCAGATACCGGTGAAGAAGCAACGAGCGCAAATAAGATGCGCGAGGAACATCAAGCATAGTATCCTAATCTCGTTGGATTTTTTTAGGGTTTAACTGTAGTGACCCAAACTTTTCCATGTTTATATATATTAATTGAGATTGATATTTACATGACTAAATGCTTCCAACGTGTTAAGCAATCAAACTTGTTAAGACTTGATTAAATGAAATAAGTTTCATATAGACAATTGATCACCCAAGTTGACCGGCGATTCACGAACGTTACAAAATTGTGAAAACTACATGTTGTGGTATATATAGACATATATATATGGTTGACATGAGATTATGATGAGTAAGTATATCACCAAGTATATTAACAATGTGTGATATACATAAGAAATGAGATTACTAAGTTAAGAAACTCGAAATGATATATATAACGATTATCGTTATGATAACGTCTACTAAATACATATGCATCATATTAAGATATTGATACACTATATTTAACATGATAAAATGATATTTAAATATATCATTAAGTGTGTTAACAATGAACTACATATGTTAAAACAATACTACTAACTCAAGAATTACGAAATGAGACTTATATGTAACGATTATCGTTGTAACGATATTTTAATGTATGTATCATATTAAGAGATATTCATACATCATAATATCATGATAATATAATAATTTAACATCTCATTTGATATAATAAACATTGGGTTAACAACATTAATTGAGATCGTTAACTTAAAGGTTTCAAAACAACACTTACATGTAACGACTAACGAAGACTTAACGACTCCATTAGAATGTATATACATGTTGTGTTTTGATATGTATTCTTACACTTTTGAAAGACTTCAAGACACATATCAAAGTACTTCTACTTAACAAAAATGCTTACAATTACATCCTCGTTCAGTTTCATCAACAATTCTACTCGTATGCACCTGTATTCGTACTCGTACAATACACAGCTTTTAGATGTATGTACTATTGGTATATACACTCCAATGATCAGCTCTTAGCAGCCCATGTGAGTCACCTAACACATGTGGGAACCATCATTTGGCAACTAGCATGAAATATCTCATAAAATTACAAAAATATTAGTAATCATTCATGACTTATTTACATGAAAACAAAATTACATATCCTTTATATCTAATCCATATACCAACGACCAAAAACACCTACAAACACTTTCATTATTCAATTTTCTTCATCTAATTGATCTCTCTCAAGTTCCATATTCAAGTTCTAAGTGTTCTTCATAAATTCCATAAGTATAGTTTCATAAAAATCAAGAATACTTCCAAGTTTGCAAGTCTACTTCCAAGCTTTCTAATCCATTCCAAGTAATCATATAAGATCAAGGAACCTTTGTTATTTACAGTAGGTTATCTTTCTAATTCAAGATAATATTCATATTCAAACTTTGATTCAATTTCTATAACTATAACAATCTTATTTCGAGTGAAAATCTTACTTGGACTGTTTTCGTGTCATGATTCTGCTTCAAGAACTTTCAAGCCATCCAAGGATCCTTTGAAGCTAGATCCATTTTTCTCATTTCCAGTAGTTTTATTCAGAAAACTTGAGGTAGTAATGATGTTCATAACATCATTTGATTCATACATATAAAGCTATCTTATTCGAAGGTTTAAACTTGTAATCACTAGAACATAGTTTAGTTAATTCTAAACTTGTTCGCAAACAAAAGTTAATCCTTCTAACTTGACTTTTAAAATCAACTAAACACATGTTCTATATCTATATGATATGAAAACTTAATGATTTAAAATATGGAAACACGATGAACACCATAAAATCGGATATACGCCGTCGTAGTGAAACCGGGGGCTGTTTTGGTTTGGATAATTAAAAACTATGATAAACTTTGATTTAAAAGTTGTTCTTCTGGGAAAATGATTTTTCATATGAACATGAAACTATATCCAAAAATCTTGGTTAAACTCAAAGTGAAAGTATGTTTTTCAAAATGGTCATCAAGATGTCGTTCTTTCGACGGAAATGACTACCTCTTTAGTAATTGACATGTAACTTAAATTTCTGAATATAAACCTATACTTTTTCTGTTTGGATTCTTGAATTAGAGTTCAATATAAAACCATAGCAATTTGATTCACTCAAAACGGATTTAAAATGAAGAAATTATGGGTAAAACAAGATTGGATATTTTTGATTTTTTTAGCTACGGGAAATGTTTACCAAATCTATACAAATCATATCCTAGCTAACTTATATTGTATTATACATGTATTCTAATATATTATGAAATCTTGGGATACCATAGACACGTATGCAAATGTTTTGACATATCATATCGACCCATGTATATATATTATTTGGAACAACCATAGACACTCTATATGTAGTAATATTGGAGTTAGCTATACATGGTTGAGGTTGATTCCAAAAATATATATACTTTGAGTTGTGATCTAGCCTGAGATGTGTATACACTAGGTCGTAGATTGATTCAAGATAATATATATCGATTTATTTTCTGTACATCTAACTGTGGATAACTAGTTGTAGGTTACTAACGAGGACAGCTGACTTAATACACTCAAATCTTTAAAACATAATAAAAATGGTTGTAATTATATTTTGATCATACTTTGATATATATGTACATATTTTTATAGGTTCTTGAATCGATCCGTGGCCAAGTCTTATTTTCGAGGAAGGAAATATCTGTGAAAGTGAGTTATAGTCTCACTTTTAAAATCTAATATTTTTGGGATGAGAATACATGCAGGTTTTATAAATGATTTACAAAATAGACACAAGTACGTGAAACTACATTCTATGGTTGAATTATCGAAATCTAATATGCCCCTTTTTATTAAGTCTGGTAATCTAAGAATTAGGGAACAGACACCCTAATTGACGCGAATCCTAAAGATAGATCTATTGGGCCTAACAAACCCCATCTAAAGTACCAGATGCTTTAGTACTTCGAAATTTATATCATATCCGAAGGGTGTCCCGGAATGATGGGGATATTCTTATATATGCATCTTGTTAATGTCGGTTACCAGGTGTTCACCATATGAATGATTTTTATCTCTATGTATGGGATGTGTATTGAAATATGAAATCTTGTGGTCTATTGTTACGATTTGATATATATAGGTTAAACCTATAACTCACCAACATTTTTGTTGACGTTTAAAGCATGTTTATTCTCAGGTAAATACTAAGAGCTTCTGCTGTTGCATACTAAAATAAGGACAAGATTTGGAGTCCATGTTTGTATGATATTGTGTAAAAACTGCATTCAAGAAACATATGTCGATGTAATATATTTCTATTGTAAACCATTATGTAATGATCGTGTGTAAACAGTATATTTTAGATTATCAATATTTGATAATCTACGTAATGTTTTTAAAACCTTTATTGATAAAATAAAGGTTATGGTTGTTTTAAAAATGAATGCAGTCTTTGAAAAACGTCTCATATAGAGGTCAAAACCTCACAACGAAATCAATTAATATGGAACGTTTATAATCAATATGAACGAGACATTTCAGTTGGTATCCGAGCGTTGGTCTTAGAGAACCAAAAAATTTGCATTAGTGTGTCTTATCGATTTTGTTAGGATGCATTAGTGAGTCTGGACTTTGACCGTGTTTTCTTTAAAAATGATTGTTTAACATTTTGTTGGAAACTGTATATTATTAATATGTAAATATTATGTGATATATTAGTCTCTTAACATATTTGATATTGTGTGATAGATGTCTACCTCTAGCATAAATCCCATTAACTTACTTAATAATAACGAAGAGTCGAATATATATTGGCAAGATTCACAAGTTCCCGAAGAACAGGAAGAAGAGGAAACGGAACCGGAAGAAGAGGAACCGGAAGAAGAGGAACAGGAAGAAGAAGAGGTTCCGGAGGGGGGAATAGTAGGAACCACAGAAAACCGGTCAAATAAAAGAAAATCTTCAACCAATGGACCAAAGTTAATAATGGTCAATGGTGTTTCCACTAAGGAAGCAAAATATTGGGAAAATTACCAATTTTCCGATGAATCGGATCCTGATGAGGATTTCGATGATGTTATAGAAATTACCCCGACCTAATTTAATGAGACAAAAGAAAATAATAAGGGAAAATGCATTAAAATAGAGAAATCTGGTTCCGACCCCGATGAACTTTATATGTACCGTCAACACCCGTATTTTCAATATCGTGACAATAACCCGGGAACCTCTAAACCACCAGGTTTTTCTAAACCAATGTGGAAAACGACGACTCGTATTAGAGGAACATCATATATCCCTAGAAGATTAGGAAAAAGAACCAAGTCCGAAGAAGAAGAAACCAGTGATTCAGATTAGAGGGGTGTGAGCATGTTGTGTAATAAATGTATTGTAGTGTGCTTGTACTTTTATGTTCTGTATAAAAATTGCTTGTATCATTTGTTATTACGAATCTAATCCTTGTCTATTTTACAGTATAAAAACAAAATGGACATTAAGGGTAGACAACCGAATATTTTAGAAGACCTACCAGAGGATATGATAGAGGAAATCTTGTCTAGAGCCGGTCAGAATTCATCAGCACATTTAGTTATGGCGAAATTAACTTGTCAAACATTTGAAAGACTTTCCAGAAATGCCTTAGTTTATAAAAGGCTTTCCTTTGATAGGTGGGGTATATCACATTGGGGAGACTTTAAGTTACGCCGTGTTTTCTTTAAAGCGTTAAATGCGGGGAACCCAAATGCAATTTTACGCTACGGTTAAGGACCTATTTTGACTCAACATATCCCAACATAGGATTTCGTGAATTAGAAAGATCTTCTAACATGCAACATAAAGAAGCATGTTATGCTTACGGGTTTGTGATGTTCACTTCTTACCAAAGTGAGAAAAAGAACATCGGATTGCAGCTTTTAAATAAAACTTTCCCACAAGTGACGGATTCAGTAGTTGGGGTGAGAAACAAGGTTTTTAGATTATTACGGGGCTGTTGGACATTACGAAACCCTCGTCCTTTTGACGACATTACAACAAGCTGCCTAGCCAATGGTCATAATGGTTATTTTCCACAAGACCAAGGATGGGAAGTCGTCTTAGTAAAACCAGAATGCATGACTTGTTTCTGGACTTATGAATTACGTGTCTTTATTTCCTTTGCTGAACAACTTGTGTATTAACTAGATTTATCTTCAAAACTGTCCTGTATCATAGTGTACTATATTTCATGTTATATGTAATATAGCGAAGTTGTAAGTTTGAAGAATATTTGTATGTGATATATTATTATAATCAGTTTTTCATATGGAATTGTAGTAGTTGAATTGTATATTAGCTACTAAGTATGAACTTAACGGGTAGGTAGTACCCGAATTTAAACTTATAAAACGCTAATATGAAGAAAAAGCTTTTATAAATGAGTTCACTTTATGCTACGAGATACTATTGACTACTCTTAATATTCTGTATGATTAACTTGTTTCATTTGACTATTTTGAAGGAAATGGCACCGACTACTCGACACACCTTGAATATGAGCGAAGAGGAATTTCGTGCCTTTCTTGCTTCAAACATAGCTGCAGTACAGGCCGCGCTACATACCAACAATAACTCTGAATCTAGCAATACAGCTAACGGCGCAAGAAATCGTGTAGGATGCTCCTACAAGGAATTCACTGCCTGTAAACCTTCAGAATTTGATGGGACCGAAGGACCAATCGGATTGAAATGGTGGACCGAGAAAGTTGAATCGGTGTTTGCCATAAGTAAGTGTGCTGAAGGAGACAAAGTGAAGTACGCTACGCATACCTTCACAGGTATTGCGTTAACATGGTGGAATACCTATCTAGAGCAAGTGGGACAAGATGCTGCTTACGCGCTACCGTGGTCAGCATTTAAGCACTTGATGAATGAGAAGTACCGTCCCAGAACCGAGGTCAATAAGCTCAAGTCAGAACTTAGAGGGTTACGAACACAGGGATTCGATATTACTTCGTACGAAAGAAGATTCACAGAGTTGTGCCTATTGTGTCCGAGAGCGTTCGAAGATAAGGAAGAGAAGATCGACGCATTTGTGAAAGGGTTACTGGAGAGAATCCAAGAAGATATAAGTTCACACGAGCCTGCCTCCATACAAAAGGCATGTAGAATAGCTCACAAACTAGTGAACCAGATTGAGGGAAGAATTAAAGAACAGGCGGCCGAAGAGGCCAACGTGAAGCTAGTCAAAAGAAAGTGGGAGGAAAACGGTGATAAGAGTCATCAAAACAACAACAACTATCCCAACAATCGCAACATCAATCGCAACTACAACAAACGGCACAACAACAACAACAACAACAACTACAACAATCATCCCAACAACAATAACAACCGCAACAACAACAACAATCAGAAGCAGCTATGCCAAAGGTGTGAAAAGTATCACTGGGGGTTCTGCACCAAATTTTGCACCAATTGTAAAAGAAATGGTCATAGCGCGGCGAAGTGTGAGGTCTACGGACCAGGGGTTAACAGAACGAAAGGAACAAATGGTGTCGGAATGAGTAATGGCGGAGCAAGTAGTGTTGGAGCAAGTTATGCCAATGTAGTTTGTTATAAATGTGGAAAACCGGGCCACATTATTAGAAATTACCCGAACCAGGAGAACACAAATGGACAAGGTCGCGGAAGAGTTTTTAATATTAATGTGGTAGAGGCACAGGAAGACCCGGAGCTTGTTACGAGTACGTTTCTTATTGACAATAAATCTGCTTACGTTTTATTTGATTCGGGTGTAGATATAAGCTATATGAGTAGAGATTTTTGTGCTAAATTAAGTTGTCCATTGACACCATTGGATAGTAAATTTTTAATCGAATTAGCAAACGGTAAATTAATTTCAACAGATTATATATGTCGGAATCGAGAAATTAAACTGAGTAGAGAAATATTTAAGATTGATTTGATACCAGTAGAGTTAGGGAGTTTTGATGTAATAGTTGGCATGGACTGGCTGAAGGAGATGAAAGCAGAGATCGTATGTTACAAAAATGCAATTTGCATTGTACGAGAAGAAGGAGAACCCTTAATGGTGTACGAAGAAAAGGGCAACATGATGCTACATCTTATTAGTAATTTGAAGGCACAAAAACTAATAAGAAAAGGTTGCTATGCTGTTCTAGCACACGTTGAGAAAATACAAACTGAAGAAAAGAGCATCAATGATGTTCCTGTCGCAAAAGAATTTCCCGATGTATTTCTGAAAGAATTACCGGGACTCCCTCCACATCGATCTGTTGAATTTCAAATAGATCTTGTACCAGGAGCTGCACCAATAGCTCGTGCTCCTTACAGACTCGCACCCAGCGAGATGAAAGAACTGCAAAGCCAACTTCAAGAACTATTAGAACGTGGTTTCATTCGACCAAGCACATCACCATGGGGAGCTCCTGTTTTGTTTGTCAAGAAGAAGGATGGTACATTTAGGTTGTGTATTGACTACAGAGAGTTGAATAAACTTACCATCAAAAACCGTTATCCACTACCGAGAATTGACGACTTATTTGATCAACTACAAGGCTCGTCGGTTTATTTGAAAATCGATTTACGTTCTGGATATCATCAAATGCGAGTAAAGGAGGATGATATTCCAAAAACTGCTTTTAGGACGCGTTATGGTCATTACGAGTTTATGGTTATGCCGTTTGGATTGACTAACGCACCAGCTGTATTCTTGGACCTTATGAACCGAGTGTGTGAGCCATATCTTGACAAGTTTGTCATTGTTTTCATCGATGACATACTTATTTACTCAAAGAATGATCAAGAGCACGAAGAACATTTGAGAAAAGTGCTAGAAGTATTGAGGAAAGAAAAACTGTACGCTAAGCTTTCAAAGTGTGCATTTTGGTTGGAAGAAGTTCAATTCCTCAGTCACATAGTGAACAAAGAAGGTATCCAGGTGGACCCGGCAAAGATCAAAACCGTTCAAAAGTGGGAAACCCTAAAAACTCCGAAGCATATACATCAATTTTTAGGATTGGCTGGTTACTACAGAAGATTCATCCAAGATTTCTCCAAAATAGCAAAACCCTTGACTGCATTAACGCATAAAGGGAAGAAATTTGAATGGAAGGATGAACAAGAGAAGCCATTTCAGTTATTGCAGAAAAAGCTAACTACGGCACCTATATTGTCATTGCCTGAAGGGAATGATGATTTTGTGATTTATTGTGACGCATCAAAGCAAGGTCTCGGTTGTGTATTAATGCAACGAACGAAGGTGATTGCTTATGCGTCTAGACAATTGAAGATTCACGAGCAAAATTATACAACTCACGATTTGAAATTGGGTGCTGTTGTTTTTGCATTAAAGACTTGGAGGCATTATTTATATGGGGTCAAAAGTATTATATATACCGACCACAAAAGTCTCCAACATATATTTAATCAGAAGCAACTGAATATGAGACAACGCAGGTGGATTAAACTGATGAATGATTATGATTTTGAGATTCGATACCACCCAGGGAAGGCGAATATGGTAGCCGACGCTTTGAGTAGAAAGGACAGAGAACCTATACGGGTAAAAGCTATGAATATAATTATTCGTATTAACCTTACTACTCAAATAAAGGAGGCGCAACAGGGGGTTGTAAAAGAAGGAAAGTTGAAGAATGAGATACCCAAAGGATCAGAGAAACATCTTAATATTCGGGAAGACGGAACCTGATATAGGGCTGATAGAATTTGGGTACCAAGGTTTGGAGATGTGAAAGAAATGGTACTTAAAGAAGCACATAAAACCAGATATTCAATACATCCCGGAGCGGGGAAGATGTATAAAGATCTCAAGAAACACTTTTGGTGGCCGGGTATGAAAGCCGATATTGCTAAATATGTAGGAGAATGTTTGACGTGTTCTAAGGTCAAAGCTGAACATCAGAAACCATCAGGTCTACTACAACAACCTGAAATCCCAGAATGGAAATGGGAAAACATTACCATGGATTTCATTACTAAATTGCCAAGGACTGCAAGTGGTTATAATACTATTTGGTTAATAGTTGATCGTCTCACCAAGTCAGCACACTTCCTGCCAATGAGAGAAGATGACAAAATGGAGAAGTTGGCGCGATTGTATTTGAAGGAGGTTGTCTCCAGACATGGAATACCCGTCTCTATTATCTCTGATAGGGATGGTAGATTTGTTTCAAGGTTCTGGCAGACGTTGCAACAAGCATTGTGGACTCGTCTAGACATGAGTACTGCCTATCATCCACAAACTGATGGGCAGAGTGAAAGGACGATAAAAACGCTTGAAGACATGCTACGAGCATGTGTTATTGATTTCGGAAACAGTTGGGATCGACACCTACCGTTAGCAGAATTTTCCTACAACAACAGTTATCATTCTAGTATTGAGATGGCGCCGTTTGAGGCACTTTATGGTAGAAAGTGCAGGTCTTTGATTTGTTGGAATGAAGTGAGGGATAGACAGATTACGGGTCCGGAGATAATACAAGAAACTACCGAGAAAATCATCCAAATTCAACAACGATTGAAAATCGCCCAGAGTCGACAAAAGAGCTGCGCGGACAGTAAAAGAAAAGATATAGAGTTTGAAATTGGAGAAATGGTCATGCTTAAGGTTTCACCTTGGAAAGGCGTTGTTCGATTTGGTAAACGGGGGAAACTAAATCCAAGGTACATTGGACCATTCAAGATTATAGATCGTGTCGGACCAGTAGCTTACCAACTGGAGCTACCTCAACAACTCGCGGCTGTACATAACACTTTCCACGTCTCGAATTTGAAGAAATGTTTTGCTAAAGAAGATCTCACTATTCCATTGGACGAAATCCAAATCAATGAGAAACTTCAATTCATTGAAGAACCCGTCGAAATAATGGATCGTGAGGTTAAGAGACTTGAGCAAAACAAGATACTGATTGTTAAAGTTCGATGGAATGCTCGTAGAGGACCCGAGTTCACCTGGGAGCGTAAATATTAGATGAAGAAGAAATACCCGCATCTATTTCCAGAAGATTCGTCAACACCTTCAACAGCTTAAAATTTCGGGACGAAATTTATTTAAAGGGTAGGTACTGTAGTGACACGAACTTTTCCATGTTTATATATATTAATTGAGATTGATATTTACATGACTAAATGTTTCCAACGTGTTAAGGAATCAAACTTGTTAAGACTTGATTAAATGAAATAAGTTTCATATAGACAATTGATCACCCAAGTTGACCGGTGATTCACGAACGTTACAAAATTGTGAAAACTACATGTTGTGGTATATATAGACATATATATATGGTTGACATGAGATTATGATGAGTAAGTATCTCACTAAGTATATTAACAATGTGTGATATACATAAAAAATGAGATTACTAAGTTAAGAAACTCGAAATGATATATATAACGATTATCGTTATGATAACGTCTACTAAATACATATGTATCATATTAAGATATTGATACACTATATTTAACATGATAAAATGATATTTAAATATATCATTAAGTGTGTTAACAATGAACTACATATGTAAAAACAAGACTACTAACTCAAGAATTACGAAACGAGACTTATATGTAACGATTATCGTTGTAACTATATTTTAATGTATGTATCATATTAAGAGATATTCATACATCATAATATCATGATAATATAATAATTTAACATCTCATTTGATATAATAAACATTGGGTTAACAACATTAATTGAGATCGTTAACTTAAAGGTTTCAAAACAACACTTACATGTAACGACTAACGAAGACTTAACGACTCCATTTGAATGTATATACATGTTATGTTTTGATATGTATTCTTACACTTTTGAAAGACTTCAAGACACATATCAAAGTACTTCTACTTAACAAAAATGCTTACAATTACATCCTCGTTCAGTTTCATCAATAATTCTACTCGTATGTACCCGTATTCGTACTCGTACAATACACAGCTTTTAGATGTATGTACTATTGGTATATACACTCCAATGATTAGCTCTTAGCAGCCCATATGAGTCACCTAACACATGTGGGAACCATCATTTGGCAACTAGCATGAAATATCTCATAAAATTACAAAAATATTAGAATCATTCATGACTTATTTACATGAAAACAAAATTACATATCCTTTATATCTAATCCATATACCAACGACCAAAAACACCTACAAACACTTTTATTCTTCAATTCTCTTCATATAATTGATCTCTCTCAAGTTCCATCTACAAGTTCTAAGTGTTCTTCATAAATTCCATAAGTATAGTTTCATAAAAATCAAGAATACTTCCAAGTTTGCAAGTCTACTTCCAAGCTTTCTAATCCATTTCAAGTAATCATCTAAGATCAAGGAATCTTTGTTATTTACAGTAGGTTATCTTTCTAATTCAAGGTAATATTCATATTCAAACTTTGATTCAATTTCTACAACTATAACAATCTTATTTCGAGTGAAAATCTTACTTGAACTGTTTTCGTGTCATGATTCTGCTTCAAGAACTTTCAAGCCATCCAAGGATCCTTTGAAGCTAGATCCATTTTTCTCATTTCCAGTAGTTTTATCCAGAAAACTTGAGGTAGTAATGATGTTCATAACATCATTTGATTCATACATATAAAGCTATCTTATTCGAAGGTTTAAACTTGTAATCACTAGAACATAGTTTAGTTAATTCTAAACTTGTTCACAAATAAAAGTTAATCCTTCTAACTTGACTTTTAAAATCAACTAAACACATGTTCTATATCTATATGATATTCTAACTTAATGATTTAAAATATGGAAACACGATGAACACCATAAAATCGGATATACGCCGTCGTAGTGAAACAGGGGGCTGTTTTGGTTTGGATAATTAAAAACTATGATAAACTTTGATTTAAAAGTTGTTCTTCTGGGAAAATTATTTTTCATATGAACATGAAACTATATCCAAAAATCTTGGTTAAACTCAAAGTGAAAGTATGTTTTTCAAAATGGTCATCAAGATGTCGTTGTTTCGACGAAAATGACTACCTCTTTAGTAATTGACATGTAACTTAAATTTCTGACTATAAACCTATACTTTTTCTGTTTGGATTCTTGAATTAGAGTTCAATATGAAACCATAGCAATTTGATTCACTCAAAATGGATTTAAAATGAAGAAGTTATGGGTAAAACAAGATTGGATATTTTTGATCTTTTTAGCTACGGGAAATGTTTAACAAATCTATACAAATCATATCCTAGCTAACTTATATTGTATTATACATGTATTCTAATATATTATGAAATCTTGGGATACCATAGACACGTATGCAAATGTTTTGACATATCATATCGACCCATGTATATATATTATTTGGAACAACCATAGACACTCTATATGCAGTAATGTTGGAGTTAGCTATACAGCGTTGAGTTTGATTCCAAAAATATATATACTTTGAGTTGTGATCTAGCCTGAGACGTGTATACACTGGGTCGTGGATTGATTCAAGATAATATAAATCGATTTATTTTCTGTACATCTAACTGTGGACAACTAGTTGTAGGTTACTAACGAGGACAGCTGACTTAATACACTCAAATCTTTAAAACATAATAAAAATGGTTGTAATTATATTTTGATCATACTTTGATATATATGTACACATTTGTATAGGTTCGTGAATCGATCCGTGGCCAAGTCTTATTTCCAAGGAAGAAAATATATGTTAAAGTGAGTTATAGTCCCACTTTTAAAATCTAATATTTTTGGGATGAGAATACATGCAGGTTTTATAAATGATTTACAAAATAGACACAAGTACGTGAAACTATATTCTATGGTTGAATTATCGAAATCGAATATGCCCCTTTTTATTAAGTCTGGTAATCTAAGAATTAGGGAACAGACACCCTAATTGATGCGAATCCAAAAGATAGATCTATTGGGCCTAACAAACCCCATCTAAAGTACCGGATGCTTTAGTACTTCGAAATTTATATCATATCCGAAGGGTGTCCCGGAATGATGGGGATATTCTTATATATGCATCTTGTTAATGTCGGTTACCAGGTGTTCACCATATGAATGATTTTTATCTCTATGTATGGGATGTGTATTGAAATATGAAATCTTGTGGTCTATTGTTATGATTTGATATATATAGGTTAAACCTATAACTCACCAACATTTTTATTGACGTTTAAAGCATGTTTATTCTCAGGTGAATACTAAGAGCTTTCGCTGTTGCATACTAAAATAAGGACAAGATTTGGAGTCCATGTTTGTATGATATTGTGTAAAAACTGCATTCAAGAAACATATGTCGATGTAATATATTTCTATTGTAAACCATTATGTAATGGTCGTGTGTAAACAGTATATTTTAGATTATCATTATTTGATAATCTACGTAATGTTTTTAAAACCTTTATTGATAAAATAAAGGTTATGGTTGTTTTAAAAATGAATGCAGTCTTTGAAAAACGTCTCATATAGAGGTCAAAACCTCGCAACGAAATCAATTAATATGGAACGTTTATAATCAATATGAACCGGACATTTCATTAACAATCAGAAGGTAGTACCCAAAAAAGTTTGTATAGTTTTGAAAATCTACCGCTTTTATGCCCTAATTATATATGTAAGCATTCTGCGCTCTTAGGTTTGTGATTGTCAAGGACTTTAGCATTTAAATTATGGTGATATGTTAACTTTGCGCTAATTGCACGGACGATTTAATATGTATATTATGGTAACTTTGTGATCTTCTAATTCTGCATTTTTCACACACAATATGCAGAATAGCTAATGAATGTGTCGGTTTAGGTAATCTGATTGTTTATTCACTTGGCATGCATCTATTTTGATGTTTTTTACTATCGTTAGCATCTTTACATTTCTAGCTTTCTAATCGTCAGATGCTTTGCAATATAACTTAAGTCTATGATATATCCATCAACGAAATCCATGATGTTATAACAGTAATTACAACATTGTCACTCCCAAAACACTTCCTAATTCCACCTACTTGAGGTGTTAGAGTACATCCAGCTAGCATACTCAAAACATTACATAATTGTATTAGAGTGCCGATTGTGGCCCATTTAGTCTATTTTATTTCCTAACTTTTCATGCGGTCCAATTTAAAAAATCGTTGAAAATGTACGGCATATATTTTATATTTTTTACACAACCACAAATATCTCCTTTCACCTTTTCACCTGCTCAAGTACAAAGGTAGATTTGCTAAAATCTTTTCAACTGCCAACATCACCTTCCTTCCCAAAGCTTCTCACGTGCACACACCTACTTTAATGGCGAACTCAGGTTAGTACCTTTTGTCAAAAAACATTTAGATTTCTTTACAGTAAACGTTCCACTTTACATTCATAACAGGTTTTATCGATATGAAATCCTAATCAGTTTTACTCAGGTTTTATAGTTAGATACATGCAATTTGTGTCATTAATTTACACATAAACTGGTTGTATGAATTTATCTTGGATTATAAAATAAACTTATAGCTAAAACCATTAACAACTTCAATTAGTTCTTATTAAATGTGTGTTGAATTTTATAACTGTTAGAATAGCTTAACTTTTTTTTTACTTGCTTATTGAAGTGCTAATGATTTAAGAACTTTTAAAATCGTATGAGGTTACTTATGAATTTAAGTTTAGAACAAATGGAATTTAAGTTGAGAACAAATGTAATGGATTTACACATACATGCTTGCAGACAATCAGGCATCTTCAAATGCATCTCGAACATCATCGAATGAGTCTCGAACAGCCACTGACAATTCAATTCAACTCCGATCACTTGCAGAGAGCCAACTAGCTATGCTTGAGAGATACAACGGTTCTGGAACTATGGATGTTACGTTCAGTTTCTTCACAATACCATGGGGGACTTTTTGGGTGAGTTACTTAATTTTGTTGAGAAAATAATCGATGCATTTATTTATATATTATTGACAGATAATTGTGAAGTGTTTAAAAACAAATTAATGTCAATCATAAACTACCCGAGGAGTTAAATCAAATATGAGAACTACAAGCTGGATGCAGGTATTGATGCGTCGATCTCGAAGGCAGGGTGTATAACTGGGGCTGATTCAAGCTATAGGTGCGTGTAAGAAAGAGCTGTTAGTTTATTTAGGGTGGCTCAGCTTTGTGGCAGAAAATAGGTATACTGTAGGTGATAAGTGTTTGATCGATTTCTCGCGAAGGCTAAAGACTTTTTTCTTGGTTCTAGACAGAAAGCACTCACTATAGAAGATAGTTTCGGGTCAACAACTTTTTGATGCTGCAAGTTAACCTTTCTTTTGAGGACAAGTGGTAGTTAATGTATCTATGTAACAGCTTCCTCTTTTGTAATCCACTAACCACAAACTTGTAAGTTTAAATCGAACAACCGTCTACCATGTAAAATATCGCATATAGGCAGCGATATTGTCTTTTGGAATGTAGGGTTGTAATTGTTAAACAATTTGATCTGTAAATTCTACAACAGTGTTGGTTATGAAATATTTAACAATGCAGCTTATGGTCTTAGTTTCTGAAGTGTAGGATGTTTTTCCAATATCAACTTAATTCTTAATGAATCTGTAATGAGACACTTCCAAAACTTAGCCGTAAAGCGCGTGACCCACCTTCTTGTTGAATTCAAAATCTAAATATTAAATAGGAATAGAAATAAATATAGTTAGATAACATCAAGTACCGTAGAAAAATCATATTCTACTAGTGAAATGACCCGTGGAATAATTGATTTGTTTACACGAAAAAGTTTAATGATATGTTTTAGGTATTAAGTGAACATAAATGTTAAAGTCATTTAGTTTAATGACCCGTGAAACCACATATTCCGACTAAGAAACTTGTCGTTGTTTTTACAAACATATTGATATACTTAACTTAGTCAGAATAAATGAACTACATTTATTCTCCCACCACTTTCTTCCAATTTTCATCACAGTTATTCTTCATCTTGTCATAAAAGCTACATTACAACATTTTATTGAGACATGTATTTCGCATACATATGTATGTAACGTAATTAATCCCGTAAATAAAACCTATATTTGAATACTACTAATAATAATATAATAATACTTACTCCATCCCACTATAAGTGTCAAGTTATTTTTTGCACAAAGTTTTAGGAAATTCCACCAACTTAATTTCCCACCAATCAGAAATCTTCTCTCTCCAAAATAACTTCTTCTGATTGGTTGAAACATCAAGTAGATACATGAAATGGGACAACCCAAAATAGAAAGATGGATACTTAAGATGGAAAGGAGGTAGTAATAAAGTTTGCTCTAAAATTGAGTATTTATATTTTTAATAATTATTACTAGTAATAACAAATGTCTCTTTAATTTTTTTAAAAACTAAAATAAAATTATTATATGAAAGTTGTACGATATGCTTCAAAGTTTGTACATGTGTTCATGGTGTGTTTTGTAAAAAATTGTACAATATGTTTTAAAGTTTGTACATATAATCATGGGGTGTTGTACCATAAGGTTGTACATAATGCTTCAAATATTATACATATGGTCATAGGTTATTTTATCATAAGGTTACATAATGCTTCATATATTATACAATTAACATGTTAATATTTTTATTAAAAATAATTAATTATTTTATTGACATCATCATGAGGTGCTTAAAAAAATTTTCTTTCTTTCTGATTTTGTTTTTTTAAACTTGGATAATTTAGAAGTTGTCAAATTTATAGGCATGAATGGTTAACTAACAATATAACATCAAATTAAATTATGGATAACAATAAATCTTTATTATTAATTGCTACATATATGGCGTCTTTACGTATAGATAAGTGAATTTCAATTAACTTAAATAAATAAATAAATAATTTAATTAATGTTAATGACATCATCAAGATGACTTAGATTTTTTTCTTTTTTATTTGTGATTTTTTCTTAATAAATGAATTAGTCTAATAATGACATCATCATTATAGGATTTTAATGGAAACTATAGATTTAAGTTGCTATATATTCGGGTTGTATGGATTTTAAACGAATTGATATACACGTAGTATATTTTAATATATATACGATATAAAAGAATATATTTACATAGGGATCAAATGAGAATTTTGGGATTATAGCCAAAATGCCCATTCCCAAATAAATTCTTGCGCTAGAGCCAAAAAAAAAAAATTGCCAGGTTGCCCTCGCAAGACGCAAGAAGACTTGCGTCTTGCCCTCGCAAGGCGCAAGCTTGCGTCCTTGCGTCTTACGAGCTTGTGACCTTATCTGATCAGAAATACAATTTTGTGGGATATCCTAGATTTTTACGGATAATATTTTGTCCCTATATTTAGATTGACCATGAGACTTTGAAATCACAGTCTCATAACAATTGCAAAAGTTTTCAATGCAGAGCTTATACCCACGTTAAGGTACTATTTTAACTATTTTTCACTAATTTTTGTCATTATGAATTGTGTTAATGATGATAAATTTGTTGTTAATATATGTTGTGGGGGTTATTTTGAGTAAATTAACAACATACCCATATATATGCCACAAGATTGTTTTAGAATTCGATTAAGACTCCCAATTGCGCCCGTAAAACTAATGAATCGGAGAATATTGTTAAAAAATGTTCTTAAAAAGATTGAATTCCCACCCAATGCAGCTGTTTCAATGAGATACGTTTTTAATAATCATGTTTTTGATATTACTGATGATGATGAAGATTTTCAAGAGTTTTTACAATATCCAATTGTAAATGCTCCTGTTGATATTTATATTATCGATAGAGTAATAATGCATCAGCCACAACGAAATCCAGAAACAAAATACTCGACAAACCAGCCACTGCTACAACAAAACCAAGAAACCACCAAAACACTAAAAAAACAAAACCACCAAAACACCAACCACAACAATTGTTACTACAACATGATACCGAAGAAAACCTCGCAAGTAACAATTTCGAAGTGGAAGAACCTGAATTGCCACTTGATGAGGGTGAACGTAACCTTTATTTTGAATGGATTTGAGTTGTTTTGTTACACGAATTGATTTATTGTATATGTGGTATTTTATTGAGTTTAGGTTGATTTCACACATGTATAGGCAACTAGTCCTATCCGTGTAGTTTAGTTTGTTGGTAAATCCGATTCGTTCCACAGGGAGATGGAGTGTTTAATGGTTTTTAATAGTCTTTGATGTCAAACTTAATTAAAGGGGGTTTTGGATTAGGAATTTATAAAATAACAGTAAAAGAAAATAACTTGAACTAATTTACTAAACAAAATTACAAGATTACAATAATTAACTTAAAAAGGAACTAAATGAAATTATACTAATTATGATGCATTAATTATATTACTAAATGGTAATTAGTAAAATAGTAACTTTTAATAAAACTATATGTTTAGAATTTTGTTTTGAGCAATTATAATATAAACTTATTTAAATTAACTAAATGACATGTTTAAAAAGATTAATACAAATTAAAAGGAATTAAAATGATTAACTAATTGTAAACTAATTTCTAATTATAAAGTATTATAATTAACACTAATTATTAGGATTTAACATGTATTAAAGTATTTTATAAGAACTAATATAAATTATATAGTAATAACCTAAATATAATAGTAAAATAACTAAAACCCTAATTTTAAACTAATTAAATAATTAAAACCCTAATTTTAACCCTACTGGTACTGTAGCCGGGTTTAAGGCTTACGCGTTTCGCGTATACATACGCGATACGCGTATGTGTAATACGATGTGACAAAACAGTTTCGTACAGATTTAAGTATTTTTATGTATTCTTTTATATTTTTTACTAATAATTCATAATTAATGATAATAATAATTTTATAAGAAATATAAATGGGATAAATGGGAGTATTTACTTAAATGTGTCACCCCTAGGTCCATGGATTGTTTTGAATTTTAAGTCCTATTAAAATGTTTTAGTAATAAACTTTATATTTTTCTTTCGAATAAATATAAGGTTACGACTAACTAAATGAAATCTAATTTTCATCGGATTCTTTTTTTAGATAGCTACTATTCCCTAAGTATTTAAATTGAGACCTAGCCTAGTTTTGACTTTCGCCAATACCCAAATCATAACGGTTTCCCTTTTTATAATTTCACTATCATATAATTATTGATATTACCCAAACCACCGAAGTTTATTTCTAAATTGGTGTTAATAACTTATCCATAAATTCGTCTAGATCATTTTTTAATGTTGAAGCTTAATTTATGTAAATAAAAACAACTTTCGTTATTTAAATTTAATAAATTAAGTGGCAAGGGTTAAATACCTAATTACACAATAATGGTTCTTTTAACTAGGCTCAATATTAAAAATACTAAAGTTACATTTTAACTTTTACAAATGATAACAATCCATTTCACTAGGGGCTCTACATCTAAGCAAACACTAAGGTAATTTAGCTATTCATTACACTAAAGTAAACATAAAAATATAGATATGCAAACATAATAACAACGATAATTTTAACAGAGTAAACTTACTAAAAATTCTTCACTTTCATTAACTTCAAATAGTAGAAAATTACAATAATAACACCCTTTTCACGCGTACAATAACACCCTTAATCACGAACAATACCTCCTTAATATTTGAAACTAATTATACAGAGTAATAAAACGACAATAGTAATTGATATAGTAATTGTTGTATGTGTTGTATAATAATTGTGTCTTTGATATGTGATGTCTTCTCTTGTGTTCAACTAGTACTCCGTATTATAGCCATAGTATTAGGTAAAAAGAGTCAACTTGTGTCAACTTTCTGCACCACTTAGAAAAAGAATTCATTTTTAAACATAAAGCAGCCGCCCCATTTGCAAGTTGAAACTGAATCTGGTCGAAAGATTACGCGTTTCGCGTAGTTCCACACGTTTAGCGTAAGGGTAATTCTTGGAAGTTGTAGATTTTTGAGTTACGGACGTCTGGACACCTGATTCGCCTTTTTTCGAGTCCGTATGATTTAGTTATGATTTTTTTTCGTGCAGGCGCGCTGATTTCGTGATTTCGATCATTTTGACTTGTAGTCTTGAGGCGCGATGTTGTAGTCTTTTGTTGCTCATTAGAAATCTTCATTTTATCTTCATTTTGATCTTTATATCATTAAAAATCCATAATAGCATTTCATTCGACGCTTTGGACATTTTAACCAATTACAAACCGAAAACTACTCGAATACACATAAAAATCATAACATTTTGGATTGATATTGCGACGAAGTATATGTATATTTATAGCAATATCACCACTTCCAAACACAGAAGAGTTTGTTTTGCATAACTATGGTCATGAAAACGTATGTAAAATTAAAGAATTAAACCACCCGTTTGAGGTACCTCTGGTCGAAGATAGTGATTCAGATAGAGGAAAAGACGGAGACGCAGAATTCCAATATGAAGAAGAAAAGCAAGATCCGTTCTGGAATATGCCAACTCTTTTGAGTCAGCATGAGGAAGAGCGCGAACATACGAATGAAATACCAACCACGTATAGGGTGTCAGATTTAATAAAAGTTCGTCAAACTTTCCTGAACAAAGAAGAGTTTATAAACACCCTATTTACAAAATGTCTTGAAGAAAACTTCCAAATAAAGCCTGTAAATTCAGACAAATCTCGGTACACCGCTAAATGTGTGTTGCCAAACTGTGAGTGGAAATATAGTGCTTACAGAATACGATTCACTGAAAACTTTATGGTAAAGAAACTGCATGACGTACACACATGCTCACGCACACTAATTATGGGAAACAATAAACATGCAACCAAAAAGGTGTTGGGTAGTATGCTTATGGATTCATAATATAAATCAAATGATATACGTGCGGATATAGGCAACCGATTCGGTGTCAGCATACCTTACAATCAAGCATGGAGGGCCAAATGTCATACATTACAGATGCTTCGTGGGAGTAGTGAAGAGTCGTACCAAATGCTTCCTATTTACCTATATAACATTAAGATTCACAACCCCAGAAGCGTAACAAATTTGATCACAGACAAAGAAAATAGATTTCTAATGTGTTATTATTCCCTTGGCGTAGTTGTAAGTATTACTATTACCATTTGCTTGCGTCCTTGCGTTCCTTGCGTATCTATTAAAAAATATTTGTTTTAACATTGTTCATTCCTGCAGGTTCGATCATTTGTTCAACATTTCGCCCAATAATCATCGTCGATGGAGCGCATTTGAAGGCATGATATTTGGGTGCAAATTATTTGCTGTTGTGATAGATGGCAATAATGGAATTTTGCCATTGGCTTATGGAATTGCTGGCGGTAAGACAAACGAGTCTTTGGATTGGTTTTTGGGTAACCTATGAGACCATTTAATGACTTGTGGAATGGGTGATCGTATGTCAGAGCTTACTTTTATTTCTGATCGAGGTTTGCCAATAGCACATGGTGTTTCAACCGTGTTCCCCGAAGCGTTTCACTGTTTATGCGCTCATCATTTGTTTGCAAGCATTAAAAGTAAATCCAATAAATTCAAATATTTTGAATGGCATTATTGGAAAATGGTCAAAGCTTATCGTGCGTCGGATTTTGAGGATCATCTTATTGTATTTCGAAGAAGATTGAAAGCGTCTTACAAAATTTTAAGTGATGTTGGGTTCCACAAATGGTCTAGAAGTAGAGCTGAACATGTTAGGTATTCATACCTTACTAGCAACAGTGTAGAGTCTGTTAATGCACTACCCGTACATGCTCGAAAACTACCTGTTTGCATGTTATTGGAATTTTTTCGTGCTTCGGTACAAGATTGGTATTTCAAACATCGCAACCAATCGGTTAGTCTTACTTCAACTGTTACACCATATGCTGAACATAAACTAGCCAAGAGGACGAAAAAGTCAAGAAGATGGCAAGCAATTCCATCGACAAACAATCTAGTAGAAGTGCGCAATGGACGAAAAAATGGCCTCGTTAATCTAGCAGATAAAGTTTGTTCATGTGGGCAGAAGCAGGGATCAGGCATACCTTGCGGACATGTTATTGCAGCAGCACTACTCTTTGGAGTGGCTGATGTTACTCAATTTGTATCTCATTGGTTCACGACAGAAACTTATATAAATATGTCATAACCCGTCCTTAACCATAAGAACGCGTTAGATAACGTATGATTTCATTGCGAGGTATTGACCTCTATATGAGACATTTTTAAAAGAAAAACTGCATATATTATACATTACAAACCACAACCATTATTTTTGTTACAAGCTTAAGACAATAAAAAGAAGATTAACGTTTAGCGATAATCTTCGACTTACAAACTTTACAAATGATGACAACAACACGGTTTCTAGCATATTTTACAATACAACATCTCGGATATGCAGTTTTATTTTTGACACAAACATGCGTACGCAAGATCCTGGTTAGATCCAACATGATGCAGTGGAAGCTTTAGAAATCACCTGAGAATAGACATGTTTTAAAAGGTCAACATAAAGTTGGTGAGATATAGGTTTAATGCCGGCAGCAATATATATATAGACCACAAGATTTCGTATATAAACAGTTTAATAAAAGTATTCTAAGTGGCTGAGCACTTGGTAACCATACTTAACATTTTCACGTCGCATATTCCCTTTAATATGAAATCTTACTACACCGTACCAAGTGTAGTCACAAAACGAAGTACTGTGCAACCGTTGAATACTGGTCGTCCAGTCCGGTTGGGGTTGTCAGGCCCGATAGATCTATCAACAGGATTCGCGTTTACAATACCGCTGTAAATATTAGTTACCAAGCTACAGGGAAGTATGCCAGTGGTACAACTCAACGTAGAACATATTTTTCAGTTACTTGTGTCCATATCGTAAAACATAAAATACATGTATTCTCATCCCGAAATATTTAGAGTTTAAAAGTGGGACTATATACTCACTCTTGTCTTGATGATATATATAATTTGACTCGGTCTTCCGGTTGATATCACGAACCTATCCATATATAATATATCAATATGTTTTCATTTTAAAACAAACGTTATATATATATATACTTGTTATACTTTTAATATTTTGAATATTTCCTTAGTCCGTAGTTAGCATTTCGATGTTAGTAATTCAATTTTAATGGTTCATTTTTAGATGTTTAATATACCCGCAATAAACAAAACCCCCAACGAAATAAATAAAACCCCATCGTATATGTATTGGTTGAGATTAATCTTGACCCACGGTACCGGTGTTGTCAAATGACGTGTTGCGTACATAAAGTACCGGTGTTGTCAAATGACGTGTTGCGTACAAACATGGGATCTTATGATTAATCTTCTCGTGTTGCTTACGGGTGATCCTGAACCATATGAAATTGAATTATGAGTACATATATATAAAATATCATGTTATCTTATAAAGATGTGATTTTATGTAAATTTTTCCAATGAATCCCGAAGTCAATTAAGTCTTGGATAACCAATTTTGTTTCGGTCATAGTTTCATCGTTACAAGTCCGTTTTCGTTGATTCAAATTGCCATCTTCTTGGATCGAGTTCTTCTATAAGACTATGAACTGTAAATACCTTGGTTTGTATTCAAAATCATACGGCATAGATGAAAGTTTAGTGAAACATATGAAGTTAAACATTTTTGTTACAACAAAATCATTTAATGACCATTTTTCCAAAAATACTTATACTTTGAAAAACCAAGTTTTACCTTGTTAAATTAACATATAAATAAGTTATGTTACATGTCTTGAAGTATTTTAAAAGTTAAGTTAGAAGGATCTATTTAGTTTGCAAACAAGTTTGAAAACATTCAAACTATGTTCTTGTTGTTAAACTTTTGTACCACAAAATAAGATAGCTATATATATGAATTGAATAAGGTTATGAACATAGATTCTACCTCAAGTTCCTTGGATAAGTTTGCTGTAAAAGAGGAGTAAGAAGCTAGAATCAAAAGGGTGATAGAAGTGGATGAAAGATTGGAAGTAAGTTGGTGTTCTTGGAAGGTTTTCTTGAAGTGTTTTTGTAAGAGTTTTCTTATGGTGTTTTAGTATGGTTTTTATGGCTAGATCTTCTTGGTTATTTGCTGGATTGTTATGGAGTTTAGAGAGTAAGAAAGAGTGTGTGTTTTTGATAAGAAAATGGTAGTAAAAATGGATCAAAATGAGCATGTATATATACACCAAAAAAAACGTGTAACATGGTGTATATGGACAAAATTTCAAGTGATAATTTTATGTATCTAGTCCTAATTGCTTCCAAGTTCAATTACCTAGCCCTCATGGCATGAATAATGGCTGGTTAGGTGGTGATTTTGATGTGTATTTACTATTAGTAAATACGTATAGGAGCTTGGTATGATACGAGTACAAATACTCTAGGTATACGTATAGAAATTTTGTGAAAAATGGAATGAGGATTCAAATATAGCTATCTTTTGTGAATACACTTATATGGTTTTATGTATTTAAGTCTTTAAAAGTGATTAAATACATTACTTATACAATATATGTATAAACATTATATGTCTTAAGTATTTATGTCAAATAACGTTACGTATAGTTATCGTTTTGAAAACTTAAGTTAGTAGTTTCAAAATACACATATAACTTGTTGTTATTAATACAAAATGAGATATTAAAACATTTATTAATCATGTTAAATATGTATATATACATTTATATACACAAACGTATAATTATCATATATTGTATAGTTCGTGATATCATCGGTCAAACTAGACGGTCAAACGTTGTGTAAAACTCTTTTCGGAAACATAAGTCTCAACAATTTGGATTGCTTATCAAGTTGGTAATGTTTAATTTATGTAAATATCAATCTTATAAGTATAGAACGATCGAAAAAGTGCGGGTCGTTACATTACCTCCCCGTTAAATAAATTTCGTCCCGAAATTTTAAAATTGTACCTATTTTGCGTCATCGAGAAACAAGTGTGGATACTTTTGCTTCATCTGATCCTCTCGTTCCCAAGTAAACTCGGGACCTCTTCTAGCATTCCAACGAACCTTAACAATCGGTATATTGCTCTGTTTGAGCTGTTTAACTTCACGGTCCATGATTTCAATTGGTTCTTCGACGAATTGTAGTTTCTCGTCGACATGGATTTCTTCAAGAGGAATGGTGAGGTCTTCCTTTGCAAGACACTTCTTAAGGTTTGAGACGTGAAAGGTATTATGTACTCCGGCGAGTTGTTGCGGTAACTCGAGTCGATAAGCTACCGGTCCAATGCGTTCGATGATCTTAAACGGGCCTACGTACCTTGGGTTCAGTTTACCCCTTTTTCCAAAACGTATCACACCTTTCCAAGGTGACACCTTTAGCATAACCATGTCCCCGACCTGAAACTCTAATGGTTTCCTTCGGACATCGGCGTAGCTCTTTTGGCGACTGCGGGCTGTTTTTAATCTCTCCTTGATTTGCACTATCTTCTCAGTCGTTTCATGTATGATCTCGGGACCAGTTAATTGTCGATCTCCTACTTCATTCCAACAGATAGGAGATCTACACTTCCTTCCATATAATGCTTCGAATGGCGCAGCTCCAATGCTCGTATGATAACTATTATTATACGAGAATTCTGCTAACGGTAGATATTTATCCCATCCGTTTCCAAAATCGATCACACATGCCCTGAGCATGTCTTCAAGAGTCTGAATTGTTCTTTCACTCTGCCCGTCGGTCTGCGGATGATATGCGGTACTCATATCCAAACGAGTTCCTAGTGCCTCCTGTAGTGATTGCCAAAACTTTGAGGTAAATCTACTATCACGATCGGATATAATGGAAATAGGTATTCCATGCCTTGAAACAACTTCCTTTATATACAATCGTAATAGTTTCTCCATTCTATCTGTTTCCTTTATAGGCAAGAAATGTGCAGACTTGGTGAGACGATCAACAATCACCCAAATGGTGTCGTATCCCCAGGCAGTCTTTGGTAACTTTGTGATGAAATCCATGGTAATACCATCCCATTTCCATTCTGGGATTTCTGGTTGTTGAAGTAACCCTGACGGCTTTTGATGTTCTGCTTTGACTTTAGAACAAGTTAAACACTCCCCAACATATGTTGCAACGTCGGTCTTTAAATTAGGCCACCAATAACGTGTCTTAAGATCTTGATACATCTTTCCAACTCCAGGATGTATCGAGTATCTTGTCTTATGTGCCTCGTTCAATATCAACTTCCTTAATCCACCCAACTTCGGTACCCAAATACGATTTGCAAAATACCGAATTCCATCTTCCCGTACAACAAGTTGTTTCTCGTACTTTTTCATTATTTCATTCTTTATGTTTTCTTCATTGAGTGCTTCTCGTTGAACTTCTTTGATTTATGAGTTGAGATTCATACGAATTTTTATGTTCATTGCTCGAACTCGAATTGGTTCTCGTTCTTTTCTGCTTAAAGCATCAGCCACCACATTCGCCTTCCCGGGATGATAACGAATTTCACAATCATAGTCGTTTATTAACTCGACCCACCTACGTTGCCTCATGTTCAATTGTTTCTGATCAAAAATATGTTGAAGGCTTTTATGATCAGTAAACACAGTGAATTTAACCCCATACAAGTAGTGTCTCCACATCTTCAATGCAAACACGACTGCTCCCAATTCTAGATCATGCGTCGTATAATTTCGCTCGTGAATCTTCAATTGTCGGGATGCAAATGCAATAACTTTCTTCCGTTGCATAAGAACACAACCAAAACCTTGTCGCGAAGCGTCACAATATATTTCAAAATCATCGTTCCCTTCTGGTAACGATAAAATAGGCGCCGTAGTTAACTTCTTCTTCAGTATTTGAAATGCGTTCTCCTGCTCCGAGGTCCATTCGTATTTCTTCCCTTTTTGCGTTAATGCTGTCAACGGCTTAGCTATTCGGGAAAAATCTTGAATAAACCTTCTATAATAACCGGCTAAACCCAAAAATTGGCGTATCTGTGTTGGTGTCTTAGGAGTCTCCCATTTTTCAATAGCTTCAGTTTTTGCTGGATCAACCTGAATTCCTTCGCTATTAACAACGTGACCAAGAAATTGCACTTCTTTCAACCAGAAAGCACACTTAGAAAATTTAGCATAAAGTTGTTCTTTTCTCAACAACTCCAGTATCAACCTTAAATGCTCTTCATGCTCTTGCTCACTCTTGGAATAGATAAGAATATCATCAATGAAAACGATAACAAACTTATCTAAATACGGACTACAAACTCGATTCATGAGGTCCATGAATACAGCTGGCGCATTCGTCAATCCAAACGGCATAACCAAAAATTCGTAATGACCATAACGTGTCCGAAAAGCAGTTTTCGGAATATCCTCTTCTTTGACGCGTAGTTGATGATAGCCCGATCTTAAGTCGATTTTCGAATAAACACATGATCCTTGCAATTGATCAAATAAGTCATCAATTCTCGGTAGTGGATACCGATTCTTGATAGTTAACTTATTTAATTCACGATAGTCTATACACATCCTAAAAGATCCATCTTTCTTCTTAACAAACAAAATTGGAGCTCCCCACGGTGAAGTACTCGGTCGTATGAATCCACGGTCCAGTAATTCTTTTAACTGACTTTGAAGTTCTTTTAACTCGGACGGTGCAAGTCTATATGGAGCACGAGCCACTGGTGCAGCTCCTGGTACTAAATCTATTTGAAATTCTACCGATCTAAATGGAGGTAATCCCGGCAATTCTTCCGGAAAAACTTCAGGAAAATCTCTTGCCACAGGCACGTCGTTGATGCACTTTTCTTTCTTTTCGACTTTATTAACATGTGCTAAAATAGCGTAACATCCCTTTTCTAAACACTTCTTGGCTTTCAAACAGCTAATGAGTTTTAGCTTTGAATTACCCTTCTCTCCATAAATCATCACCGGTATTTTATCCTTACCAGGAATACGAATTGCCTTCTTAGCACAAACAACTTCCGCTCCTATTTTAGACATCCAGTCCATGCCGACTATTACATCAAAACCTCCTAATTCTACGGGTATTAAGTCGATTTTAAACGTTTCTCCGGCTAGATTTATTTCACAACCACGACAAATTTTATCGGCTTTAATTAGTTTACCATTAGCTAACTCAATCAAGTACTTAGCATCTAGAGGTAATGATGAACAATTCAATTTAGTGTAAAAATTTCTACACACATAACTTCTATCGGCGCCAGTATCAAATAAAATAGATGCTGATAAGTTATTAATGGTAAACGTACCCGTAACAAGCTCCGGGTCTTCTCGTGCCTCTCTAGCATTAATAACAAACGCTCTTCCACGTGCAGGTCCGCCATTCTGATTCGGGCACTGGCTCTTATAATGACCTTGTTTTCCACACCCAAAACAAGTAATGTTAGCCAAAGCAGTTCTATTTGCGTTGGTGGCAGGAGTCTTGTTACCATTTGCATTTGTAACGAGAGCCTTACAATCTTCAGCAAGATGTCCCTGTCGATTGCATTTGGTGCACAACACACTACAGTAACCAAAGTGATGTTTGTGACAACGGTTGCATAAAGGACTTTGTCCTTTGTAACCAAAGCCTGAACCGCTACCCGCACCTTTCGGGGTTTCTGGTTTCTTAAAAGATTGCTGTTGGTAACCTCGATCATAATTTCCGTTCCACTTCCTTTTGTTACTTGATACCTTCACCTCAGTAGTGAATGCTTTCTTATCCAGAATGACCTGATCCATTAACTCGTTCGCCATGGTTATAGCTTCATGAATTGTCTTAGGTTTCGACGCCGTAACGTTTGCCTTGACCTTCTTAGGCAAACCACCTTTGTACATTTCAATCTTCCGTGCTTCGGTTGGAACCAATTCAGGACATAGTAAAACCAATTCCATGAATCGCTGATTGTAGTTGGTGATTTCAGTACCAACCACCTTCAAACTTCGTAACTCATCTTCTAACTTAATAACCTCATTCCTTGGACAATACTCGGTGATTATCATCGCTTTGAATTCTTCCCATGGAGTATCATAAGCTACATCTCCTCCTACCGCCTTCACATAATTCTTCCACCATGTGAGTGCACTATCTTGTAAAGTGCACGATGCAAACTTGGTCATGTCTTTTTCATCACAACCACTGATTTTGAACACCGTCTCCATCTTTTCTATCCATCGGGTTAAACCGATCGGTCCTTCCGTTCCACTGAATGATGAGGGCTTGCAAGCTTGAAACGTCTTGTAGGAGCATCCTACACGAGGATTTGGGTTAACTGCAGCAGCTCTTGCAGCCTCAACCCATAACATTCTGTCGTTCACTCGCTGGTTGATGAGTTCCTCGAGTTCTTGTTCCGTCATTCGATTCAATCGCGCCATTTCCTAATGAAAGAAAATAATTATTCACATGGAATATTATAGATGTAGTGTGTATTTATAGTACATTTATAGCTTGTTAATAATATGAACCAGGTATTATTATAAAAGCCTTTTCTTCTTATTAGCGTTTTATAATTATATCTAGGGTAGTACCTACCCGTTAATGTTCATACTTAATAGCTTAGTACAGAACCAATTACTACAATCTAAATAATACTTAACCATGGAAAATTATTGCATTTCATACTTCGCTATTTTACATATGCTTACATCAAACTTTAAACAAACCACACTAATAATATTATACAAAACATTATGTGATTCCATGGTTTAATACGGCAGCGCATCATTTGGTCTATTTCCCAAAACATTTATGTCCAGGGAATCCCCCAACGCGAATCCTAGCTGTCTCCCTACGTTTTGGCTGAGGTGCCGAAGAACTAGATGCGGGGATAGCACTAATAGGAATAGCGGGGATAGGGGTGGTAGTGTTGAGTGGAATTGGTGCCACTTCATTCTCATTAAACTCGGGATTTGGATTTTCTAATTCATTAGCCTTTCGTTTCTTTCCTAGTTCGAACTCGTCTTTTGTAATTTCCTGTATTTCTTCCTCGGGTTCACTTTCCTCCTCGGGTTCACTTTCCTCCTCGGGTTCACTTTCCTCCTCGGGTTCACTTTCCTCCTCGGGTTCACTTTCCGATATTTCTATAGTTGGTTCATCCGGAAATTGTGAGTCTTCCCCAAAAATACCACTTTCGTCATCGGATATGTTAATGACTGAAACACAATCTGAAGGTTCTGATTCGGAGTCGCTGAATGTGATAATAAGTTTCGAGCCCGACATCTATCACACAACAACTAACCCATTAGTACTTACATAATATTTACACATAAATTTTAACCAACAGTGATAAGCAATGGTTTTTTTTTTTTTTTTTTTTTTAAAATCAGACCCGGTCAAAGTCCAGACTTTACTAATGTATCCTAACGACTTCTCGGTTAGACACACTAATGCAAACCTGGTTCGCTAAGACCAACGCTCTGATACCACATGTCATAACCCGTCCTTAACCATAAGAACGCGTTAGATAACGTATGATTTCATTGCGAGGTATTGACCTCTATATGAGACATTTTTAAAAGAAAAACTGCATATATTATACATTACAAACCACAACCATTATTTTTGTTACAAGCTTAAGACAATAAAAAGAAGATTAACGTTTAGCGATAATCTTCGACTTACAAACTTTACAAATGATGACAACAACACGGTTTCTAGCATATTTTACAATACAACATCTCGGATATGCAGTTTTATTTTTGACACAAACATGCGTACGCAAGATCCTGGTTAGATCCAACATGATGCAGTGGAAGCTTTAGAAATCACCTGAGAATAGACATGTTTTAAAAGGTCAACATAAAGTTGGTGAGATATAGGTTTAATGCCGGCAGCAATATATATATAGACCACAAGATTTCGTATATAAACAGTTTAATAAAAGTATTCTAAGTGGCTGAGCACTTGGTAACCATACTTAACATTTTCACGTCGCATATTCCCTTTAATATGAAATCTTACTACACCGTACCAAGTGTAGTCACAAAACGAAGTACTGTGCAACCGTTGAATACTGGTCGTCCAGTCCGGTTGGGGTTGTCAGGCCCGATAGATCTATCAACAGGATTCGCGTTTACAATACCGCTGTAAATATTAGTTACCAAGCTACAGGGAAGTATGCCAGTGGTACAACTCAACGTAGAACATATTTTTCAGTTACTTGTGTCCATATCGTAAAACATAAAATACATGTATTCTCATCCCGAAATATTTAGAGTTTAAAAGTGGGACTATATACTCACTCTTGTCTTGATGATATATATAATTTGACTCGGTCTTCCGGTTGATATCACGAACCTATCCATATATAATATATCAATATGTTTTCATTTTAAAACAAACGTTATATATATATATACTTGTTATACTTTTAATATTTTGAATATTTCCTTAGTCCGTAGTTAGCATTTCGATGTTAGTAATTCAATTTTAATGGTTCATTTTTAGATGTTTAATATACCCGCAATAAACAAAACCCCCAACGAAATAAATAAAACCCCATCGTATATGTATTGGTTGAGATTAATCTTGACCCACGGTACCGGTGTTGTCAAATGACGTGTTGCGTACATAAAGTACCGGTGTTGTCAAATGACGTGTTGCGTACAAACATGGGATCTTATGATTAATCTTCTCGTGTTGCTTACGGGTGATCCTGAACCATATGAAATTGAATTATGAGTACATATATATAAAATATCATGTTATCTTATAAAGATGTGATTTTATGTAAATTTTTCCAATGAATCCCGAAGTCAATTAAGTCTTGGATAACCAATTTTGTTTCGGTCATAGTTTCTTCGTTACAAGTCCGTTTTCGTTGATTCAAATTGCCATCTTCTTGGATCGAGTTCTTCTATAAGACTATGAACTGTAAATACCTTGGTTTGTATTCAAAATCATACGGCATAGATGAAAGTTTAGTGAAACATATGAAGTTAAACATTTTTGTTACAACAAAATCATTTAATGACCATTTTTCCAAAAATACTTATACTTTGAAAAACCAAGTTTTACCTTGTTAAATTAACATATAAATAAGTTATGTTACATGTCTTGAAGTATTTTAAAAGTTAAGTTAGAAGGATCTATTTAGTTTGCAAACAAGTTTGAAAACATTCAAACTATGTTCTTGTTGTTAAACTTTTGTACCACAAAATAAGATAGCTATATATATGAATTGAATAAGGTTATGAACATAGATTCTACCTCAAGTTCCTTGGATAAGTTTGCTGTAAAAGAGGAGTAAGAAGCTAGAATCAAAAGGGTGATAGAAGTGGATGAAAGATTGGAAGTAAGTTGGTGTTCTTGGAAGGTTTTCTTGAAGTGTTTTTGTAAGAGTTTTCTTATGGTGTTTTAGTATGGTTTTTATGGCTAGATCTTCTTGGTTATTTGCTGGATTGTTATGGAGTTTAGAGAGTAAGAAAGAGTGTGTGTTTTTGATAAGAAAATGGTAGTAAAAATGGATCAAAATGAGCATGTATATATACACCAAAAAAAACGTGTAACATGGTGTATATGGACAAAATTTCAAGTGATAATTTTATGTATCTAGTCCTAATTGCTTCCAAGTTCAATTACCTAGCCCTCATGGCATGAATAATGGCTGGTTAGGTGGTGATTTTGATGTGTATTTACTATTAGTAAATACGTATAGGAGCTTGGTATGATACGAGTACAAATACTCTAGGTATATGTATAGAAATTTTGTGAAAAATGGAATGAGGATTCAAATATAGCTATCTTTTGTGAATACACTTATATGGTTTTATGTATTTAAGTCTTTAAAAGTGATTAAATACATTACTTATACAATATATGTATAAACATTATATGTCTTAAGTATTTATGTCAAATAACGTTACGTATAGTTATCGTTTTGAAAACTTAAGTTAGTAGTTTCAAAATACACATATAACTTGTTGTTATTAATACAAAATGAGATATTAAAACATTTATTAATCATGTTAAATATGTATATATACATTTATATACACAAACGTATAATTATCATATATTGTATAGTTCGTGATATCATCGGTCAAACTAGACGGTCAAACGTTGTGTAAAACTCTTTTCGGAAACATAAGTCTCAACAATTTGGATTGCTTATCAAGTTGGTAATGTTTAATTTATGTAAATATCAATCTTATAAGTATAGAACGATCGAAAAAGTGCGGGTCGTTACAAAATACGTATATGTAACACATCCTTATTTTGCCCCATCGGTCTGAATGGTCGGATCCGGGGCCCAACGTCCTACCAATTGTAAACCCTCCCATTAAGCCGAAAAGAGCTCCCGGACGCCCAAAATCAACAAAACGTCATCCGTCAATGGGTGAAGACACTAAAAAAATAGTAAGAACATGTACTCGTTGCAAAGAAGCAGGTCATAGTAGGGATATGTGCAGATCTTCAGTTGATCGAACTGGTGAACCAACCACGAAAAGGGTAGTAAAAACATCGGCCTCAACTTCAAAGTCGAAGAAGGGTAAGGAGAAACTCACTGACAAGGAAGCGTTTCATGCTGATCAGTCTCAGTTTTATGCAACGTGCAATCTAGCGAGCGATAATTAGTAAACCAATATCCAAGTGTCTGTTTATTTTTCTATTGTATGTTTTTATGTCAAATCGATCGTTGTAATAAATTCTCGAATTTTATCAATTTTATGTGTAATAATCTACAATAGGGTTTAGCTAGAAAATACGCAAAGAAGCAATACACACTTTGCGTACGCAAAACAATACGCAAGGTCGCAAGATAGATCTTCCGACCACATTGTCCCAACACGCAAGGTCGTAATATAGACCTTGCGACCACATTGAACCATACGCACGGTCGCAAATCCATCCTTGCGCCCATTCCAGACTATTAATTATACAAAAAATTACGCACTTTTAATTACATAACTTAATTAATTAATTAGTATTTAAACAGTAATAACAATCATACAACCTGTGCAGCCTTTGGAGCATCCTTTGTCTGCTCTTTTTCCTTTGGTGGTGGCGGTAGTGTATCAAAACGTGCACGGAAGAACGTCCTTGCCATTCTTTTCCTATATTCCTGTGCAGCCTTTTTGGGATCTCCAATGTCATCACGCCCCTTCCATGCAAACACCAGTCTCTCCATATAGATGCACACCCGAACACCACAGTCACTGGTTTCACCTATCTGCACTGGCACATTACGACCAGTTTCAACCATCAACTCCATACTCTCATTGTTTTGGTAGTAATATTCAAGCTGTGATTCTGGCGTCTTGTTATAGTAGTCAATCGCGTGCAAGTAGACGGGCAAGTTTTCACACAACATTGTGACAACATGTTGTAGCTGTTCACTTGCAAGACCGGGTAAACTGTCGTACACATAAACTTTCATTTCTTCTAACTTTAATGATAGCAGCAAGAAATGTTCTGGGTGTCTAAAGTGTACTGGGATCAAGATCTGAAACAGAAAGAACGTTTAGTCACAAATCCATCCATACACAAGGACGCAAAATGTACCTTGCGTCCACAATCACGAAGACGCAAGGACGCAAGATGTACCTTGCATCTAAACACAATACAAGACGCAAGGACGCAAGATGTACCTTTCGTCCAAGCACCTTACAAGACGCAAGGACGCAAGATGTACCTTGCGCCTGTTCCAGATTACATAAAAAATAGTTTTGATCTCTAATTAATAAACAACACCAGATTGAAATTATAAACATTTTAAGAATGTAAGTACCTGATCACAGGAAAACCAAGCTGGATACATTTCATCACTACCATCCCCAAGAGAAATTATATACGTGTAATTTGGTTCCCTAAAGGCAGTGATTCCTTCATTTTCTTGAAAATTAGGATCTTTGGCCTTGGCCTGCTTCAACTTCTCCTTCTTTTGCTTCAACTTCCCTTCCTTCTCCTTCTGACTTAATCCCCAAAATTCTTTAAAATTTGCAAGCTGTGCCAGGAATCCTGATGGCATAATCGTCAATCGAGAACTTGCTTTAACCACCTCATGTGGAAACTCGGGAGTGTTAAACATTTGGCTTGCTCTGGGGAGAAATCTCTGACGATATCTCAAAAGAAATGTAGCCCAGCCATCAATGTGCTAAAAATTAAGAAGACATGTTAAGATATTAACACAAATTAATTCATGAGATAAACACAAAATTAAGAAGATCACTCACCAAGTTCTCTAAATACCCAGCCTCTCCTAACCCCAACAAGCGAATCTAAAACTCCGTACCAAGGTAAATGAACTGATCACTTTGAAAGATGAACATGCAACGGGTCTCTTGCTTGCTCTGTATAATAGGCATGGGATCTTTTGCAGGGGGTGCATGTTTTCTCTGATCTCTCCAGGCTCCAGTTGGTGGTGGTTTAAGACAACCTTCATCATTTATAAGTCTGTCGATCATGGCCCAGATTTCTTCTTCACTAGCCCAGTCCATTTCCTTCCTTTTTCTCTTATAACCCACCTTCACATGTGGCTTACCACTTACATTCTTTGGTCCTTCTGTTTCACCAGGTGCAGCGTTATCAACTATCATAACATCAAGTTGTCCATCAACAGCTTTCTGATCAACCAATTTCTCATCAACACCTTGCTATTCTGTATCAAGGTTGACAACATTCATGTTGTCCACTTTCTCAATGACATGTCTGGTCAACTGTGCTAAACAGGAAATCTGGTTAAGAAAAAACACAGACGCAAGGACGCAGGATGACCTTCCGAAAAAAAGACGCAAAGACGCAAGAATAACCTTGCGTCCACATAGCGCAAGGATGCAAGGTTGTCTCTTGCGTCCACATCAGTGCATCAGGAACAACAAATATTTATGAATTTTTTTAAAAAAACACTATTATAATATTATAATGCAACAATTTACCTTCTCAATTGGTTTTATATTTTTATATCCAGGTAAACGGGGACCTTAATGCATGCTTGGGCCATCTTACTCTTATTCCACGTCGTATTTGCATCGGAGAAGGGTTGACAATCTCATTGTCAGAGAAAGATTTATGATAATACGTATCGTCCTAAGAAAATAACAAATAAAAACAAAAAATATATAAATTCAGATGAGAACAAATATTCAAATGCAAAAAATATTTAATAAATTCAAAATAAAAATATACCGGATACTCTTGCTCTGAAAAAGGATTTTCTTCGTATTCCGACAATTTCTTTTTACATTCGGTTAATTCATTTTCAACTTTTTCCATCCGCTCTTTGAATTCTTTTTCACTTTTGTCCACCCGCTCGGTCAACAACGCTACCAAACGATGTAATTCTTGTACCTCGGTATTTTGATGTGTTGGTGTCTGTGCTGTGTCTGTGTCTGTGTCTGCTCTACAGTTTCTGGTACGACTTCAGTTTCATCTTGCTGGATCTCCTCCTCTTCAACTAATGTTCCAAAAAATAACGCGTCACTATCAATCCACCATTGACACTCCTTCTCTGTATCAGTGGGGAAGAGACCACGTAGAGGTTTCTTGTTCTTGGGACAATCATCCTGCATAATTAAACACGACTTTATACCCAAGATTACAAAAAATACTTGGGACTATTCTGGCCAACGAGCCGCAAGGACGCAAATCTGGGTTTGCGTCTCCTATGTTGCACGTACGCAAAGCCGCAAGTACAACCTTGCGTCCAATCTTAAGAGAAACGCAAGGACGCAAGAATGGTCTTGCGACCTTTCCATATCGTCTCTGTTTACAACAGTCAAAGGTAATTTCAAATATTAAATGCAACTAACCTGAATATCTATGAGTTTAATGTAATCAGAGATTCCAAAAGTCTCCGCTGTTGTACGCTTCCAAAAAAGAGCCCTCGGTACTCCATTCTTGTCTGTTTTTTTAGCAAAGGATTTAATGGTACGTCGGTAAGCCTCGAGGATCCAAATCTACAAATTGTTTGTTTTAACAATATCAAATATATATTATCTTTAAATAATAAAAGTATTTGAAATCAAATATGTCGTTACGTTAAATGCCCACATAAATCCCGCCAAGCCGCTCTCTAATTGGCTTTTCTGAATACCAAACCCTTCACTAACCGCTTCGTAAGTCGGTTCCCATATACGAGACCCCCATGGGTACTTATTAACACTTGAAAAATCTTCAACTAAATATAGATACTTCTTGTTCACCACATGCGCAGATTGTTTACCCATAAAAGCTCTCTCTACAACTAAAATGATTGCTAGTCGAACCACATCATCATCTGAAACACCAACCCGACTACTTTTTAGAAGCTTCTTTTCAATATCACCAATCAAAATGTTTGTGCTCTCTTTAATGGACGGAAATAAACGTTGTCTAATTGGAGCGGTCTCTTTTTCATAATCTTTAGGGATGTAATGTGCCATATCCGTACGGGTACCAAACAAAAACCCCGTTACTAGACAAAATTCACGTCGACCAAATCTAATAGCAAAATTAGGCTTAAATCTAAACCATATGTCATCTTGCTCCTCGGTGTACTTAGCATCATCAATTCTTTCCGGCCGTACAGTTTTACGTTGGAGCATTGCATGTACAAGTCCGGGATCGTTACCCATGTATTCAAGATCTAACCATACACCAAAACACGTTTCTTTAAATTTTTGTATTTGATTTTCGTTCATAACTTTCTTCACATCACCTATAATAGTTAATTTATTCTTCATCGTTAGTTTACCTTCAACCCATCCCTGTAAAATTAAGAATAACAACATCAGTATAGGAGATGCAAAGGCGCAAGATTGGTCTTGCGTGTGAAACCATTCGGACGCAAGTTCGCAAATTTGGTCTTACGACCACATTGTGAACGGAACGCAAGGACGCAAAATGATCCTTGCGCCTTGACAGTCAGGTAAGTTTGACGAGCAACAAATAGTTGTTTCACCAAATAACTATACAAAACAAGAGATAAGCTATACTCCATTATTAAAAAAAGCAAGTACACTGTTAAATGTTGATGATTATCATAGAGACATTTCATCGAACAGTTGGTGTGCACGTTTTCACATTTATATATGAACATATGAAATATATATACAACTCCCATATAACTAACATATATATATATATATATATATATATATATATATATATATATATATATATATATATATATATATATATATATATTGAAGGAAGAACTAACCTGTGGATTTGCCATTGTTATTAGGTTGATTTCTTGATTTATTTCTTAGTTGGGAAATGTTTGCAGACGAAGACGATGGTGACGTAGTGGTGATAGACGATGGTACATGGTGGTGGTGGTGAAGACGATGAACTGGTAGTAATGGAGGTGGTGATAGTGGTTACGATCTTGATTTCTTTCTTACTTGGGAAATGAAGCAGACGAAGAGTAGGTGGGAGTAGTGGTGATGTAGACGATGGTAGGTGGTGGTGGTGGTGAAGACAATCAACTGGTGGTAGTGGAGGTGGTGATGGTGGTTACGATCTACTGTACGAACGAGAGAGAAGGTGATGGAGCTTTGCGTATTTGCATTTGGATTGGTTTGCCATATTTTGCTTCTCTGTGTATGGGGATATTTGTGTGTGTGTGTGTGTGTGTGTCAAGTGAATGCTGAAAATAGGTTTATAACCTAATATAACCAAGTGCAAGGACGCAAAGACACAAAGTCGCAAGAAATCAATACTTTGCGTCTTGCGTTCATACGCAAGGTTAGATTTGCGTCTTTGCGTATAATATGATTAAAAAGAGGAATAAAACAGAGAAGCTAAAGTTAAAATACCATTGCATTAACCCGAATGACATACTCCAAAAATACTAACAAAGTAGTACAAAAGGCCATACGACCTAGTTTATTACATGATCAACCCAATTATAAAATTTAAGCAGCATACATAATCTCAGCATTCAACACCTCCCGATCAGAGGGATACACCAACTCATCTTCATCAGCAAAGAAGTTGTTCAACAACATGCCATAGGGCAATCCTCTCCCACCAGCTACAGGCAATCCCGCCATCCGATTAGCAACCACATATGCCATATTAATTGGGATTTGTTCGAGCAAACACATCAAAATCAAAACTTCAGTTACATAGAGCTCCACATCAGCATCATCTCGAAACATGACATTCCTCTTGATGACCGTCATCATCTGTTGATACTGGTCCTGAATATGTTCTTCCCTGATAATGACAGGACCACTGTTTGGCATGTCAAAACTAGGTTTACATAGTCCCGAAACAAACCCAGAAGTTGAGAATGAATTTCCTGTAGCTGACCTCCTCGGGGCATTTTTCACATCCTTGCTAAGACTGAAAAACTTGAAATCTCCATCTGGAATATCCAGAATCTCAGCAAACTCCTCCAACGTCCAATCGTAGGAATAACCAAACATGTTCACGTGAACACATTTCAATTTACGTGGATCAAACACATAGTTTGAATAAAATTCCCTAACAAGTTTGGGATAGTACTCATTAACTTGATAGAGAAAAGCTCCAGCATATATTCCCCGCCAGTACGCAAAAAAACTACCTTGAGCAGCAACGTAAAGACCAGTAAGAATGGGACGTTCGGCTAATAGTCGTCGTCTTTCAGCAACTCGTTGTTCTGACTCTCCTTGTGAAACTCGGAGTGAAGCTCTAGCTCATCTGTCCATGGATATTAACTGAGATTAACTGTAAATAACAAAATAATTAAAAATAATCATCATTAACACAAATAATAAATACTAAAATTAGTGATGAAAATGCTTAAATTAGTACCTTAAAGTGTCTTTAATCAATGAATTGCACAAGGATGGAATTGTGATGAGACTGTGAAATCAAAGTTCCAGGGTCATACTATAAATAGGGTAAAAATCTTATCTGACAAAAATCTAGGAAATCTTACTAAATCTTATCTGAAAATCCAACATCTGATCAGATAAGGTCGCAAGCTCGCAAGGACGCAAGCTTGCGCCTTGCGAGGGCAAGACGCAAGTCTTCTTGCGTCTTGCGAGTGCAACCTGACAATTTTTTTTGGGCTCCAGCGCAAGAATTTGTTTGGGAATGGGCATTTTGGCTATAATCCCGAGAATTTTTTGGTGTAAGAACCATGAGAACTAAAAAATACACCAAAATACACTGAAATTCGAGCAAAAAAGTGGCGGACGAGCAAAAAACAACGAATTCGAGCAAAAATGGGGAAATTCGAGCAAAAAAAAGGCGGACGAACAAAAAATTGATAGTCGAACAAAAATGTGTTCTACATTTTTGAAATTCGAACAAAAAAATGTGGAACACATGATAGTCGAACAAAAATGTGTTCTACATTTTTGAAATTCGAACAAAATAATGGGACACGGACGAACAAAAAGGAGACACAGACGAACAAAAAAAGACGCTTATCGAACAAAAATAAAAACAAGGACGAATGAATTTTTTTTTATTTTGTTCGAATTACCAAAATGTAGAACACATTTTTGTTCGACTATGATGTGTTCTACATTTTTTGTTCGAATTTCAAAAATGTAGAACACATTTTTGTTCGAATTTCACATTTTTGTCCGGCCGTCCTTTTTTTGTTCGAATTACAAAAATGTAGAACACATTTTTGTTTGACTACCGATGTGTTCTAATTTTTTTTGTTCGACTATCAAAAATGTAGAACACATTTTTGTTCGAATATCACAATTTTTATTCGACTTTCTTTTTTTTATTCGGCAGCCTTTTTTTGTTCGACTTTCCTGTTTTTTGCTCGACTATCCCCTTTTTTGCTGGCCCGCCACTTTTTTTGCGCGAATTTCAGTGTATTTTGGGGTATTTTGGAGTTCTCAGGGTTCTTACACAAAAAAGTTCTCATTTGATCCTTATATATATATATATATATATATATATATATATATATATATATATATATATATATATATATATATAAAGTGAAAGGATCCTGAGAGAACTAGAGTATGTAGAGAACCCATAGAACCTAGTATTTTTCACAGCACTTCTGCCATTTTTTCCTAGATTTGTTTACACAGTAAGGGTATTTTTGTCCTATCACATTAATTCATATTAGGGATTAGGTATAAAATCATTCGACAATGCAATTTTTCCATCGATTAGTTTTTGTTATTCTATCGATTTTCATTGAATTCGATGGGAGATTCACATAAACATAATTCTACATTCGTGAACGACGCTTATGATCGCCCCGACCTAAATGATGAACGTAATGAGTCAGATCGTATACATATTTGATTCGAATGCCGATAACGATTTTGGAAACGTGATGTTGAAGCTAATAATTTAGAGGTTTTCGAGTTTATTGATTCAGAGGGTGATTATGAGTACATATCTTACTCTGTTTTTCACTTAAATTCTTTATTATGTAAGCAGATTGGTTCAATCTGCAAACAGATTGGTTCAATCTGCAAGCAGAATGAGTCAATCTGCAAGCAGATTGGATTCAATCTGCAAGAAGTTTTGGGTTTTTAATCTGCTTATGTTTTACAATTGTTACGTAGTATGTTTAGATTGATATTCAATCTATATAATAGACTCACTTTAGTCTATATACATGTTGAAGTTTAATTATATATACTAATAGTAAACAGAATGATTAAATTTGTTCTTAGCAAGTTCATTATAGTTCATATATAATATATGAATATGAATTCATTAGATGGACAATTAGGTGAACTTTATAGATGAAGGTGAATTTAATAGATGAAAATTTAGGCGAACTTTATAGACTGAAGTGAGTCTATCATACAGATTACTATTCAATGTGTGCAGAACGTTCAAATAGGTGAATTTATGCATGGTTCTTTTTTCATATGTATTTCAATCTTCACAGAGATTGAATTTCAATCTGCACAAAGATTGAATGTCAATCTGCACATATTTGAATGTATGTCTGCACAATGTTATTCAATCTATGTACACATTGTTATTCAGTTTATGTACACATTATACTCGGATGAATGTGAATTTACGAAATTCAAAATTCAATCTATGATATTTTATTCACCTACCTGTTTCAAATTTTTTCATTTATAAGTCTTTTGGAGATGTATTATCTTTTGATGTAACTTTTCGTACAAACCGGTATTATTATTATTATTATTATTATTATTATTATTATTATTATTATTATTATTATTATTATTATTATTATTATTATTATTTTGTATCCAGTCTGTGTGCAGACTAATTCATCATGTATTAATATTTTTATCTATATGTTTAGTTTTCGTAATACTTTTAATTTACGTTTTATTAGGTATTAGGTATTACATGGTGTTTATACCATTTACTGGTATTGATAACCATTTTAAATGTGTTACATTTGGTGCCGCTCTTTTAGCAAAGGAAGATGTACATTCTTATGATTGGTTGTTGAAAGCTTTCAAAAAAGCTTTTCCTGTTGAACCTCAAATTGTAATGACAAATCAAGATCCTTCAATGCTGATTGCGGTTCAATCTTTGTTTTACAGCTAGGCATAGGTTGTGTATGTGGCACATTACAGATAAAATTATATCTAAGGTACTTTATCAATATAAACTGTTTCTTAATCTTTTTCACATATTTTTAATAGACATAGCAGAATAACATATTAATATTCAGTTCAAAATCAATTACCTGCAAGCAGATCGGGTAATTATGCAGTCAAATTGGTTTAATCTGCAAACAGATTGGTTTAATCTACATGCAGAGTCAATCTGCAAGCAGATTGAGTCAATCTACAAGAAGATTGGGTTCAATCTGCAAGAAGATTGGGTTCAATTTGCATGTAGTTTTGGGTTTTATTTTGCTTATGTTTATAATTAACAATTTTATACGTATCTTTATATTGTTTTCCATTCATTGTCGAAATGTAGGTTGGTCATGCAATATCTAAAGCGGTTTTAAATCTGATATTTCTAATATTGTTTGGACTGATAAGTTGGAACCTGATGAATTTGATCGACGTTGATTTTCAATTCTCCATAAATACAATCTTGATGATCATAATTGGTTGATTGACATGTTTAATCTTAGATAAAAATGGATTCCAGCTTATTTTAGGGATTGGGATATGTCTGGTTTAATAAGAACATCTTCTTGGTCAGAGAGTGAGAATCATGTTTTTCAACAACTAATGAGTAGGAGTTCAACTCTTGTTGAATTTATATCTTTCTTTGAAACTGCTATAGAAATACAACGATATGAGCAGTCTAATAATGATCACGAGTCTCTTTATACTACTCCAAAAATTGAAACGCAACATCCTATGGAGAAGCATGCAGGTAAAGTGTTTACTCATGCATCTTTCTTTAAGGTTCAAGGTCAAATGAAAGCTGCTACTAGATACTGTATGAGTTATAAAATACAAAAATGTTGGAGGATACTACAAAGTTTTGTATAGGGGACACAAGTGTAAAAACTTCAAACATTGATGAGACTATTGACAGAATTGCAAATCCTTATTATTTTGATGAGTCGATTCCTAAATTCAGTGACGTTATTGTCAATCGTAGAACAAATGAAATTTTTTACAACAACAAAATGTATGAGAGGGTTGGTTATTTTTTCCGTCACATTTTATATGTTCTTAGAATGGATGTTGTGCCCAAAACTATATTTCCATCCAAGTATATCAAGAGACGTTGGTCGTTACACTCTATACATTTAAATGATCGAAAAAGTTCGTCTTTTTAAATCATAATGGATCATTGGGGATGAATATTAAGGACATTTATTATTTTGTTGACCAATGCGTACATCTTAATATGCGTGATCCAGAAAAGATGAAGGTGTATAGAGATTTAATAAAAGATTTGAAAGATAAGGTTTTAGTGAATCTGGAGAAACTTCAATGATGGGTTCTAATAATGACCTGATACCTGCTTTGGTTAGAATTCCTCAGCCAGACAACATTTGTTCATGCACCACAAGATATTCGGTACAAAGGATGTGGAAACAGGAGAATTACAAATGCTCGTCAAGAAGCACTTAATAAAAAGGTCCAACATTTCACAAAAATTGCAGTCATTGTGGTAAATCACAGCATAATGTCAGATCTTGCCCAGTTTTAAAAGAACAAGAGATTAGAGAAAAGCAAATTGCAGAAGAGAATGCTAAAAGAGCAGCAGATATTGGAAATGAACAAGGTTCTGTTTCAAGGTCTGGGATATATCTTTCAAATGATATCCATGGCCCACCGTCAGAACTACCATGCAAAGGTTTGTTTTAAAGAATTTATAATTTTATACAAAAAGAATTCAACAACTGAATTTTGTGTTATGATTTATATAGGACTGATGAAGATGTGATCGAGAGCAAAATCTAGAGTTAACACAAACTGTACTTCGGATGTAGGTGAACTTTTAGAAGATTCAATTTTTGTTGAATTTTACTAGAAACATATGTAACATTACCTTAGAGAAGTTATTTTTCAGTCAAACACTGGTAAAACTTGAACAAAACCATTCAAAATTGGTCAAGTACTCCATCAATAGTACTCACTGATTACTCTCTGATTATCTATATATTTATATAAATTTTTAAGATTATTTTATTTTTTTGTACTTTTTTATTTTGTGACTTAATTATTTTTATATTAACCGTTTTTGTAGGTTTTAATGGAGCACATTCTAAATATTCTGCAATTCAGGGTACTAGCCATGGACAATTTAGGTTTTAATGGTGCACATTTCTAAGTATTTTGCTTGCAGATCGACCCAATCTGCTTGCAGGTTATTGATTTTGTCATGGACAATTTAGGTTATAGTTTTGCTATTAATAAGATATGAAACACAAGTAAACTGATGAAGATGCTTGAAAACCAATTATTGAATATGTTTGAAAACCTATTATTGTTTGATGAAATTTGTTTACTTTTGATCTAAATTTCATTGTCTGTGCAATTTTTTACACACATTTTTTATATCTTTATTGTTACTTTAATATCTTATTGTTACTTTTTACATACAATCTGCGAACAGATTGTATCTCTATTTTTGCGCAGATTATAACTGCAGATTTAATTTTTCAAACATCCTTTATTCACTATATTCATCTACTAAATTCACCTTCATGTGAGGTACAGTTTGTATCTTTTTAAATTTTTCAAATTGGTTTCTGAGTAAAGATTCAGACTTTATATGAACACAAGCTAATTACATTAACTTTTCACAAACAAGTTTTGTACAGATTGTTAAACATTCCAACAAATTAACTACAAGTTATCGTGACAGATAATTTCTTCCGCTTCACTAAAATTACAAGACAAACTAATCAAATCCCAAAATGCTATTTATTATCTTCTTCACTTCATCTTTTCTATGCATTAAGTCCATCCCAAAATGTTCACCTAAATCCACACACAAAACTTTAGTCAAGTGTGAAAACATATATAAAATAATTATATTAATTAATTAAAAAAAGAAATTTAACCCACCAAGCTGTAATGTTACTGTCTTTAAAGTTGCCTACATCATAAGTAAGATAAAAAACATGTTAATAATTGTACATTAAGAATATGTAATAATATTTTTCTTATGTTTTTTAAAGTACCTTTTGTAAATCTGTATCCTTTAGGATTGTAGCAATAACTTCGTACAACTCCTTTTTGGTCGGTTCTCCTTCTTTTTCATTTTCAATGTTTGTTTCCGATTCATTATTTATCTCAATTGGTTTTTCTTCACTCATACCAACCCCATCTTTAACCACAACATTTTTGCTTAGTTTTTTTAAAATGATTCGTTGAGACTTCATTCTTCTTTGAATAATTGGTTTTTTTAGCCATCTCTTATTCAATGTTAACATTCTCATGCATATCAACATAGCCAACATCATCACTATTAACATCATCACTTCATGTGCTTCCATCTCCAATATCTGAGGATCCATGTCTATTATCATTGTCTGCGACATCTAAATAAATTTTAATACTTGAAAATGAATTTGCAAATAACAAAATAATATTTTAATATTCAGTACACAATCAATTACCTGCAAGCAGATTGGGTCAACCTGCAAGCAGGTTTGGTCAACCTGCACGCAGGTTGGGTCACTCTGTAAGCAGGTTGGGTCAATCTGCAAGCATGTTGGGTCAATCTGGTTGGGTATTGAGTAATTTGTGCAAGCAAATTGGGTTAAATCTGCATGTAATTTTTTGAGTTTAATCTGTTTATGAATCATTGTGTAGAAAAATAATTTTGGCTCAACAAATCAATTACATGAATGAATCATTCCATCACCACCGTTACCCGTGTATTCATTGTCTTCACCAAATACATCATCATCATCATCATCATCATCATCATCATCATCACTCCCTGCAACATCATATTTAATTAAATATTTTGAAACTTACTTTTCAAATACAGTTTTTCACATGTTCTTAAAATGCACCTAATAAATGCATATAGATTGGGTCAATGTGAAAGTAGATAAGGTCAATGTGCAAGCAGATTTGGTCAATTTTCAAGCAGATTGTGTTTTGGTGTAATTGTGCAAGCAGATAGGGTTCAATCTGCAAGTATTTTTTTGGGTTTAATCTGCTTATGTTTACCTGAATGATTCATTCCATCACCACCGCTACCCATTTCTTCAGTGTCTTTACCCAATCCACTACCAATGTGCATGCATCCATCATCATCATCACTCCCTGCAACATCATATATAATTTAATATTTTCAAACTTACTTTTCAAATACAGATTTTCACATCTTCTTATAACGTGTTAATATTTTAATCTTTAGTTGTAAATCAATTAACCCGAAAGATTTAAACCACCACCAACACTGTTTGTGTCGTCACTAATAAATCCACCACTATTAATAAATCCACTAATGTCTGGAACATCACCACCGCTCCCCATGTCTACATTGTCTTTACCCAATCCATCATCATCATCACTCCCTGCAACATCATATTTAATTAAATATTTTAAAACTTACTTTTTGAATGTCTGTCTGCAAAGATTGGATCAATGTGCAAGCAGATTGGGTAAATCTGCAAGCATATTGGGTTTTGGATAATTGTACAAGTATATTGGGTTCAATCTGCTGGTAATTTTTGTGTTCAATCTGCTTATGTTTACAATCAACAATTTTGGCTTAACAAATCAATTACCTAAATGATTCTTTCCTTCACCACCGCTCCCTATGTCTTCATTGTCTTTGCCCAAATCACTGTCTAGAACATCATATCGAGATCGATCATCGTCATCTCTTCCTGCGACATCATATCTAATTTAAAATTTTTGATACTAAATTTGCAAATGCTTTTTTCACATCTTTTTAATAGACATAACAGAATAATTGAGAAATATTTTAACGACCCGTCAAAGTACACTTGACGACCATCGCTATCTTGGTCCCACAACTTGATCATTACTCTATATGAATTTGATAAATAACCTTGCATTCTTTATTTAAAAAAATGATTTCCTATAAAGGAAACCTACCAAAATATGTAAGTTTAGAAAAACTAAACATAAATTCATAACCAAAAGTTGACCAAAACAAAGTCAACAAACACCCACAATTTAATGTATCAAAATAGAATGCAAGTTAATGTTTAACAAAAGCTGCCATCATAAATATGCAGACTCTCTAAGCACAGTGAAAGTAATCAATCATGAACATGAGAATATTACATGCGAGTAATCTGTCAACAAAAATGTTGAGTGAATTATAGGTTTAATATTGCAAATAATATTTAATGTAAACCATAAAAATTTATGTTTGAAAATATAAAGACCCATTTTGGACCACAAAATTATATGCTCGAAAAACATATAAAAATATTATTCCATTAACTCGTGAGCTATCTGGTAATAACTTAACAACTCCATACCCTTAACAAAACCAATATAAAAATATACACTGAACATGTGTATCTTCCAAAATACGAAGTACTAATACATTTCGTCTGTAACTGCTAGCGCGACTAGCACGAAATGGGGCTGTCAGGCCCGATAGATCTATCCATAGGATTCGTGTTCACCAGTAGAAACTAGTGATTAAAATTACCAGATTAGGGAATATTTTTGTTTGACTCACAATGAATAATTTAAACCAACTTTCACTTGTGTCCAAAATGTAAAATAAATGCATGTATTCTCATCCTAATATATTTATAATATAAAAATGGGACTATAACTCACCTTAACGTACACGAAGTAACCACACGAAAACGTGAACCGCAAAAGATAAATTGATCAAGAATGATCACAACGCCGACTTATGAATAAAGCAGGTCGATATAAATAACTAACTTAGGTCAAGTCTTAGTATGATAGCTATAGTACTTGTTGCAAATAAGCATAGAACAACACTCGGTATGTTTCGGTATGATCAGGACAGCGTATAACACGTACTTTCTATTTTTAGAAAGTTTCTATTTTAGGAAAGTTTTTATTTTAGGAAAGTTCCTATTTTTAGAAAGTTTATATTTTTAGAAAGTTTTCAACTTAGGAAAGTTTCCTTAATTAGAAAATTCAACAAAAGTCAACTGAAAGTCAAAGTCAATCGAAAGTCAACTCAAAAGTCAACCTTGGTCAAACTTAGTCAACATTAAATTTTAAGTGTAAATTATATTAATAATACAAGTTATAATGTTATTTAAAGTCATACATGTATAATCATGTCATATCATAAGTTTAATTAAATTAAATTGAATTATTAAAGTTAACATAAGTTTAAATGATATAATTAATATATCATAAGTATTTAATTAATTAATTAAATATTAATCATATAATATAAGTATTATTAATTAATAATAAATTTCTAATAATATCATAAGTATTATTAATTAATAATGAATTATTAATCATAACATAAGTTTTAATTATAATTATTAAACCATAAGTATTTAATAATTAAACTATAATTAAATAATAACTAAGCCTTATAATAAATAAATGATTAATTAATCTTTATTATAAGTTTTGATATAATATAATAATCCCATAACATAAGTTTAATACCTATCATAAGTATTTTCATTAATAATAAAATGTATTATTAATCATAAGTTTAATTAAATGAATAATTAAATCATAAGTAGTTATTAAATGATATAATAATAAATATATATCATAAGTCTTAATTAAATTTAATTACTTTTATATCATAAGTAATTTATTTATAATGCCAAACATTATTTATAACATAAGGTTAAATTTTATAACCATAAGTTTAATTAAACGTTCGTCGGGTCATAACTTGAGTCCCGGGTGTCGGTTTTCGAATAATTTTTTATATATCCTCGTCTAACCAAACCACCCGACACCTTAGTGTACTCAAGAACACCCTAAAGTCAGTTGCCAAGTCATGACCTACAGCCATGAATCAACTTAGAACATTAATCCGCTTAAAATCTTGTTTTAGCCATTCCGGGTGATCCGTGGCTCAGATGTCGATGACCCGAACATGAATGTTCATCCAATCATCAATCCTAACCCACTAGTACACCCTAGAGCCTCCAAAAATGGTCACAAAGTTGGACCCCAACTGATTACATTCGTTTTTATATTTTAATCTCATTAGAACACCAAATCAAGCATAACTTTTGATCCGGAACTCAAAATAACATGAATCCAAAGTCCAAAATTATTGTCTTGATGAGACGACTCATCTACACACTTTATTTTATCAAAAACCTCTGTTAATTACACAGGCTATCCACTTTTTGATCATACAAAAACACATGAAATCGAGCAATTCTACGCGTAATATCAACAACACAATCATACACAAGTACTATAGCATAAATAAACATACAAAATCAGTAAAAATAATTGAAAATGAAAAATCTAGGTTTACGTATATACCATAATCAAGAATCGAGAAGAAGAGGATAAAAGAACGCGAAAATAGCAACCCGATTATGTAACAAGCCTTGAGAAATGATGAAGAATCCTTGCTATGATGATGTTGGCTGATTATGATGATGAAGATGGAGGTGTGGTTCGTTCAAGGAGAGGAGAGAAAGTGGGAGAGGTTGTTTAGGGTTTACAAAAATAATAAAGTGATTAATTGAGATGATAAAGTCAAAAATGAAAATCAAATGTGGGGAGGGGGTACCATTCGGCCTTTTTAGGGTGTGGGTGGGCCCCACATAGCCCAAAATGTCCATTTGTAAAATCCTTGTGGCCCGGAAGTCCAATCGTAGCCCGATTCGAGAAAACACCGTTACGCGATTAAAATTTCGGAAAGAACACGCATCCGCGAAAAATAAAATATAGAAATATTTTATAATAACATATGATATAAAAATATCATAAATAAAATAATTTGGATTCAAAAATCCCAAAAGTCTAATTGTTGGTTTGAAAACCGAAATGATTCGCCGGATAGAAATCCACGACACGTAGAAACGTACAATTTTAAATACGAATACAAATATTCATATAACACATAATAAATGATATATTATTACTAAAATAATAATATAAGTCATAGAAATGACGTGGCATAAATACCAATTAACGGACATTAAATAATAAACGGTAAAAGATAACGGAAAAAGTAGGGTCGTGACAAATATACAGTTGAAAAATCAATTACCTGAATGATTGATAAAATCACCACCTCTGCATGTGGCTGCAGCAATATCCTTCCTCAAATCACTAATGTCATTGTGTAAAGACTGAAATTCTTTAAATACTTTCTTTTTAAAATCATCTAGGTCTTTCTTAACTGTGTCAATCTTATTAGAAAAACCATCGACGACTGAAATATGATTCTCATTTCTGTCGTTTGTTTTGGATCAAGTATTTCTAATGACATTCTCATTTACTTGTGTTGAAATTCTCTCCAGCTTCTGACATTTATTCTGTTCCACATTCTTTTCAACAACAACTTTATCAACTTGCTCCACATTGTCTTCAACAGCAACATGATCAACTTGCTCTTCGTTTGGTTCATCTTCATTCTCTGTAATAACTGTGTCTTCATTTTGTAATTCATTTTCATCTTTCACCTATAATTCATAAACAATATTAGTGAATGATTTTTATTATAATAATTAATTTCTATTTCTATATAGTAAATATTGAAGTTAAATTTCAGTACATTTTCTTGTCTTTGATTATCATTTTGCTCCAAATCTTGTGCTTCTTGACCATAGACATATGGATTTGTTATCCATTTCTTCATCTCCACATTGGGTGGATGTGCTTTTTTGTTTATAACTCGTTTAAAGACTCTATGATCCATTTTACAAACCAGTTCACTTATATGATTCGATGCAAGAAAAAGATATTGTTCTTTCCCTAAAAATTCTTCAAACACCAAAAAAAGCAATCGTATAAATGGGACATTATTTTTCCTTGAATCTTCATTAAAGATTCGAACTAACTCCTTAAAATATAGCTCAGAGTAGTCGATTCTATCTCCTGTAATAAACGAGTTCAGAATCTGATTTTCAAATTCCTTCACATGTGTTTGCCTACCTGATCTGTAACTGAGGCTTCTAACAATCCCCGAAAGTATAAATGCCCATTTTTAAGAAAAATCATTTATCATAACCCCTGATGGAATATCTCTTTTACAACCAATTTTCTTCAATTTTTTCATTGTTTCTTCTATTGATGGAATATCAACAAAATTACCTTCAGTAGGTAACTCAAGAACTTTCCTTAAAATTGATTTGTCAACAACTATATGTTTAGTACCATTCAATATTGAACCAGTTATAATAGTATTATCATCGTTGGTGTTGCATGTAAACCACCATTCACCTAACAAATCAATGTAAAATTGTGGTACAGATTTAAAATACGATGCTCTTAGAGGATGTGAATTCCTAAATTCACATAATTCTTCATATCCTTTAATCTTTTTGTTATCTGGTATATCAGTAGTTGTTATACAGTTATTGATTTTTACCTGAGATGCATTTTTCTCCTTTGCAAAAGTTTTTGCTTGATTTTCTTTCACTTGTTGCGTAGGTTTGTAAATCCAACCATTAGCCATGATTGTAGTTGAATTGTCAATTAAGTTTTGATATCAACAAAGATTTTTTGAGTGATAGCGTCTGGTAGTTGAAATTGAGTGAGTATCTTAAAATTAGGGTTTCAAACACGAAACAAAAATTTTATCTTTACACCTCTTTCATCTTTAAATAATATTTAAATATTTTAAAACTCTATTTAAAAAATATAACAAAATTAATTTTAATTCTTTTTTTATATTTTTAAATTTTTGGAACCAAGATTTTAAGCCCAAAAATTGATTTGATCAGCCCAAAAATTGACTTGCTAACCCCAATGGCATATCATCTTTTTCAGTTTCTGGCAACCGAAATCCTCATTCAAATTATCACTTAAACATTTCAATGTGAAAAAACTGATCAGTTCAAACCATATTCATCAATCAAAACCCTAATTGATGTTTTCTCGATTATTCTTCGAGTTCACCGTTCAACATCAATTATGCCTCGAGTAGCCCTTCGAACAAAATAAAGCTAAATCGGAAGTCTATATATACAAACCAACGCCAGAAATGGAGAAGCATCGAGTAATGCCATTCAAAGAAGATAAGATTGCATCAAAGGTAATGGCTAACAATAAAATTGCGAATATTGTTATTCCAGAAAAAAGAGTTGAAATCGTAAATGAAATTTTAGTGAATTTTATGCTTTCACATCCATTGCATTTTTCATATGTTAAAAGTCCACCATATCTATACAAAGTAATTTTAGCAGAATATTGGTATAGTTGTAGAACAAACAATGATAACCCTGTTATAACTGGGTTTTTTCAGAATGATAGGACTAGTGTTGTAGTGACCCGAACTTTTCCATGTTTATATATATTAATTGAGATTGATGTTTACATGATTAAATGTTTCCAACATGTTAAGCAATCAAACTTGTTAAGACTTGATTAATTGAAATATGTTTCATATAGACAATTGACCACCCAAGTTGATCGGTGATTCACGAACGTTAAAACTTGTAAAAACTATATGATGACATATATATGGATATATATATATATATAGTTAACATGATACTATGATAAGAAAACATATCATAAAGTATATTAACAATGAACTACATATGTAAAAACAAGACTACTAACTTAATGATTTTTAAACGAGACATATATGTAACGATTATCGTTGTAAAGACATTTAATGTATATATATCATATTAAGAGATATTCATACATGATAATATCATGATAATATAATAATTTAAAATCTCATTTGATATTATAAACATTGAGTTAACAACATTTAACAAGATCGTTAACCTAAAGGTTTCAAAACAACACTTACATGTAACGACTAACGATGACTTAACGACTCAGTTAAAATGTATATACATGTAGTGTTTTAATATGTATTTATACACTTTTGAAAGACTTCAATACACTTATCAAAATACTTCTACTTAACAAAAATGCTTACAATTACATTCTCGTTCAGTTTCATCAACAATTCTACTCGTATGCACCCGTATTCGTACTCGTACAATACACAGCTTTTAGATGTATGTACTATTGGTATATACACTCCAATGATCAGCTCTTAGCAGCCCATGTGAGTCACCTAACACATGTGGGAACCATCATTTGGCAACTAGCATGAAATATCTCATAAGATTACAAAAATATGAGTAATCATTCATGACTTATTTACATGAAAACAAAATTACATATCCTTTATATCTAATCCATACACCAACGACCAAAAACACCTACAAACACTTTCATTCTTCAATTTTCTTCATCTAATTGAACTCTCTCAAGTTCTATCTTCAAGTTCTAAGTGTTCTTCATAAATTCCAAAAGTTCTAGTTTCATAAAATCAAGAATACTTTCAAGTTTGCTAGCTCACTTCCAATCTTGTAAGGTGATCATCCAACCTCAAGAAATCTTTGTTTCTTACAGTAGGTTATAATTCTAATACAAGGTAATAATCATATTCAAACTTTGGTTCAATTTCTATAACTATAACAATCTTATTTCAAGTGATGATCTTACTTGAACTTGTTTTCGTGTCATGATTTTGCTTCAAGAACTTTGAGCCATCCAAGGATCCATTGAAGCTAGATCCATTTTTCTCTTTTCCAGTAGGTTCATCCAAGGAACTTAAGGTAGTAATGATGTTCATAACATCATTCGATTCATACATATAAAGCTATCTTATTCGAAGGTTTAAACTTGTAATCACTAGAACATAGTTTAGTTAATTCTAAACTTGTTCGCAAACAAAAGTTAATCCTTCTAACTTGACTTTTAAAATCAACTAAACACATGTTCTATATCTATATGATATGCTAACTTAATGATTTAAAACCTGGAAACACGAAAAACACCGTAAAACCGGATTTACGCCGTCGTAGTAACACCGCGGGCTGTTTTGGGTTAGTTAATTAAAAACTATGATAAACTTTGATTTAAAAGTTGTTATTCTGAGAAAATGATTTTTATTATGAACATGAAACTATATCCAAAAATTATGGTTAAACTCAAAGTGGAAGTATGTTTTCTAAAATGGTCATCTAGACGTCGTTCTTTCGACTGAAATGACTACCTTTACAAAAACGACTTGTAACTTATTTTTCCGACTATAAACCTATACTTTTTTTGTTTAGATTCATAAAATAGAGTTCAATATGAAACCATAGCAATTTGATTCACTCAAAACGGATTTAAAATGAAGAAGTTATGGGTAAAACAAGATTGGATAATTTTTCTCATTTTAGCTACGTGAAAATTGGTAACAAATCTATTCCAACCATAACTTAATCAACTTGTATTATATATTATGTAATCTTGAGATACCATAGACACGTATACAATGTTTCGACCTATCATGTCGACACATCTATATATATTTCGGAACAACCATAGACACTCTATATGTGAATGTTGGAGTTAGCTATACAGGGTTGAGGTTGATTCCAAAATATATATAGTTTGAGTTGTGATCAATACTGAGATACGTATACACTGGGTCGTGGATTGATTCAAGATAATATTTATCGATTTATTTCTGTACATCTAACTGTGGACAACTAGTTGTAGGTTACTAACGAGGACAGCTGACTTAATAAACTTAAAACATCAAAATATATTAAAAGTGTTGTAAATATATTTTGAACATACTTTGATATATATGTATATATTGTTATAGGTTCGTGAATCAACCAGTGGCCAAGTCTTACTTCCCGACGAAGTAAAAATCTGTGAAAGTGAGTTATAGTCCCACTTTTAAAATCTAATATTTTTGGGATGAGAATACATGCAGGTTTTATAAATGATTTACAAAATAGACACAAGTACGTGAAACTACATTCTATGGTTGAATTATCGAAATCGAATATGCCCCTTTTTATTAAGTCTGGTAATCTAAGAATTAGGGAACAGACACCCTAATTGACGCGAATCCTAAAGATAGATCTATTGGGCCTAACAAACCCCATCCAAAGTACCGGATGCTTTAGTACTTCGAAATTTATATCATATCCGAAGGGTGTCCCGGAATGATGGGGATATTCTTATATATGCATCTTGTTATTGTCGGTTACCAGGTGTTCACCATATGAATGATTTTTATCTCTATGTATGGGATGTGTATTGAAATATGAAATCTTGTGGTCTATTGTTACGATTTGATATATATAGGTTAAACCTATAACTCACCAACATTTTTGTTGACGTTTAAAGCATGTTTTTTCTCAGGTGAATATTAAGAGCTTCCGCTGTTGCATACTAAAATAAGGACAAGATTTGGAGTCCATGTTTGTATGATATTGTGTAAAAACTGCATTCAAGAAACTGATTTCGATGTAACATATTTGTATTGTAAACCATTATGTAATGGTCGTGTGTAAACAGGATATTTTAGATTATCATTATTTGATAATCTACGTAAAGCTTTTTAAACCTTTATTTATGAAATAAAGGTTATGGTTTGTTTTAAAAATGAATGCAGTCTTTGAAAAATGTCTCATATAGAGGTCAAAACCTCGCAACGAAATCAATTAATATGGAACGTTTTTAATCAATAAGAACGGGACATTTCAGTTGGTATCCGAGCGTTGGTCTTAGAGAACCAGAAAATTTGCATTAGTGTGTCTTATCGAGTTTGTTAGGATGCATTAGTGAGTCTGGACTTCGACCGTGTTTTCTTTAAAAATGATTGCTTAACATTTTTGTTGGAAACTATATATTTTTAACATATGAATATTATGTGATATATTAATCTCTTAACGTGTTTGATATTATGTGATAGATGTCTACCTCTAGAACAAGTCCCATTGACTCACCTAATAATAATGAAGAGTCAAATGTAAATTGGAATAATTTGTGGACTGATTCACAAGTTCCCGAAGAGGAACCGGAAGAAGAGTCGGAACCGGAAGAAGAATCGGAACCGGAAGAAGAATCGGAACCGGATGAAGAAATAGAACCGGTGGGGGAAATAATAAAACGGTTAAGTAAAAGAAAATCCTCAACCAACCGACCAAAGTTAATTATGGTCAATGGTGTTTCCGCCAAGGAAGCAAAATATTGGGAGGATTACCAATTCTACGATGAATCGGATTCCGACGAGAATTCCGATGATGTTATAGAAATTACCCCAACTGAATTTAAAAAGGCAAAAGAAAATAATAAGGGAAAGGGCATAAAAATAGAGAAATCTAATTCCAACCCCGATGAACTTTATATGTATCGTCAACCCCCGAAGTCCTTAAGTTGTAACAATGACCCGGGAACCTCTAAACCACCAGGTTTTTCTAAACCAATGTGGACAACGACGGTTCGTATTAGGGGAACATCATATATCCCTAGAAACTTGGCAAAACGAACCAAAACCGAAGAAGAAGAAACGAGTGAGTTGGAATAAGATAGTTGTATTCGTGTGGTGTAATATATGTAATATAGTGTTCTTATGCTTTATGATATATGTAAAAATTGCTTGTATTAATAAGTATTTTTTTATGAATCTAACTCTTGTCTATTTTACAGTTTAAAAACACAAAATGGATAGACAACCCAATATTTTAAGAGACCTACCCGGAGACATGATTGATGAAATCTTGTCTAGAGTCGGCCAGAATTCTTCGGCACAACTATTTAAGGCGAGATCAGTTTGTAAGACATTCGAAGAACGTTCCAAGAATGTCTTGGTTTATAAGAGACTTTCGTTTGAAAGATGGGGGATATCACATTGGGAAACCCATAAGTTACGATGTGTTTACTTTGACGCATATATTGCGGGGAACCCAAATGCTATTTTACGCAACGGGTTAAGAAATTATTTTGACTCAATATATCCGAATATTGGACTTCGTGATTTAGAAAAAGCGGCTAACATGCAACATAAAGAAGCATGTTATGCTTACGGATTAGTAATGTTCGCTTCTCACCAAAGTGAGAACAAGAACATCGGGCTACAACTATTAAACAAAACGTTTCCACAAGTGACGGAGTCGGTAATTGGGGTAAGAAATGAGGTTTTTAGATTATTACGGGACTGTTGGACATTACGTAACCCTCGTCCCTTTGATGACGTTACAACACGCTGTCTTATCAACGGCCATAACGGTTATGTTGCACAAGACCAAGGATGGGAAGTAGTCCTAGTAAAACCAGAATGCATGACTTGTTTCTGGACGTATGAATTACGTGTATTTATTGCCTTTGCTGAACGACTTGTGTACTAGCTAGAATTGTCTTCACAACTATCTTGTATCAAAGTTATTGTGTGCTATATTTCATGCTTTATGTAAAATAAGCGGTATTGTAAGTTTGTAAAATATTGTATAAAAGTTTGAACGCGAAATATTATTATAATCAGTTTTTCATATAGAATTGTAGTAGTTGAATTGTATATTAGCTACTAAGTATGAACTTAACGGGTAGGTACTACCCGAATTTAAACTTATAAAACGCTAATATGAAGAAAAAGCTTTTATAAATGAGTTCATATTATGCTACGAAATACTATTAACTACTCTTAATATTCTGTATGATTAACTTGTTCCATTTAACTATTTTGAAGGAAATGGCACCGACTACTCGACACACCGTGAATATGAATGAAGAGGAATTCCGTACTTTTCTAGCTTCAAACATAGCCGCAGTACAGGCTGCGCTACATACCAACAATAACCTTGGATCTAGCAGTACAGGAAATCGTGTAGGATGCACCTACAAAGAATTCACTGCCTGCAAACCTTTGGAATTTGATGGAACCGAAGGACCGATCGGATTGAAACGGTGGACCGAGAAGGTTGAATCGGTGTTTGCCATAAGTAAGTGTACTGAAGAGGACAAAGTGAAGTACGCTACGCATACCTTCACAGGTTCTGCGTTAGCATGGTGGAATACCTATCTAGAGCAAGTGGGACAAGACGATGCGTACGCACTACCGTGGTCAGCATTCAAGCACTTGATGAACGAGAAGTACCGTCCCAGGACCGAGGTCAATAAGCTCAAGACAGAACTTAGAGGGTTACGAACCCAAGGATTTGATATTACCACGTACGAAAGACGATTCACAGAATTGTGCCTATTGTGTCCGGGAGCATTCGAAGATGAGGAAGAGAAGATCGACGCATTTGTGAAAGGATTACCGGAAAGAATCCAAGAAGATATAAGTTCACACGAGCCCGCCTCCATACAACAGGCATGTAGAATGGCTCACAAACTAGTGAACCAAATTGAAGAAAGAATTAAAGAACAGACTGCTGAAGAGACCAATGTGAAGCAAGTTAAAAGAAAGTGGGAGGAAAACGGTGATAAGAATCACCAATACAACAACAACAGCAATTACAACAATAATCGCAACAATTACCCCAACAATCGCAACATCAATCGCAACTACAACAAACGGCCCAACAACAACAACAACAACAACAACAACAACAGCAACTACAACAATCATCCCAACAACAATAATAACCGCAACAACAACAACAATCAGAAGCAGCTATGCCAAAGGTGTGAAAAGAATCACTCGGGGTTCTGCACCAAATTTTGCAACAAGTGTAAAAGAAATGGTCATAGCGCGGCGAAGTGTGAGGTCTACGGACCAGGGGTTAATAGAACGAAAGGAACAAATGGTGTCGGAATGAGTAATGGCGGAGCAAGTAGTGTCGGAGCAAGTTATGCCAATGTAGTTTGTTATAAATGTGGAAAACCGGGCCACATTATTAGAAATTGCCCGAACCAGGAGAACACGAATGGACAAGGCCGTGGAAGAGTTTTCAATATTAATGCGGCAGAGGCACAGGAAGACCCGGAGCTTGTTACGGGTACGTTTCTTATTGACAATAAATCTGCTTACGTTTTATTTGATTCGGGTGCGGATAGAAGCTATATGAGTAGAGATTTTTGTGCTAAATTAAGTTGTCCATTGACGCCTTTGGATAGTAAATTTTTACTCGAATTAGCAAATGGTAAATTAATTTCAGCAGATAATATATGTCGGAATCGAGAAATTAAACTGGTTAGCGAAACATTTAAGATTGATTTGATACCAGTAGAGTTAGGGAGTTTTGATGTGATAATCGGTATGGACTGGTTGAAAGAAGTAAAAGCGGAGATCGTTTGTTACAAAAATGCAATTCGCATTATACGAGAAAAAGGAAAACCCTTAATGGTGTACGGAGAAAAGGGCAACACGAAGCTACATCTTATTAGTAATTTGAAGGCACAAAAACTAATAAGAAAAGGTTGCTATGCTGTTCTAGCACACGTCGAGAAAGTACAAACTGAAGAAAAGAGCATCAATGATGTTCCCGTCGTAAAAGAATTTCCTGATGTATTTCCGAAAGAATTACCGGGATTACCCCCACATCGATCCGTTGAATTTCAAATAGATCTTGTACCAGGAGCTGCACCAATAGCTCGTGCTCCTTACAGACTCGCACCCAGCGAGATGAAAGAACTGCAAAGCCAATTACAAGAACTTTTAGAGCGTGGTTTCATTCGACCAAGCACATCACCGTGGGGAGCTCCTGTTTTGTTTGTCAAGAAGAAAGATGGTACATTCAGGTTGTGTATCGACTACCGAGAGTTGAACAAACTTACCATCAAGAACCGCTACCCACTACCGAGAATCGATGACTTATTTGATCAACTACAAGGCTCGTCTGTTTATTCAAAGATTGACTTACGTTCCGGGTATCATCAAATGCGGGTGAAAGAAGATGATATTCCAAAGACTGCTTTCAGAACACGTTACGGTCATTACGAGTTTATGGTCATGCCGTTTGGTTTAACTAATGCACCAGCTGTGTTCATGGACCTTATGAACCGAGTGTGTGGACCATACCTTGACAAGTTTGTCATTGTTTTCATTGATGACATACTTATTTACTCAAAGAATGACCAAGAACACGGTGAACATTTGAGAAAGGTGTTAGAAGTATTGAGGAAGGAAGAATTGTACGCTAAGTTTTCAAAGTGTGCATTTTGGTTGGAAGAAGTTCAATTCCTCGGTCACATAGTGAACAAAGAAGGTATTAAGGTGGATCCGGCAAAGATAGAAACTGTTGAAAAGTGGGAAACCCCGAAAACTCCGAAACACATACGCCAGTTTTTAGGACTAGCTGGTTACTACAGAAGGTTCATCCAAGACTTTTCCAGAATAGCAAAACCCTTGACTGCATTAACGCATAAAGGGAAGAAATTTGAATGGAATTATGAACAAGAGAAAGCGTTTCAGTTATTGAAGAAAAAGCTAACTACGGCACCTATATTGTCATTGCCTGAAGGGAATGATGATTTTGTGATTTATTGTGACGCATCAAAGCAAGGTCTCGGTTGTGTATTAATGCAACGAACGAAGGTGATTGCTTATGCGTCTAGACAATTGAAGATTCACGAACAAAATTATACGACGCATGATTTGGAATTAGGCGCGGTTGTTTTTGCATTAAAGACTTGGAGGCACTACTTATATGGGGTCAAAAGTATTATATATACCGACCACAAAAGTCTTCAACACATATTTAATCAGAAACAACTGAATATGAGGCAGCGTAGGTGGATTGAATTATTGAATGATTACGATTTTGAGATTCGTTACCACCCGGGGAAGGCAAATGTGGTAGCCGATGCCTTGAGCAGGAAGGATAGAGAACCCATTCGAGTAAAATCTATGAATATAATGATTCATAATAACATTACTACTCAAATAAAGGCGGCGCAACAAGGAGTTTTAAAAGAGGGAAATTTAAAGGATGAAATACCCAAAGGATCGGAGAAGCATCTTAATATTCGGGAAGACGGAACCCGGTATAGGGCTGAAAGGATTTGGGTACCAAAATTTGGAGATATGAGAGAAATGGTACTTAGAGAAGCTCATAAAACCAGATACTCAATACATCCTGGAACGGGGAAGATGTACAAGGATCTCAAGAAACATTTTTGGTGGCCGGGTATGAAAGCCGATGTTGCTAAATACGTAGGAGAATGTTTGACATGTTCTAAGGTCAAAGCTGAGCATCAGAAACCATCAGGTCTACTTCAACAACCCGAAATCCCGGAATGGAAATGGGAAAACATTACCATGGATTTCATCACTAAATTGCCAAGGACTGCAAGTGGTTTTGATACTATTTGGGTAATAGTTGATCGTCTCACCAAATCAGCACACTTCCTACCAATAAGAGAAGATGACAAGATGGAGAAGTTAGCACGACTGTATTTGAAGGAAGTCGTCTCCAGACATGGAATACCAATCTCTATTATCTCTGATAGGGATGGCAGATTTATTTCAAGATTCTGGCAGACATTACAGCAAGCATTAGGAACTCGTCTAGACATGAGTACTGCCTATCATCCACAAACTGATGGGCAGAGCGAAAGGACGATACAAACACTTGAAGACATGCTACGAGCATGTGTTATTGATTTCGGAAACAGTTGGGATCGACATCTACCGTTAGCAGAATTTTCCTACAACAACAGCTACCATTCAAGCATTGAGATGGCGCCGTTTGAAGCACTTTATGGTAGAAAGTGCAGGTCTCCGATTTGTTGGGGTGAGGTGGGGGATAGACAGATTACGGGTCCGGAGATTATACAAGAAACTACCGAGAAGATCATCCAAATTCAACAACGGTTGAAAACCGCCCAAAGTCGACAAAAGAGCTACGCTGACATTAAAAGAAAAGATATAGAATTTGAAATTGGAGAGATGGTCATGCTTAAAGTTTCACCTTGGAAAGGCGTTGTTCGATTTGGTAAACGAGGGAAATTAAATCCAAGGTATATTGGACCATTCAAGATTATTGATCGTGTCGGACCAGTAGCTTACCGACTTGAGTTACCTCAACAACTCGCGGCTGTACATAACACTTTCCACGTCTCGAATTTGAAGAAATGTTTTGCTAAAGAAGATCTCACTATTCCGTTAGATGAAATCCAAATCAACGAAAAACTCCAATTCATCGAAGAACCCGTCGAAATAATGGATCGTGAGGTTAAAAGACTTAAGCAAAACAAGATACCAATTGTTAAGGTTCGATGGAATGCTCGTAGAGGACCCGAGTTCACCTGGGAGCGTGAAGATCAGATGAAGAAGAAATACCCGCATCTATTTCCAGAAGATTCGTCAACACCTTCAACAGCTTAAAATTTCGGGACGAAATTTATTTAACGGGTAGGTACTGTAGTGACCCGAACTTTTCCATGTTTATATATATTAATTGAGATTGATGTTTACATGATTAAATGTTTCCAACATGTTAAGCAATCAAACTTGTTAAGACTTGATTAATTGAAATATGTTTCATATAGACAATTGACCACCCAAGTTGATCGGTGATTCACGAACGTTAAAACTTGTAAAAACTATATGATGACATATATATGGATATATATATATATATAGTTAACATGATACTATGATAAGAAAACATATCATAAAGTATATTAACAATGAACTACATATGTAAAAACAAGACTACTAACTTAATGATTTTTAAACGAGACATATATGTAACGATTATCGTTGTAAAGACATTTAATGTATATATATCATATTAAGAGATATTCATACATGATAATATCATGATAATATAATAATTTAAAATCTCATTTGATATTATAAACATTGAGTTAACAACATTTAACAAGATCGTTAACCTAAAGGTTTCAAAACAACACTTACATGTAACGACTAACGATGACTTAACGACTCAGTTAAAATGTATATACATGTAGTGTTTTAATATGTATTTATACACTTTTGAAAGACTTCAATACACTTATCAAAATACTTCTACTTAACAAAAATGCTTACAATTACATTCTCGTTCAGTTTCATCAACAATTCTACTCGTATGCACCCGTATTCGTACTCGTACAATACACAGCTTTTAGATGTATGTACTATTGGTATATACACTCCAATGATCAGCTCTTAGCAGCCCATGTGAGTCACCTAACACATGTGGGAACCATCATTTGGCAACTAGCATGAAATATCTCATAAGATTACAAAAATATGAGTAATCATTCATGACTTATTTACATGAAAACAAAATTACATATCCTTTATATCTAATCCATACACCAACGACCAAAAACACCTACAAACACTTTCATTCTTCAATTTTCTTCATCTAATTGAACTCTCTCAAGTTCTATCTTCAAGTTCTAAGTGTTCTTCATAAATTCCAAAAGTTCTAGTTTCATAAAATCAAGAATACTTTCAAGTTTGCTAGCTCACTTCCAATCTTGTAAGGTGATCATCCAACCTCAAGAAATCTTTGTTTCTTACAGTAGGTTATAATTCTAATACAAGGTAATAATCATATTCAAACTTTGGTTCAATTTCTATAACTATAACAATCTTATTTCAAGTGATGATCTTACTTGAACTTGTTTTCGTGTCATGATTTTGCTTCAAGAACTTTGAGCCATCCAAGGATCCATTGAAGCTAGATCCATTTTTCTCTTTTCCAGTAGGTTCATCCAAGGAACTTAAGGTAGTAATGATGTTCATAACATCATTCGATTCATACATATAAAGCTATCTTATTCGAAGGTTTAAACTTGTAATCACTAGAACATAGTTTAGTTAATTCTAAACTTGTTCGCAAACAAAAGTTAATCCTTCTAACTTGACTTTTAAAATCAACTAAACACATGTTCTATATCTATATGATATGCTAACTTAATGATTTAAAACCTGGAAACACGAAAAACACCGTAAAACCGGATTTACGCCGTCGTAGTAACACCGCGGGCTGTTTTGGGTTAGTTAATTAAAAACTATGATAAACTTTGATTTAAAAGTTGTTATTCTGAGAAAATGATTTTTATTATGAACATGAAACTATATCCAAAAATTATGGTTAAACTCAAAGTGGAAGTATGTTTTCTAAAATGGTCATCTAGACGTCGTTCTTTCGACTGAAATGACTACCTTTACAAAAACGACTTGTAACTTATTTTTCCGACTATAAACCTATACTTTTTTTGTTTAGATTCATAAAATAGAGTTCAATATGAAACCATAGCAATTTGATTCACTCAAAACGGATTTAAAATGAAGAAGTTATGGGTAAAACAAGATTGGATAATTTTTCTCATTTTAGCTACGTGAAAATTGGTAACAAATCTATTCCAACCATAACTTAATCAACTTGTATTATATATTATGTAATCTTGAGATACCATAGACACGTATACAATGTTTCGACCTATCATGTCGACACATCTATATATATTTCGGAACAACCATAGACACTCTATATGTGAATGTTGGAGTTAGCTATACAGGGTTGAGGTTGATTCCAAAATATATATAGTTTGAGTTGTGATCAATACTGAGATACGTATACACTGGGTCGTGGATTGATTCAAGATAATATTTATCGATTTATTTCTGTACATCTAACTGTGGACAACTAGTTGTAGGTTACTAACGAGGACAGCTGACTTAATAAACTTAAAACATCAAAATATATTAAAAGTGTTGTAAATATATTTTGAACATACTTTGATATATATGTATATATTGTTATAGGTTCGTGAATCAACCAGTGGCCAAGTCTTACTTCCCGACGAAGTAAAAATCTGTGAAAGTGAGTTATAGTCCCACTTTTAAAATCTAATATTTTTGGGATGAGAATACATGCAGGTTTTATAAATGATTTACAAAATAGACACAAGTACGTGAAACTACATTCTATGGTTGAATTATCGAAATCGAATATGCCCCTTTTTATTAAGTCTGGTAATCTAAGAATTAGGGAACAGACACCCTAATTGACGCGAATCCTAAAGATAGATCTATTGGGCCTAACAAACCCCATCCAAAGTACCGGATGCTTTAGTACTTCGAAATTTATATCATATCCGAAGGGTGTCCCGGAATGATGGGGATATTCTTATATATGCATCTTGTTATTGTCGGTTACCAGGTGTTCACCATATGAATGATTTTTATCTCTATGTATGGGATGTGTATTGAAATATGAAATCTTGTGGTCTATTGTTACGATTTGATATATATAGGTTAAACCTATAACTCACCAACATTTTTGTTGACGTTTAAAGCATGTTTTTTCTCAGGTGAATATTAAGAGCTTCCGCTGTTGCATACTAAAATAAGGACAAGATTTGGAGTCCATGTTTGTATGATATTGTGTAAAAACTGCATTCAAGAAACTGATTTCGATGTAACATATTTGTATTGTAAACCATTATGTAATGGTCGTGTGTAAACAGGATATTTTAGATTATCATTATTTGATAATCTACGTAAAGCTTTTTAAACCTTTATTTATGAAATAAAGGTTATGGTTTGTTTTAAAAATGAATGCAGTCTTTGAAAAACGTCTCATATAGAGGTCAAAACCTCGCAACGAAATCAATTAATATGGAACGTTTTTAATCAATAAGAACGGGACATTTCAAGTGTAGCCTTTAATAAGAAAATTTTAAGGAAGGTACTAGGGTTACCTAGTGAAGGTGATTTTGAGACATTTCCACGAAAAGAGCAATTGGTTCAAAATTTGATTAGAATTGAATATGATTGTAATTCAAAGAGAAGAAAATATCAAATAAAAATCCCCGATTTCTGTTCACGGTGGGCTTTTATAAGTTCATGTATAACAAGATGTTTAATTTACAAATCAGGGAGTTTCGATCTACTGAATGAATTTGAACTGCAGATTCTAAACTCATATATTACAAGAGTTAGAATTGATTTTGCAGAACTATATTTTAACCAGCTGGTTCGATTGGTTAATAAGTCTCCAAGAGTGAATAATGTTCCATTCACTAGATTGTTATCATTCTTGTTTGAAGAAGTTTTGGGACAGAATGCATATCTTGCTTTAGGAGATATTTATAAGAAAGATAAGGTCCCAATTGTGGATGATAAAATCTTCCAAAGAGATTTTGATAAGAAAGACAAACCAATAAGTTCAGAAATGTTGAAATGGATTGACAAACCATAACTCGTACAAGTTGTTGAAGAGAATGATGTTGCGGAAAATGTTGAAGATATGATTCATGATAATGTAAGCAACCAACACTTCAACATTAATTACTTGTATATATATATATATATATATATATATATATATATATATATATATATATATATATATATATATATATATATATATATATATATATATATATATATATTATTTGTTATACTAAATAACAATACTATGTTTTTGTTTATGTATATATATATATATATATATATATATATATATATATATATATATATATATATATATATATATATATATATATATATATATATATATATATATATATATATAATTTGTTATACTTAATAATAATACTATGTTTTTGTTTATGTATTATAGCTTGACTCTGTAAATTAAGAGAATCTGTATCAAATAGTTGTTGCTGAAGAAGGAATCAGTAGAGATGTTGAAGGGCATACAAATGAGATTCAATATTATTGGCGAAAAAGAAAGAGAACTCAAAATGAAGGAACCGTTCAAATGGATGTTGATGACTATGTAAACTAAAATTCTGAAACATTTGAGATGGATTCTCAAGAGACTGTAAAAACATCTACTCAACCAGAATCTTCAAAAAGTAATGCATATCTGTTTTCAATTATTAATGGTCTTTCTAGTAAATTTGATATGTTTCAGAACGAGTATCGTAAATTTCAAAGTGAAGTAAATGACAAGTTCAAAAAAGCGAACGATGGGATGAAAGATTTGAAGAAACTTATTGATGAAAATGTAATTAAAGTGACTGCTGATTTGAGTGGGTTAAGGAACGAAGTAAATAAAACACTATCGGAGAAACAAAAAAGTTTTGAGCAGCGTTTGAAAGATATTGAAACAAATGTTAAATAAATAGATGGTCTGAAGGTTATAATTGGAATTGTTGAAAAAGATTTGTCGAAAACCAAAAAAGATTTTATAATAGGGGAGAAGCAAATCTATAAACATCTAAAATATTTTAAATCAAATTTTATTACTCGAAAACAGAGTGCTGAAGATGCTATTATGGAAAATGTAAATGTAAAGGATGATACACGAATTGAAGAGCCAGTCTGCAATGAGGAAACTGGAGCTGCAAATGTAGAAGAACAGGCTGAAATGATGTCTTGCAAAGATATTTTTATATATTGATCACCTCAATTTAGTTAATATTTGTTATTTGTGTTAATGTTAGATTTTATCAATGTAACAATGAGAAAGTTCTAATATAGGACGATTTATATTTTTGTAGAAACATCTATCTCAAGTGTCAATGAGTTATCTAAAGAAATCAGAGATCAAAGTAACGCTGAGGTACTCGTTTTGAATGTTTTAGTACATGTGTTGATGCTTTGTGTTAGTATGTTTTTATGTGTTTTGTTAAGGTGTTTTGTTTACGGGTCTTGACTGATTACATTGCTACATTTTGGATATCTGTAGAAATATTCAATTTTTTAGTATCTTAGATCTATCACTTTCTCTGGATATTGTTTCGGATATTTGTAGAAATCAATTACCTGCAAGCAGATTGGCTCAATCTGCAAGCAAATTTAGTCAATCTGCAAGAAGTTTGGGTCAATCTGCAAGCATGCGGGGTCAATCTGCAAGCAGGGTGTGTCTGAATCAGGCTCTTTTATATAATGTCACCTGACCATTATAGGCTGGTCAAGTGAAGTATGATTTAACAAGATGTCACTAGTAGTAAAAACATTGGAGTCGAAAGAAGTGAAGGAAGGAGATTTGAGGTCCCCTGAAGCTCCCACTGGCAATCTTTCTTCCATTTCTTTCAGCTTTTTTGTACATACAAAAGTGAAGGACATAATCAGGCAAAGCCATTATAGTTACATAATGTGCATTATATATTCATACCCATATCTTCGTTGTCTTCACCCAATCCATCATCATCATTTTGGATATCTGTAGAAAACTTCAATTTTTTAGTCTCTTGGATCTATCACTTTTCTGAATATTGTTTTCCTTCAATGCAGATTTCGAGTGATAAGATGACTATTGATTCTAGCATGGATGATGACATGGACTTCAATTATGTGATAATGGATAGTGTAGAAACTGAAAAGCTGATGGATGATAGAGGAAAAAAGGATAATCCAACCCAAGATGCAAAACAAACAGGCCAACCAGGCTTTATTACTCAAAAACAGAGTGCTGAAGATGTTGTTATGGAAAAGGTAAATGTTAGGGAGGATACACGAATTAAAGAGCCGGTCTGTAATGAGGAAACTGGAGCTGCAAATGTTGAAGGACATACTGAAATGATCTCTTGCAAAGGTATTAATATATATTGATCACCTCAATTTAGTTTAAGTTGTTATTTTAGTTAATGTTAAATTTTATCAATGTAACAATGAGAAAGTTCTAATACATGACCATATATATTTTTGTAGAAACATCTATCTCAAGTGTCAATGATTTGTCTAAAGAAATCAGAGATCAAAGTAACGCTGAGGTACTCGATTGAATTGTTTAGTACATGTGTTGATGTTTTGTGTTAGTTTGTTTTATGTGTTTGTTAATGTGTTTTGTTTACGGGTCTTCAATTTTTTAGTTTCTTGGATCTATCACTTTCTCTGAATATTGTTTTGCTTCAATGCAGATTTTGGGTGATAACATTTATTATGCAAATAACAGAATAATATTTTAATATTATTTCAAAATCAATTACCTGCAAGCAGATTGGGTCAATCTGCAAGTAGATTTAGTCAATCTGCAAGCAGTTTGAGTCAATCTGCAAGCAGGTTGTCTCTGAATCAGGCTCTTTTATATAGTGTCACCTGAACATAATAGGCTGGTCAAGTGAAGTATGATTTAACAAGATGTCACTAGTAGTAGAAACATTGGAGTCGAAAGAAGAGATGGAAGGAGATTTGATGTCTCCTGTAGCTCCCACTGGCAATCTTTCTGCCATGTCTTTCAGCTTTTTTGTACATACAAAAGTGAAGGACATAATCAGGCAAAACCATTATAGTTACATAATGTGCATTATATGTTCATACCCGTGTCTTCATTGTCTTCACCCAGTCCATCAACATCATTTTGGATATCTGTAGTAAACTTCAATTTTTTAGTCTCTTGTATCTATCACTTTTCTGAATATTGTTTCCCTTCAATGCAGATTTCGGGTAATAAGACGACTGTTGATTCTAGCATGGATGATGACATGGACTGCAATTATGTGATAATGGATAGTGTAGAAACTAAAAAGCTGATGGATGATAGAGGAAAAGAGGATATAAATTCAACACAAGATGCAAAACAAATAGGTGAACCAGGCTTTACTCGAAAACAGAGTACTAAAGATGCTGTTATGGAAAAGGTAAATGTTAAAGAGGATACACGAATTGAAGAGCCAGTCTGCAATGAGGAAACTGGAGCTGCAAATGTTGAAGGACAGATTGAAATGATATCTTGCAAAGATATATATATATATATATATATATATATATATATATATATATATATATATATATATATATATATATATATATATATATATATATATATATATATATATATATATATATATTGATCACCTCAATTTAGTTAAAGTTGTTATTTTAGTTAATGTTAGATTTTATCAATGTAACAATGAGAAAGTTCTAATATAGGACCATGTATATTTTTGTAGAAACATCTATCTCAAGTGTCAATGATTTGTCTAAAGAAATCAGAGATCAAAGTAACGCTGAGGTACTCGTTTGAATGTTTTTAGTACATGTGTTGATGTTTTGTGTTATTGTGTTTTATGTGTTTGTTAAGGTGTTTTGTTTACGGGTCTTCAATTTTTTAGTTTCTTGGATCTATCACTTTTTCTGAATATTGTTTTGCTTCAATGCAGATTTCGGGTGATAACATTTATTATGCAAATAACAGAATAATATTTTAATATTCAGTTCAAAATCAATTCCCTGCAAGCAGATTTGGTCAATCTTCAAGCAGGTTGGGTCAATCTGCAAGCAGGTTGGGTCAATCTGCAAGCAGTTTGTGTCAATCTGCAAGCAGGTTGCGTATTGCGTAATTTGTGCAAGCAGATTGGGTTAAATCTTCTAGTACTTTTTGGGTTTAATCTGCTTATATTTACAATCAACAATTTTTGCACAACAAATCAATTATCCAATCCATCACCACCACTACCCGTGTCTTCACCTAATCCATCATCATTGATGTGTGCGAGGTGTAGTACGAAATATATTATATTTTGCTACAAAATACTATTAAATATGCTACAATTTTACACAAGTTATTTATTTATTTATTGAATGGGATATACCTAAACCTTACTACAACACTTATAGGCAGTGTACCTAATCGTAGAGTAGTGTAGCTTTTAGTAAGTCCGGTTCGTTCCTCAGGGAGCTAGCTGAGTTTAACGCTATATTTATTTTAAACTATATATATATATATATATATATATATATATATATAAGTATTATTATTATTATTATTATTATTATTATTATTATTATTATAAAGGGGCGTTTTTACCGTTTAGTGACCGGTTTGTCGATTTTATGTCTTAAGTCACAATTAAAACCTAATGTAAAATATTAAATATAAATACAACTTAATTTAAAGTAAATGACGATAAATAAAAGTGCGATAATTTAAAGTGCGATAATTTAAAGTACGATAAATAAAATGACGGTAAATAAAAGTACGATGAGATATAAATTAAAGGAATTATGCTTATTTAAACTTTCGTAATCATGATGTTTGACGTGTTGATTTTAATTTATTACCATAGGTTAATTGTCCTTTGTCCTGGATTATTCAATATGTCCATCTGGTTTTGTCCATAATAGTCCATCGGTCATAATTATAAAGTGCGAGAGTCTTCGTCAAATTAACCTTATACCCGAAGTCAAATATTCCAACTAATTGGGGATCTAAACTGTAACAAGGTCTTAATACTTTGTTTAATGAGTACACTAGGTTATCGACTGCGTGTAATCCAAGGTTTTAATACTTTGTTAACAATTACACCAATTACCCTTAAATGTAATCCACCCCTGTTTTAATGAGTCCAGTGACTATTAATCCATCCCCGTGTCCGGTCAAATGAATAATTATTAGTATTTATAGATATCCCGCCCACCGTACCCAGCCAAGCGTATGTGGTTATATATAAACACGTCAAATTATAAATCTCTATATTAAATCAACGAGATATCATTTAATTAATATAAAGCCCATTAATAGCCCATAGTCCAATTTCCACAAGTGTCGGTCTTTTGTCCAAACCCTAATTATGGTCCAAAACCCAATAACCCCGTCTTAATATTTAGTCCAACATCACGATTAGTTCGGCTTAAATAAGTATAATAATAACTTAGCTATGAGACATTAATTTAAAAAGGTTGAACATAACTTACAATGAGTATTAATCGCGTAGTGTTACACGGACAGAATTTCGACTTACAAACTTAAAACATTCGCCACTATAACCTTATTATTATTAACTTAATATTAAAATTTTAATTATAAAATTAATATAAATATATTTGAGAGAGTGAGAGATAAGATTGAATAAGGTGTCAATAACTCGTCCAATTCGTTCGCTATTTATAGCACTTGGCCTGTGATTTCTTCCCATGCGATCGCATGGATTTAACTCCTCCAGGCCATGCGATCGCATGGCCACCTGGGACAGCTCATTTCACTTTGTTTTCTAGTTTGTCGACGGTTTTTAATAATATAATATATATAATTTATATAATTATATATATATTATATTATATTCATGTGCATAGTTGACTTGTACTTTCAGTTCCATTGATCTGGCGTTGGTAGTTGGTTCATGTCCCGGTTCTGTATTTTCGAACGTCCTTTCGTACGATTTAATATTTTGTACTTTGCGTTTTGCGGCTGGTACTCTTGTAATTCTTAGACGTTTCTCATCAATAAATTGAACCACTTGGATTGTACTTTGTACTTTTTAGCTTTTTGGTCGTTTGCGTCTTCAAATTGTCGAATCTGTCTTTTGTCTTCACCTTTTATTATTTAAATGAATATCACTTGTAAATAGAACAATTGCAACTAAAAGCTTGTCTTTCTTGAAGGCTAATGCTATGAAATATATGTTCGTTTTTAGCATTATCAAATATTCCCAAACTTGAGCGTTGCTTGTCCTCAAGCAATATATAACTTGAATAAAAACTTTACTAGAATCACTTCTTTATTCTTCACACTTTGTACATCAGTGATTTTAATACGGCGGTATGAACAATGATGGTAACGATGTGGTTTACAGTCCCACATGACTATAAAAATTTAGATCCGTTAGGAAATTGGATCTTTATGAAAACATTTGATCTTTTGGAAATTCAATCTAGCTTTTACCCTAGATAAGTTTTCTGGAATAACCCTTCATCGGTGTTTGCAAAATATTTTTGTGGGTTTCGTGGGTTTCAGATTTGAAAATTTTAGCTCAAAACTTATGGTTTTGTGTCACCCACTTGCTAACCTTGTATTAGGAAAGCAGCACGTCCAGTATACTTGCTCCGTATATTACCTTTCGATAAACTACCGTCCAGTTGTAAAGAAAAGCGTTGAACAAGCAACTGTTAAGGCAATATCTAATGACATGCAGATGTTCATGGTCCAAGACGTGTCGGATGCAATTACTATCCTTTGTAGGAGCAATAGTAAATATCACCCTATAGTTTTTCGGTCTGGCACAAGGTCCTGTCCCATGCTATGCAACCACCGTTCTTACGGTTGACACCCGATTTGGTTCAGGTGACCTAATGAATTCCAGGTGAATTCCTAGGATTTTACGTTCAATGGTAATGAACGCATTGAAAATGGGTTTTCAGAAAACAAATCGGTTTGTTATTTGATCAAAATATTTTCTCGTTCAAGCTCGAGTTTAGATATCATCGAATTCCATGAGTTCGTAATTCTCAATCTTTTAAAGTCAATCTTAAGGATTGAGTAATATCAGGCTTAAAAGCTGATTTTTTGATCTTTTAAGGAGATTATTCTTTCTAGGGATCTGATTCATTAGTCTTATAAGCTAATTTGCACGGTGCCCCCCATTGTACGAGACAGATCCTCTCATGGTTAGGATAAGTTTGACCACTTGGCGACCCTGTTTGATGTTGAGGTCCGTGGATTTCCAGCTGATTTTCGAGAAAACTTTTCAAGGTTTTTTGTAGACTCTACAACTGGTCTAGACGACAACTTCCTGACCTAAATCAAGAAGCGCGTATCTTTTTCTTGGAAGACTTTACTTCCTTTTATTCCATTTATATTACAATAAACTGGGTAAAACTGATTAATATCGTCCAAAACAAAAGTTTCTTCAATTATTTGTACAAAAATATGTGATATATGTTTTAAATAACTTGATAAATTTTTCCCACACTTGGCTTTTATTTTTCTTTCTTTTCCTTTTTATTTTCTTCTATTCCATTTTAAATGAATTCAAGCGTTTTGGGTTGTTTCTCAATTTATGTCCTTTCCGAGGTAACAATAATTTCGGTGTTAACACCTAGTTTTATCGTTCATAAATATGTATAAACATGATTTTGAGTTCATTTAGTTAAAAAAAATTTTAAAAATTTTACTAGAAGTGGGTAATCAGTATATAAGACTAGGGTTGTTCTTTATTATCAGAGAGCACTAGATTCTAATACAACTACTGCGTTACTAGTAAAGTTTAACGGTGGCTATTAAACCAAGTGTATAAGTCAATTTTTTAAAATTCGAAAGAATTTTAATCCCTTCCCACACTTAAGATCTTGCAATGCCCTCATTTGCAAGAAATCAGTAACAATTTAAATTATTGAGGGTGATTAGCGTAGAAAAATGATTAAATTTTACCAAAGTTTCCAAACCTATTGTTGTTTGTTTGAATGATAAATGGTGCACATCATTTGTTCATTCCTGCAGTTGTTATTTCACATATATTTTGCATCTTGTCGTCAAAATTAGTTGCTGTTGCTGAACTTAATGCCAGTCTTTGAAAATGCGCTGTTTTACCCTGTTGTGTACATGAGATAAAATATATACAATACAAATATAAACATGCATGATATTTTGAAATGGGACTTAATATCCCACTCTCAAATTACAAAAATGAAATATTAGTACAAAATAATAAAAATGTTAAACATTACATAAAAGTATCAAAATGTTAAATGTTTAACATAAATAGATAAAAATAATAAAAGATAAGAAATCATTAATGGAACACTATTGATTTGGATAGGGATTCCAATTCATATCATCGCTCGGATTCCATGGTTGGTGATAGGTGTCCTGGTAGGCTTGATTGGGGTCGTACAGGTCAAAGGGTGGTCGCATGTCGGGCTGATGTGGTGGATAGTAAGCAGGTCGAGTCGGGATATAGTTATTTGGTACCTGATATGATAGCTGGCTCATGATTTGGTGATGATGAACTTGCCATCTATCGTGTTAGCGTCGCCTAGAGTTCTCATACTCATTCGCGGCTCTCCACTACTCATACTGATGATGCCTAGCCTGGTTATTCATTTCCACCTCATCTACATGCTGGAAGACATCAGTATAACTATCCCTAATGACATCCCTAATGTCATCTGCTTCCTCTATCTCCTCATTCGAACCCCTCTCTACCTGTGGATGGTTGCCCTGATATGGTATTGGTATGTTGTGCCTCCGTTTTAGTACCTTTGCACCTTGATATACCTGCAAACCTATAGTATCGATTTGTTCCTCAACTACCATCATTGGACCCCCGTGTTCCCTATCTACACCTAAATACTCTCCAATGAGAGTAACAAAAATGCCTCCTCCTATTATTCCCTCGTCCTGTATTCCTTCCACAACTTTGGACAAATAAAACCCAACACAGTAGGGGATATTAACAAAGCCTCTAGTGTCTCGAATGCACTTAAGGTATAATAAATCATTTAGGGTTATTTTCTCCTTTTTTCTACCTCTTTGTGTAATCGAGTTTGCTAAAAATCTATATATTATACGAAGCTCTGCTTTATTAATATCTAAATAGGAGTGTCTTCCACTCCACGTTAACACATTAAAATTTGACATACGCCTCCATATGGCGTTAGCGTCAAAATCTCTATCTACCCTCTCACCTTGATAAATTAAAGCTGTACAATTAGGTGATAATAATTCAGCGGGGGTGTAAATTTGTAAAGCTCTAGCCATGTCTAGCATAGACATCCTGTACATCCTACCTCTAAGTAAAAAATCTAAGAAAAGTCTTATCGTCTAACCTATCTACATCCTTATTTAAGGCTATAGTACTCATTAGCTCAACACACCACTCCTTATATACAGGCCTACGAGTGGTAAATAAACGTTCCCAATCAGGAAAAGAAGAGTTGCCATACCTTTGGATTAGTAATAGCCTAACTGGGTTAGCTAGGTTAACCCTTTTCAAAGGCTCCCAATCTATTACCCTTGGTACTTCCACATTTTTGGAGCAAAGCTTAAATTTATTACGTTGGTACGTTGGGTAATCTCTCCAGCTTTGATCAAATCTAAGATTGGGATGTAACTCCTCTTCATGAATTCTCGAGTGCTCTATTACATGGTGAACGGGAAATATTATGTAGGCAATAAAAAAATGTGGTTCTGGTTCATAGTATGGCACGTGTTGATCATAATGTTGTTGTTGTTCAGGTTGTGGTTCCGATTGTAGTTCTTGATCAGGTTCTTGTTCATGTTCTTGTTCATGTTGTCTGGATGATGATGCACCATCCGTATTTGTATTTCTCTGTAAAACACATTAAACACAAAATTTGTGCATCCAAATATGCATTAGTGTTAGCAAAATAACAAATTAAAACAATTACAATAACATGTTTAATTCATATTAAACTTATACTTATTTTCATATTTTTATCAATTCTACAATTTTTCAAATAAGCATATATGAAATGGTATACAAAGTTCATAAGCATTCAACTCAAATAACATGTTAAAATAATCATTACTAGCAATTAAACAAGTTTCAAATGGCATTTATATCAAAATAATCAAGTTCATGAATTTTAGACTTAAAAGTCCACTTTGATGCTCAAAAATCATGTTTAGGATCAAAGTTTGGATCATTTAGCTACCTAAACATGTTACACTACTTAATTTAGCAATAATTAATAACAAAAAGCGGCCATAACCCGTTTATATCAAAAAGCCCCAAATTGCTCAAGAACACAAACCCTAGATTTCTAAAATTTTTGAAGTTTAAGGCTTCAAATCATGTGAAATAGCATCAATCTAGGTTATACAAGCATAATATACTAACAATTTAACTCTAATTAAGCTAGAAATCATCAAAATTAAATTAGGTAAAATAGTTGTAATTATCACTAAAACTGAGAAATTAAAGAGTTTAGGAGTGAAATTTTTACCTTTTTGCTTCCCCATCTGAAGAAAGGCATGTTTAAAGCGGATTGTAGCACGAAATTTGGATGATTTTGGTGGAAAAATGGAGATTTTAGAGAGGTTTTTGAGAGTGTATTCGTATGTGTGTGTGTATTTTGTGAGACAGAGAACCAGCTCGTGGCCTTTTGTTCCTGACCAATTCTGGGCTTCTATGCGATCACATGGATTTATAGTACAAACCTCATGCAATCGCATGGGGTATATATATATATATATATATATATATATATATATATATATATATATATATATATATATATATTAAATAAAACCTTTCACTTATAAAACAATTAATTAATTAATTTAAAATTTTGTTTCTTTTTAGATTGAGGGCGTTTCGGTATGTTTACCTAGTTCGTCCCTCGACTAAATTTTAAAATTTGTCATTTTAAAGGGTTTGTTTTAAAAGCAAAGATTTATGGGTTTTTTTTAAATATTTTTGGCATACTTTAGATCATTAAGATTAAAAATAATGATAATAAAATTTCTCGTCCCGCCCTCGGGTAAAGCAATTTCGGTTCCACAACCTAGTCTTCAACTCATGACGAATTTTAGAAATCATTTTTTTAACTTAATGAAATAAAGTATATTTTTGTTTTTAAATTCACACCAGACTTAAATTTAAAATGCATATTAAAATTTCATATAAATATTAATAATATTTATACATTGGTTTTACAACTTTATATTTAAAATAATATAGTTATATATATTAATTTTAAAAACAAGGTAAAAATAAAAATAAAAATCTTTTTGGTCTTTTATTCCACTTTAATCAATCAAATATTAACAAAAATATACGTCCCTCTTTTGGGTAAAGTAATTTCGGCTATATTACCTAGTTTTACTCCTGACGAATTTCTGAAATATTTTGAATTGATTAATTAAAGATATTTATACCTTATGAATACACGGTAAATTTCGCAGTGATGAATTAAATTTTTGTATGATATCAATAATTTCGGTTTCGCATACCTAATTTTATTGAATATCAATTTAATACTTTATAGCGAACGATTCAGCGTTTATTGTCAAAAGGTTAAAAGCAATAAATAAAAACAAATAAAAACTGTACATACTTACCTGTGAGAAAGAATTCTCAGAGAGCTGCTTTAGTCGACTCGTAGAAGAGTCGTTCGATTTGGTTCTCCATAGCTACATAAGCGTAACCTCGATTCTTTAATAACTTTTCTTCTAAACATATGAATGGTCCTTCTCTGCATAGAGTAACGATTTCTGTATTGGAATGTGTTTGATTGTTCGAAGATTTACCTTCGTGTGACCATTTTCCGCATTTATGACATCTTTCAAGGTGTCGTGCTCTTCTTTTTGTTGCGGATTTTGATTTTCCTTTACCAAAATGTGTCTTATGATGATCTTTCCTGAGTTCTTTCCTTGCATCATCCATTTTCCTCTTATGAATGATACCAGTTCACTCGGGAAAGTGTTATTATTACGTTTAGTAATCATAACGTGTAGTAGTAGACCATGTATCAGATCAAAGGAATTCTTCATCTCGTAAAACCTAAAAGAAATAAAAATTCAGAATGGAGGGAGAAGACTAGCTCTTTAGGGTCTGCTAGGGAAAGACCATTCGGATTCCATTCTCGAGAACTACACAAAAACAGAAAATCTAACCCTAGACAGCATTATATTATCCTTTAAAACATTTGAATCTCCCCACACTTAGTTAGCTGTGGTATCGAAATTGTGATTAACTTCATTATTAACTTCAATTGGAACATCAACAACTTGTATATCTCTGACTTTTGCTTCAAGTCATTTGTTGATTTCCTCTGTAACATTCACAAATTCAATTAACATCGCCTTTTCTTTAGGCGACAAATTGGATACTAATCGGTTACATAACTTAAAGTTCCCCTTAATCCTAGCATCTTGAATCCGTTTATAAAGTTTCTTCGTTGAACTATTAAAAACGGGTCCATCTAATTTTGTATCAACAACGGGGTTCTTTGTTATTAGGTTATCATTAGGTGTTGCTTCATCTTCCCCACACTTAGGCGTTTTTATTGGTTCAACAGTTTTGGTTGGTGGAGTTCTAAACTTTCGATTCACAAAGGTGACTGATTTATCACCATGCCTAAGTGTCATTCTTCCTTCTCTTACATCAAAGAATACCTCGGTGGTTGCTAAAAATGGGCGACCTAAAATTAGAGGAATATCAAGGTCTTCCTCCACATTAATAACTATGAAGTTTGCAATAAAGGTCAAACTTCCCACTTTAACAAGTAAATTATTGGCTATTCCAACCGGGTGTTTAATGGTTTGATCAAATAATTGAACACCTATTCTGGTTGGTCTTAATTTACCCACACCTAATCTTTTGTATAACGAAAGAGGCATAACATTTGCACTTGCTCCTAAATCTGCAAGCCCATTATACATAGCACCATCATTAAGCAAGCAAGAAATGATAAATTCACCTGGGTCTACTACTTTAGTAAGTAGAGTTGGTTTGTTAACCTTTTTTGGGTGATCTTTTCTTGGTTCTTTCACTTCTACTTGAACTTCTTGTTCACATTTTTCTCCGTTTCTTGGAATGAGAGGTTTATATAGAAATTCTTCTTCATCACTCTAATTTGAAGTCTCCCTATCTTCCAATTTTGGTTTTTCATATGTTGTTGACAACATATTTATATTTTCATTCTGAGGGTTTTCTTGGGTGGTGAAATTATGATTGACTTCATTGTCAACTTCCCTCGGACCATGAATATAGTGTTTAACTCTGTGACCATTAACTTTAAATTCAATCCCATTTGAATTTATTAACTCTATCGTTCCATATGGGAAAACTCTTTTGACTATGAATGGTCCAGACCATCTTGATTTCAACTTTCCAGGAAATAGATTGAATCGTGAATTGAAAAGAAGAACTCTGTCTCCTTCCTTAAATTCTTTTGAACTTCTGATTCTTTTATCATGCCATTTCTTCGTTCTTTCCTTATAGATTAACGAATTTTCATATGCATCATGTCTTAATTCTTCTAATTCGTTTAGTTGACTTAACCGTAAATGTCCGGCTTCATGCAAATCAAGATTACGTGTCTTTAAAGCCCAAAATGCTTTGTGCTCAATTTCTACTGGAAGGTGACATGCTTTTTCGTAAACAAGTTTAAAAGGTGTGGTGCCAATTGGAGTTTTGTAGGCTGTTCTAAAAGCCCAAAGTGTATCCTCCAATTTCATGGACCATTCCTTCGGATTTGATCCTACGGTTTTCTCTAGAATACATTTTAAAGCTCGGTTGGTATTTTCAACTTGTCCACTTGTTTGTGGATGATAAGCGGTTGAGATTTTATGAGTTACTCCATATCTTTTGAGAACTTTCTCAAGTTGATTATTACAAAAATGAGTACCCCGGTCACTTATTAAAGCTTTCGGTGTTCTGAACCTTGCAAAAAGATGTTTTAAGAAGTTGACTACAACTCGTGCATCGTTAGTTGGGAGAGCTTGTGCTTCCACCCATTTAGATACATAATCAATGGCAACTAGAATGTAGAGATTATTATGAGATTTTGGAAATGGACCCATAAAGTCAATACCCCAAACGTCGAATACTTCACATACTTGAATGACATTTTGTGGCATTTCATCACGTTGACTTATTTTTTCGGCCCTTTGACATGCATCACATGATTTACAAAGAAGTTGTGCGTCTTTGAAAATTGTAGGTCAATAGAATCCAGCGTCGTAGACTTTCTTTGCTGTAAGTTGAGGCCCATAATGCCCTCCTGTTGGTCCTGTGTGACAATGGTTTAAGATTTGACTAGCTTCATCTCCGAATACGCATCGGCGTATTATTCCATCTTGACAACTTTTAAACAAATGTGGATCTTCCGAGAAATAGTGTTTTATATCACTAAAGAATTTCTTTCGTTTTTGGTACGACAACCCTTTTTCAAGGAATCCACATACTAAGTAGTTTGCATAGTCTGCAAACCATGGAATTTCATTATAATCGATTTTTAAGAGATATTCATCAGGAAAGTTGTCTTGTATAGCCGATTCATTTAGAAATTCTAATTCAGGGTTTTCAAGGAGAGAAAGATGATCAGCGACGAGATTTTCTGCTCCCTTTTTGTCTCGGATTTCAATATCGAACTCTTGTAAGAGTAAGATCCAATGGATTAATTGTGGTTTGGCATCTTGTTTTGAAAATAGGTATCTAAGAGCAGAATGGTCGGTATAGACCACCGTTTTTGCTTGAACGAGATATGAATGAAATTTGTCAAAAGCAAAGACAATAGCAAGGAGTTCTTTTTCGGTAGTTGTGTAATTCGTTTGTGCTCCTTGTAACGTCTTCTAGCGTAATAGATAAGTTGAAATCGTTTTTCAATCCTTTGTCCTAAAATGGCTCCCATTGCAAAATCACTTGCATCGCACATGAGTTCAAATGGTAAATTCCAATTTGAAGTTATCATGATTGGAGCATTAGTGAGTTTTTCTATAAGAATATTAAAAGATTTGATGCATTCATCCGAAAAGATGAATGGAGCATCCTTTTCTAGGAGTTTATTCATAGGAGTGGCAATTTTAGAAAAGTCTTTTATGAAATGTCGGTAAAAACCGGCATGCCCTAGAAAACTCCTAACTCCTCTAACATTGGTGGGATGTGGAAGTTTAGCAATTACATCTACTTTAGCTCTATCCACTTCAATTCTTTCCTTTGAAATTTTATGACCAAGAATGATGTCTTCTTTAACCATGAAATGGCATTTCTCACAATTAAGTACTAGATTTGATTGCTCGCATCTAATAAGCATTCGTTCAAGATTAACTAGACATATTTCAAAAGTGTCACCGAAGACTGAAAAGTCATCCATGAAAACTTCCATGCATTCTTCTATCATATCGTGAAAAATCGCCATCATGCACCTTTGAAAGGTTGCAGGGGCGTTGCATAGTCCAAATGGCATGCGTTTGTAAGAAAAAGTACCATAAGGGCACGTGAAGGTGGTTTTCTCTTGGTCCTCGGGTGCGATTGGAATTTGAAAATATCCGGAAAAACCGTCAAGAAAACAATAGTAACTGTTTCCGGCTAATCTTTCTAACATTTGATCAATGAAAGGTAAGGGAAAGTGATCTTTTCTGGTGGTGTCATTTAGTTTTCTATAATCAATACAAACACGCCATCATGTTACAGTCCTAGTAGGAATAAGCTCATCTTTTTCATTTGTGATGACAGTCATGCCACCCTTCTTAGGTACACATTGAACTGGGCTTACCCATGGACTATCAGAGATTGGATAAATTAAACCTGCATCTAGCAGTTTAATAATTTCTTTCTTAACAACATCTTGCATATTAGGATTTAGTCTTCGTTGGTGTTGCACATATGTTTTATGACCTTCTTCCATAAGGATTTTGTGTGTGCAATACGAAGGACTTATGCCTTTAATGTCATGAATCTTCCATGCAATAGCTGGTTTGTGAGCTTTTAACACAGAAATGAGTTGAGATTTTTCATTTTTAGTAAGAGAAGACGATATTATTACAGGTAATTCAGATTCACCATGTAAATAAGCGTATTCCAAATGGTTTGGAAGTGGCTTTAACTCTAATATCGGTGGTTCTTCTATCGATGATTTGTATCGATATCTGTCTTCCACTTTTAACATTTGAAGTTCTTCTGTTGTTGGTTCATATTCATTAGCCATAAGTACGGCTAACATTTCAGCTTCATCAATTGGTTCAGTTCCTTCTCCTAAAGAACATTCTCCTGTTCCTTGTAATTCTGGAAATTCTTCTAACAATTCTGTATGTGAATCTATAGTTTGAATATAATAACATGTATCATCTGCAAATTGCAGTTGTTGCATGGCTCTATCAACAGAAAAGGTAACACTCTCGTCCTCTATACTTAGGGTCAGTTTCTTACCAAACACGTCTATTATTGCTTTAGCCGTGTTTAAGAATGGTCTTCCTAATATAAGAGGAACTCTAGAATCTTCTTCTATGTCCAGAATAACAAAGTCTACTGGAAATACTAAAGTACCAACTTTAACTAGCATATTTTCCATTATCCCTCTAGGATATTTTACTGATCGATCTGCTAGTTGTATACTTATTCGTGTTGGTTTCAATTCTCCAAGGTCTAGTTTAGCGTATAGTGAATATTGCATTAAATTTATACTAGCACCTAAGTCTGCCAATGCTTCTATTGAACTAAGACTACCCAGAAAACATGGAATTGTGAAACTTCCTGGATCTGATAATTTTTCTGGTAGTTTATTCAACAGCACTGCAGAACAATTAGCATTCATTGTAACTGTAACGACTCGGATTTTTCCGCTAATATATAGAAGATTAATATTTACATAATTAATGTTTCCATCATGTTAAGCAATCAAACTCATTAAGATTTGGTTATTTGAAATGAATTTTATACAAATGTTTGGCCACCCAGTTTGTCTGACGATTCACGAACGTCATAACTCAAAATAATTATATAATGATGTATATATGGATATATATATATACTTATGATTTAATAAAATGATATTTAAGTATCTCCGGGGTACTGCTTTGACATACTTTCAGGGGTAAAGTTAAGTATGCCACACATACTTTCAGGGGTACTGCTTTGACATGGTGGAATACCTACATGGATTACGTAGGACAGAATACCACCTACGCACTTTCATGGTCTGCTTTCAAGCACATGATGACAGAAGAGTACCGTCCCAGAACCGAAATCAACAATCTCAAGGCAGAGCTTAAAGCGCTGACAACCCAAGGGTTAGATGTCACTACCTACGAGCGACGTTTCAATGAACTGGCTTTAATGTGTCCTGGAGCATTTGAGGACGAAGAAGCAAAAATTGAAGCATTCATAAAAGGGTTGCCGGAACGAATCCAAGAGCATGTAGGTGCTAACGACCCTGCAACAATGCAGAAAGCGAGCCGTATAGCCCACAAATTGATAGGCCAAATTACAGGAAGGATAAAGAAAAAAGCGGCCGAGGAGGCCATAATGAAACAGGGGAAAAGAAAGTGGGAGAAAGCAGTGATCAGGGACACCAGTACAACAACAACAATCAAAACAACAATTACAACAACAATCGCAACCACCCCAACAACAATAATAATCACAACAACAACCGCAACAATAACCGCAACAACCATCCCAATAATAATAACAACAACAATCCCAATCACAAAAATAACAACAATAAACGTCTCAACAATAATAACCCTAACAACAACAACAACGACAACAAAAAGCAAAGGACTATATGCCCAAGGTGTGATACGTTTCATCTGCAATGGTTTTGTAGAGAATTATGTACCAAGTGCAATAGGAATGGCCATATTGTGGCAAAGTGTGAAGTCTACGGACCAAATAGAAACAGAGGAGCAAATAATGCCGGAACAAATAATAACGGCGTTGTTTGCTATGGATGTGGAAAACTGGGCCATACCATAAACCAGTGCCGGAATGGAAATAGGCAAGGCCGTGGGAGAGCCTTCAACATTAATGGGGAGAATGCACAGGAAGACCCGGAGCTTGTTACAGGTACATTTCTTATCAACAATACACCTGCTTATGTTTTATTTGATTCGGGTGCCGATAGAAGTTATATGAGTAGAGAATTTTGTGCCAAATTAAATTGCCCGTTAACGCCTTTGGATAAAAAGTGTATAGTTGAATTAGCAAACGGTAAACTAATTAAGGTTAATAAAATTTTCCGAAATCGAAAAATTAGTTTAGTTAGCGAAACGTTTGCAATTGATTTAATACTGGTGGAATTGGGAAGCATCGACGTAATTATTGGAATGGACTGGATGTCCAAGGTGAAAGCCGGAGTTGTTTGTCATGAGAAGGCGATTCGCATTCCGAGAGAAAACGGGTTACCCTTAATGGTGTACGGAGAAAAGGGTAATGCCAAATTAAATCTTATTAGTAGTTTGAAGGCGCGCAAACTAATAAGAAAAGGTTGCTATGCCATACTTGCACATGTCGAGAAGGTTGAAAAAGAAGAAAAGAAAATCGATGACGTTCCCGTTGCAAGAGAATTTCCTGAGGTGTTTTCGGACGAATTACCTGGACTACCTCCACAACGATCCATTGAATTCCAAATAAATATTGTACCAGGAGCCGCACCAATAGCTCGTGCTCCATATAGACTTGCGCCCACCGAAATGAAAGAATTACAAAGTCAGCTACAAGAATTATTAGAACGTGGTTTTATCCGACCGAGTACGTCACCATGGGGAGCTCCAATTTTGTTCATTAAAAAGAAAGATGGGTCTTTTCGCATGTGTATCGATTACCGTGAGCTGAACAAAGTAACCATCAAAAACCGATACCCTTTACCTCGAATCGACGACCTATTTGATCAACTCCAAGGTTCGAGCGTATACTCTAAAATCGACTTAAGGTCGGGTTATCATCAACTGAGGGTTAAAGAAGCCGATATACCAAAAACAGCCTTCAGAACTCGTTATGGCCATTACGAATTCATGGTTATGCCATTCGGTCTAACCAATGCACCCGTAGTTTTCATGGATCTCATGCACCGAGTATGTAGTCCATATTTAGATAAGTTTGTTATTGTCTTTATTGATGACATTCTTATCTATTCGAAGAATAACCAAGAACACGAACAATACTTGAGACTTATACTAGAGTTGTTAAGAAAAGAACAACTTTATGCAAAATTCTCTAAGTGCGCTTTTTGGTTAAATGAAGTACAATTTCTTGGCCACGTAGTCAGTAGTAATGGAATCAAAGTTGATCCCGCCAAGATTGAAGCCATCAAAAATTGGGAGATCCCGAAAACTCCAATGCAAATACGTCAATTTTTGGGTCTAGCCGGTTATTATTGGAGATTTATTCAAGATTTCTCCCGAGTAGCCAAACCTTTAACTGCCTTGACACATAAGGGGAAGAAGTATGAATGGACTTCCGAACAAGAGGGTTCCTTTCAATTGTTGAAAAAGAAGTTGACTACGGCACCTATTTTATCGTTACCTGATGGAATGGAAGATTTTGTTATTTACTGCGACGCATCAAGAATGGGTTTTGGGTGTGTTCTTATGCAATGGAAGAAGGTGATTGCATATGCTTCTCGACAACTCAAAATTCATGAACAAAACTACACCACACATGATCTGGAATTGGGCGCCGTTGTTTTTGCATTAAAGATGTGGAGACATTATCTGTATGGGGTCAAGTTTATCGTATACACACCACAAAAGTCTCCAACATATTTTAAATCAAAAGCAACTAAACATGAGGCAGCGTAGATGGGTTGAGCTGCTAAATGATTATGATTGTGAAATCCGTTACCACCCGGGGAAAGCGAATGTGGTAGCCGATGCCTTGAGTCGAAAGGAACGAGAACCTATTCGAGTAAAAGCTATGAACGTGATTATTCATACTAATCTTACTACTCGAATAAAAGAGGCACAACAGGAGGTTTTGAAGGAAGGAATTTTTGGAAAGGAAATACCCAAAGGATTAGAAAAACAGCTTAATATTTGGGAAGACGGAACCAGGTATTTAGCTGAAAGAATTTAGGTACCAAAGAATGGGGATTTGAGGAAAGTGGTACTAGATGAAGCACATAAAACCAGATATTCAATACATCCCGGAGCGGGGAAAATGTACCAAGACCTCAAGAGAAACTTTTGGTGGCTAGGAATGAAGGCCGATATAGCCACATATGTAGGAGCATGTTTGAATTGTTCTAAAGTCAAAGCTGAACATCAGAAACCATCGGGTTTACTCCAACAACCTAAAATCCTAGAATGGAAATGGGAAAACATTACCATGGATTTCATTGTTAAGTTACCAAGAACCGCAGGTGGTTATGATATGATTTGGGTAATAGTCGATCGTCTTACTAAGTCGGCACACTTTCTGCAAATAAAAGAAGAGAATGATATAGACAAATTAGCACGATTATACCTGAAAGAAGTTGTTTCTAGACATGGTATACCAATCTCTATTATCTCTGATCGTGATAGCATATTTACTTCCAGATTCTGGCAGGCATTACACGAAGTATTGGGAACTCGTCTAGATTTAAGTACTGCCTATCACCCACAAACTGATGGGCAGAGTGAAAGGATGATTCAGACACTCGAAGAAAAGCTACGAGCATGTGTTATTGATTTTGGAAGTAGTTGGGATCGACATCTACCGTTAGCTGAGTTTTCCTACAATTGATAGGCGTGACGACAATGATTGTCGGTGGATTGTACTACTTTTAGGACGATTGTGGAGTGTAGGGTACGAGTTTGGATACTCGGCGTAAGAGCAAACGGTTGTAGTTATTGGGTCTCGTGGGTTGATTTCCCGATATCGTGAAATGATGGAGTGCTATGGCTTTTGGAAAGATATATTATGATGTTTTCACGGTGTAATTCCGAGTGAGTGGTGAGAATTTTGATCGAATGGAAGTGTGAAGTACGGTTGTTGTATTATGATGCGTTAGTGTACAAAGTGAGAACCCGGATGAGTGATTGCTACAAGTGTAATTCCGCATTGGAGACGGAAATGTTCAAGGTAGAGTGCTTAACTTTTAGTATTTGGTGCGGATCACGAGGACGTGATCCAATCTAAGTGGGGGAGAGTTGTAAGACTCTAATCAGTTTGTACAGCAGTGTAAATATGTTACATAGAGTGTGGGTGATGTTGTGCAGTTAAACAGAAGTCGCTGAGTGAGCTGAGCCTAGTGCGCACCGCGCACACTAAAGGGAGTGCGCCGCGCACCCTTACTGTAGCCGGGTTCCAGCTTTTTAAATCAGATATTTTGATGGGTATTTTGGTAAATTCACTTATGGACGGGTTAAAGACAGATAGGTCAGTTTGTGGAGCACCATTACTCCATTATCAACAACCTTATCACTTTAACTTTAATTCTAGAGAGAGATTGTGATTTTTGAGAGAGAAAGCTTAAATCCAAGAGGAAGGAGCTTGTTTTGGGTTAAAGTTCAAGCATTAAAGTCGTTCATCTTATCTCTAGCTTCGTTGTGGTAGTTGTGGTATGTTCTAATTTTATTTTCCTTACTTTGATTTAGTGTAAGGGTTAGGGTTTGAGTAAATGATGAACACAAAACCCATTATTGGTGATTTTGGGTGTTCTTGGGTAAAATTGAGTCTTGAATACTAATTGGTGACTAGTCTAGGGTTTCAAAGTATTAAATGATGTTTATGAACCCTAATTGGTGAGTTAATTGCTAACACACCTAGTTATTTAGTAAATGGGTGTTGGTTAGTTAGCGGATGACCCGAAATGGGTGTGTTGTCTTAAAATGGTTATTTGGGTAATAAATTGACCTAGTTTGGAAATATGGGTATGAATTACCCTAATTATGTATTAGTTGGTGTTGTTGGACCTTAATCACTAGCTTTTAAGTGATTAGTGGTGGTCTTGACTTTAATTAGGCGGTTTTGGTATAAATGGGCGATTTAATACATTAAGTCATTAAATGCTCATGTGTAAGTGTTAGTATTGAGTCCACTTAGCTTGTGTGTTGATCAAGTACTTATTATATGTCATAACCCATCCTTAACCATAAGAACGAGTTAGATAACGTATGATTTCATTGCGAGGTATTGACCTCTATATGCGACATTTTTAAAAGAACAACTGCATTTATTTTACATTACAAACCATAACTCTTATTTTAATACAAGCTTTAGACAATAAAAAGATGATTATCGTTTAGCGATAATCTTAGACTTACAAACTTTACATGTGATGATAACAATACGATTTCTAGCATATTTTACATTACAAATCCTCCGATATGCAGTTTTATTTTTGACACAAATATGCATACTCAAGATCTTGTTTAAATTCAACATGTTGCAGCGGAAGCTTCTAATTATCACCTGAGAATAGACATGTTTAAAACGTCAACATAAAGTTGGTGAGATATAGGTTTAATGCCGGCAGCGATATAAATATAGACCACAAGATTTCATATGTAAACATTTTAATAAAAATATTCTAAGTGGTTGAGCACTTGGTAACCATACTTAACATTTAATCACGTCGCATATTCCCTTTATTATGAAATCTTACTACACCGTACCAAGTGTAGTCACGAAACGAAGTACTGTGCAACCGTTGAATACTGGTCGTCCAGTCCGGTTGGGGTTGTCAGGCCCGATAGATCTATCAACAGGATTCGCGTTTACAATACCGCTGTAAATAATAGTTACCAAGCTACAGGGAAGTATGCCAGTGGTACAACTCAACGTAGAATATATTTTTCAGTTACTTGTGTCCATAACGTAAAACATAAAATACATGTATTCTCATCCCGAAATACTTAGAGTTTAAAAGTGGGACTATATACTCACTTTTGTCTTGAAGATATGTAATTTCGACTTGGTCTCCGATTGATATCACGAACCTATCCATATATAATATATCAATACCTTTTCTTTTTAAAAAATCGTCACATATATATACTTGTTATACTTTTAATACTTTTAATAATTCCTTAGTCCGTAGTTAGCAGCTCGATGTTAGTAATTCAATTTTAATGGTTCATTTTTAGGTGTTTAATAAACCCCCAATGAAATAAATAAAACCCCCATCGAAAATGTATTGGTCGAGATTAATCTTGACCCACGGTACCGGTGTTGTCAAATGACGTGTTGCGTACATAAAGTACCGGTGTTGTCAAATGACGTGTTGCGTACAATCATGGGATCTTATGATTAATCTTCTCGTATTGTTTACGGGTGATCCTGAACCATATAAAATTAAATTATGAGTACATATATATAAAATATCATGTTATTTTAAAAAGATGTGATTTATTTAATTTTTCTCCAATTATTTTCGTGACTAAACAAGTCTTGGATATCCGATTTTGTTTTGGTCATAGTTTCTTCGTTACAACTCCGTTTTCATTGGTTCAACTTGCCACTTCCTTGGATCGAGTCCCTCTTTAAGAATATGAACTGTAAATACCTTAGTTTGTATTCGAAATCACAGGTCAAAGGTCAAACTTTGGTGAAACTTATGAAGTTAATCATTTTTGTTACAAAAATATCATTTAATGACCATTTTTCTAAAAACACTTATACTTTGAATTAAATCATGAAATTTTTATGTGTTAACATATTCATAAGAAATATCATTTTTCCAGAATATAAACCTCCAATTCAAAGTTCAAGATGGTTTTTAATTATCCAACCCCAAACAGCCCCCGGTTGCACTCCGACGTCGTAAAAACAGTTTTTAAGGTGTTCTTTGAAAAACCAAGTTATACCTTGTTAAATTAGCATATATTTATGTTATATTACAGGTCTTGAAGTATTTTAAAAGTTAAGTTAGAAGGATCTATTTAGTTTGCAAACAAGTTTGAAAATATTCAAACTATGTTCTTGTTGTTAAAATTTTATACCACAAAATAAGATAGCTATTTATATATGAATCGAATAAGGTTATGAACAAAGTTACTACCTCAAGTTACTTGGACAAGATTGCTGTAAAAGAGGAGTAAGAACCTAGAACCAAAAGGGTGATGGAATTGGATGAAAGATTGGAAGTAAACTTGTGTTCTTGGAAGTATTCTTGAAGTGTTTTTGTAAGAGTTTTCTTATGGTGATTAAGTGATGTTTTTATGGCTAGATCTTCATGGATTTTAGCTGAATGGTTATGGAGTTTCTTAAGAGTGTGTTTTTGGTTAAAGAAATGAGGTAGTAAAATTTGAAAATGGAAGATGTATTTAAGGCCATAAAAACATGATTAATGGAAAAACATGGACAAAATTTCATGTTGTATTTTTATGTAATTAGTCATACTAAACATCAAAAGTAGTTACCTTATACATAAGGCATGAACAAGAGAGTTACCTTATACATAAGGCATGAACAAGGGCTGGTTGGTGGTGATTTGATGTGTATATACCAATAGTAAATACGTATAGAAGCTAGGTATGATACGAGTACATGTACTCTAGATATACGTATAGAAATTTTGTGAAAAATGGAATGAGAATTCAAATATAGCTATCTTTTGTGAATATACTTATATTGTTTTATGTATTTAAGTCTTTAAAAAGTGATTAAATACATTATATATACGATATATGTATAAACATTATAGGTTATAAGTATTTATATCAAATAACGTTACGTATGGTTATTGTTTTGAAAACTTAAGTTAGTAGTTTCAAAATATACTTATAACTTATTGTTATTAATACAAAATGAGGTATTAAAACATCCTTAGATCATGTTAAATATGTATATATACATATATATACACAAACGTATAATTATCATATATTGTATAGTTCGTGATATCATCGGTCAAACTAGACGGTCAATCGTTGTGTAAAACTCTCTTTGAAAACATAAGTCTCAACAATTTGGATTGCTTATCATGTTGGTAAGGTTTAATTTATGTAAATATTAATCTTATAAGTATAAATTGATCGAAAAAGTGCGGGTCATTACAGTACCTACCCGTTAAATAAATTTCGTCCCGAAATTTTAAAATTGTACCTATTTTGCGTCATCGAGAAACAAGTGTGGATACTTTTGTTTCATCTGATCCTCTCGTTCCCAAGTAAACTCAGGACCTCTTCGAGCATTCCTACGAACCTTAATGATCGGTATGTTGCTCTGCTTGAGCTGTTTAACTTCACGATCCATGATTTCGATTGGTTCTTCGATGAATTGTAGTTTCTCGTCGACATGGATTTCTTCAAGAGGAATGGTGAGGTCTTCCTTTGCAAGACACTTTTTAAGGTTTGAGACGTGAAAGGTATTATGTACTCCGGCGAGTTTTTGCGGTAACTCGAGTCGATAAGCTACCGGTCCAATGCGTTCGATGATCTTGAACGGGCCTACGTACCTTGGGTTCAGTTTACCCCTTTTGCCGAAACGTATTACACCTTTCCATGGTGACACCTTTAACATAACCATGTCACCGATCTGAAACTCTAATGGTTTCCTTCGAACATCGGTGTAGCTCTTTTGGCGACTACGGGCTGTTTTCAATCTCTCCTTAATTTGTACTATCTTCTCAGTCGTTTCGTGTATGATCTCGGGACCAGTTAATTGTCGATCTCCTACTTCATTCCAACAAATAGGAGATCTACACTTCCTTCCATACAGTGCTTCGAATGGTGCAGCTTTAATGCTCGCATGATAACTATTATTATACGAGAATTCTGCTAACGGTAAATACTTATCCCATCCGTTTCCAAAATCGATCACACATGCCCTGAGCATGTCTTCAAGAGTCTGAATTGTTCTTTCACTCTGCCCGTCAGTTTGCGGATGATATGCGGTGCTCATATCCAAACGAGTTCCTAGGGCCTCCTGTAGTGATTGCCAGAACTTTGATGTAAATCTACTATCCCGATCGGATATAATGGAAATAGGTATTCCATGCCTTGAAACAATTTTGCTTTATGTATAATCGTAATAATTTCTCCATTCTATCCGTTTCCTTTATAGGCAAGAAATGTGCAGATTTGGTAAGACGATCAACAATCACCCAAATGGTGTCGTATCCCCAGGCAGTCTTTGGTAACTTCGTGATGAAATCCATGGTAATACCATCCCATTTCCATTCTGGGATTTCTGGTTGTTGAAGTAACCCTGACGGCTTTTGGTGTTCTGCTTTGACTTTGGAACAAGTTAGACATTCCCCAACATATGTTGCAACGTCTGTCTTCAAATTAGGCCACCAATAATGCGTCTTAAGATCTTGATACATCTTTCCAACTCCAGGATGTATCGAGTATCTTGTCTTATGTGCCTCATTCAATATTAACTTCCTTAATCCACCCAACTTCGGTACCCAAATACGGTTTGCAAAATATCGAATTCCGTCTTCCCGTATAACGAGTTGCTTCTCATACTTCTTCATTATTTCATTTCTTATGTTTTCTTTAGTAAGTTCTTCTCGTTGAACTTCTTTGATTTGTGAGTTGAGATTCATGCGAATTTTTATGTTCATTGCTCGTACTCGAATTGGTTCTCGTTCCTTTCTGCTTAGTGCGTCAGCCACCACATTCGCTTTCCCGGGATGATAACGAATTTCACAGTCATAGTCATTTATTAACTCGACCCACCTACGTTGCCTCATGTTCAATTGTTTCTGATCAAAAATGTGTTGAAGGCTTTTATGATCAGTAAACACAGTGCATTTAACCCCATATAAGTAGTGTCTCCATATCTTCAATGCAAACACGACTGCTCCCAGTTCTAGATCATGTGTCGTATAATTCCGCTCGTGAATCTTCAATTGTCGGGATGCGTATGCAATAAATTTCTTCCGTTGCATAAGAACGCAACCAAAACCTTGTCGTGAAGCGTCACAATTTATTTCAAAATCATCGTTCCCTTCTGGTAACGATAAAATAGGCGCCGTAGTTAATTTCTTCTTTAGTAATTGAAATGCACTCTCCTGCTCGGAGGTCCATTCATATTTCTTCCCTTTTTGCGTTAACGCTGTCAACGGCTTAGCTATTCGGGAAAAATCTTGAATAAACCTTCTATAATAACCGGCTAAACCCAAAAATTGGCGTATCTGCGTTGGTGTCTTAGGAGTCTCCCATTTTTCAATGGCTTCAATTTTTGCTGGATCAACCTGAATTCCTTTGCTACTAACAACGTGGCCAAGAAATTGCACTTCTTTCAACCAGAAAGCACATTTAGAAAATTTAGAATATAGCTGTTCTTTTCTCAACAACTCTAATATCAACCTTAAATGCTGCTCATGCTCTTGCTCACTCTTGGAATAGATAAGAATATCATCAATGAAAACGATAACAAACTTATCTAAATATGGACTACAAACTCGATTCATGAGGTCCATGAATACAGCTGGCGCATTCGTCAATCCAAACGGCATGACCAAAAATTCGTAATGACCATAACGTGTCCGAAAAGCAGTTTTCGGTATATCTTCTTCTTTGACGCGTAATTGATGATAGCCCGATCTTAGGTCAATTTTCGAGTACACACATGATCCTTGGAGTTGATCAAATAAGTCGTCAATTCTCGGTAGTGGATACCGATTCTTGATGGTTAACTTATTTAATTCACGATAATCTATACACATTCGGAAAGATCCGTCTTTCTTCTTGACGAATAAAATTGGAGCTCCCCACGGTGAAGTACTTGGTCGTATGAATCCACGATCCAGTAATTCTTTTAACTGACTCTGAAGTTCTTTTAACTCGGACGGTGCAAGTCTATATGGAGCACGGGCAACCGGTGCAGCTCCTGGTACAAGATCTATTTGAAATTCTACAGATCTAAATGGAGGTAATCCCGGCAACTCTTCCGGAAATACTTCAGGAAAATCTCTTGCCACAGGCACGTCATTGATGCACTTCTCTTTTTCTTTCTTTTCGACTTTATTAACATGTGCTAAGATAGCATAGCACCCTTTCTTCAAGCACTTTTGAGCTTTCAAATAACTAATGAGTTTTAGCTTTGAGTTACCCTTCTCTCCATAAATCATTACTGGCGTTTTATCCTTACGAGGAATGTGAATTGCCTTCTTGGCGCACACAACTTCAGCTCCTATTTTGGACATCCAGTCCATGCCGATTATTACATCAAAACTTCCTAATTCTACGGGTATCAAATCAATCTTAAATGTTTCTCCGGCTAAATTTATTTTACAATCACGGCAAATTTTATCGGCTTTAATTAGTTTACCATTAGCTAACTCAATCATGTACTTAGCATCTAGAGGTAATGATGAAAAATTCAATTTAGCGTGAAAGTCTCTACACACGTAACTTCTATCAGCACCAGTATCAAATATAATAGATGCGGATAAGTTATTAATGGTAAACGTACCCGTAACAAGCTCCGGGTCTTCACACGCCTCTCTAGCATTAATAACAAATGCTCTTCCACGTGCAGATCCATTATTCTTCTCTGGATTCGGACACTGGCTCTTATAGTGACCTTGTTTTCCACACCCATAACAAGTAATGGTAGCCAAAGCAGTTCTATTTGCATTGGTGGCAGGAGTCTTGGTACCATTTGTATTTGTAACGAGAGCCCTACAATCTTCAGCAAGATGACCCTTTCGATTACATTTGTTGCATACCACATTACAGTAACCAGAGTGATGTTTGTGGCATCGGTTGCATAAAGGATTTTGTCCTTTGTAACCAAAGATTGAACCACTACCTGCACCTTGCGTGGTTTCTTGTTTCTTAAAAGATTGTTGTTGGTTACCTCGATCATAATTTCCATTCCACTTTCTTTTGTTACCTGATACCTTCACATCAGTATTGGATGCTTTCTTATCCATGATGACCTGATCCATTAGCTCGTTTGCCATGGTTATAGCTTCATGAATTGTCTTAGGTTTCGATGCTGTAACGTTTGCCTTGACCTTTTTGGGCAAACCATCTTTGTACATTTCAATCTTCCGTTCCTCGGTTGGAACCAATTCAGGACATAGCAAAACTAATTCCATGAATCGCTGATTGTAGTTGGTGATTTCAGTACCAACAACCTTCAGGCTTCGTAATTCATCTTCCAACTTCCTAACCTCGTTCCTTGGACAATACTCATTGATTAACATTATTTTGAATTCTTCCCATGGGGTATCATAAGCTACATCTCCTCCTACAGCCTTCACATAATTTTTCCACCACGTGAGTGCACTATCTTGTAAAGTGCACGATGCATACTTGGTCATGTCCTTTTCAACACAACCACTGATTTTAAACACAGTCTCCATCTTTTCTATCCACCGGGTTAAACCGATCGGTCCTTCTGTTCCACTGAATGATGAGGGCTTGCAAGCTTGAAAAGTTTTGTAAGTGCACCCCACACGAGGATTTGGGTTAACTGCAGCACCTCTTGCAGCCTCGACCCATAACATTCTGTCGTTCACTCGCTGATTGATGAGTTCCTGGATTTCTTGTTCCGTCATTCGGTTCAATCGCGCCATATTCTTCTATAAGAATGAAAAGAAAATAATTATTCACATGGAATATTATAGATGTAGTGTATATTTACAGTACATTATAGCTTATTAATAATATGAACCAGGTATTATTATAAAAGCCTTTTCTTCTTATTAGCGTTTTATAATTATATCTAGGGTAGTACCTACCCGTTAATGTCCATACTTAATAGCTTAGTACAGAATCAATTACTACCATCTAAATAATACTTAACCATGGAAAATTATTGCATTTCACACTTCACTATTTTACATATGCTTATCTTACATCGAACATTAAACAAACCACACTAATAATATTATACAAAACATTATATGATCCCATGGTTTAATACGGCAGCGCATCGTTTGGTCTATTTTCTAGGACGTTTAGGTTCAAAGAATCGCTTAACGCTTATCCTGGCTGTCTGCCTATATTTTGGCTGTGGGACTGAAGAACTGGATGCCGGGATAGAACGAATAGGAATAGCGGGAATAGGGGTGGTAGTGTCTAGTGGAGTTGGTGCCACATCATCCTTACTAAACTCGGGATTTGAATTTTCTAATTCATTAGCCTTTCGTTTCTTTCCTAGTTCGAACTCGTCTTTTGTAATTTCCTGTATTTCTTCCTCGGGTTCACTTTCCTCCTCGGGTTCACTTTCCTCCTCGGGTTCACTTTCCTCCTCGGGTTCACTTTCCGGGTTCTCTATAGTCGGTTCATCCGGAATTTGTGAGTCTTCCCCAAAGATATTATTTTCGTCATCGGATAGGTTAATGACTGGAACACCATCTGAAGATTCTGGTTCGGAGTCGCTGAACGTGATGACAAGTTTTGAGCCCGACATCTATCACACAACAACTAACCCATTAGTACTACATAATATTTACATATAAATTTTAACCAACAATGATAAGCAATGGTTTTTAAATCAGACCCGGTCAAAGTCCAGACTTACTAATGTATCCTAACGACTTATCAGTTAGACACACTAATGCAAACCTGGTTCGCTAAGACCACCGCTCTGATACCACATGTCATAACCCGTCCTTAACCATAAGAACGAGTTAGATAACGTATGATTTCATTGCGAGGTATTGACCTCTATATGCGACATTTTTAAAAGAACAACTGCATTTATTTTACATTACAAACCATAACTCTTATTTTAATACAAGCTTTAGACAATAAAAAGATGATTATCGTTTAGCGATAATCTTAGACTTACAAACTTTACATGTGATGATAACAATACGATTTCTAGCATATTTTACATTACAAATCCTCCGATATGCAGTTTTATTTTTGACACAAATATGCATACTCAAGATCTTGTTTAAATTCAACATGTTGCAGCGGAAGCTTCTAATTATCACCTGAGAATAGACATGTTTAAAACGTCAACATAAAGTTGGTGAGATATAGGTTTAATGCCGGCAGCGATATAAATATAGACCACAAGATTTCATATGTAAACATTTTAATAAAAATATTCTAAGTGGTTGAGCACTTGGTAACCATACTTAACATTTAATCACGTCGCATATTCCCTTTATTATGAAATCTTACTACACCGTACCAAGTGTAGTCACGAAACGAAGTACTGTGCAACCGTTGAATACTGGTCGTCCAGTCCGGTTGGGGTTGTCAGGCCCGATAGATCTATCAACAGGATTCGCGTTTACAATACCGCTGTAAATAATAGTTACCAAGCTACAGGGAAGTATGCCAGTGGTACAACTCAACGTAGAATATATTTTTCAGTTACTTGTGTCCATAACGTAAAACATAAAATACATGTATTCTCATCCCGAAATACTTAGAGTTTAAAAGTGGGACTATATACTCACTTTTGTCTTGAAGATATGTAATTTCGACTTGGTCTCCGATTGATATCACGAACCTATCCATATATAATATATCAATACCTTTTCTTTTTAAAAAATCGTCACATATATATACTTGTTATACTTTTAATACTTTTAATAATTCCTTAGTCCGTAGTTAGCAGCTCGATGTTAGTAATTCAATTTTAATGGTTCATTTTTAGGTGTTTAATAAACCCCCAATGAAATAAATAAAACCCCCATCGAATATGTATTGGTCGAGATTAATCTTGACCCACGGTACCGGTGTTGTCAAATGACGTGTTGCGTACATAAAGTACCGGTGTTGTCAAATGACGTGTTGCGTACAATCATGGGATCTTATGATTAATCTTCTCGTATTGTTTACGGGTGATCCTGAACCATATAAAATTAAATTATGAGTACATATATATAAAATATCATGTTATTTTAAAAAGATGTGATTTATTTAATTTTTCTCCAATTATTTTCGTGACTAAACAAGTCTTGGATATCCGATTTTGTTTTGGTCATAGTTTCTTCGTTACAACTCCGTTTTCGTTGGTTCAACTTGCCACTTCCTTGGATCGAGTCCCTCTTTAAGAATATGAACTGTAAATACCTTAGTTTGTATTCGAAATCACAGGTCAAAGGTCAAACTTTGGTAAAACTTATGAAGTTAATCATTTTTGTTACAAAAATATCATTTAATGACCATTTTTCTAAAAACACTTATACTTTGAATTAAATCATGAAATTTTTATGTGTTAACATATTCATAAGAAATATCATTTTTCCAGAATATAAACCTCCAATTCAAAGTTCAAGATGGTTTTTAATTATCCAACCCCAAACAGCCCCCGGTTGCACTCCGACGTCGTAAAAACAGTTTTTAAGGTGTTCTTTGAAAAACCAAGTTATACCTTGTTAAATTAGCATATATTTATGTTATATTACAGGTCTTGAAGTATTTTAAAAGTTAAGTTAGAAGGATCTATTTAGTTTGCAAACAAGTTTGAAAACATTCAAACTATGTTCTTGTTGTTAAAATTTTATACCACAAAATAAGATAGCTATTTATATATGAATCGAATAAGGTTATGAACAAAGTTACTACCTCAAGTTACTTGGACAAGGTTGCTGTAAAAGAGGAGTAAGAACCTAGAACCAAAAGGGTGATGGAATTGGATGAAAGATTGGAAGTAAACTTGTGTTCTTGGAAGGATTCTTGAAGTGTTTTTGTAAGAGTTTTCTTATGGTGATTAAGTGATGTTTTTATGGCTAGATCTTCATGGATTTTAGCTGAATGGTTATGGAGTTTCTTAAGAGTGTGTTTTTGGTTAAAGAAATGAGGTAGTAAAATTTGAAAATGGAAGATGTATTTAAGGCCATAAAAACATGATTAATGGAAAAACATGGACAAAATTTCATGTTGTATTTTTATGTAATTAGTCATACTAAACATCAAAAGTAGTTACCTTATACATAAGGCATGAACAAGAGAGTTACCTTATACATAAGGCATGAACAAGGGCTGGTTGGTGGTGATTTGATGTGTATATACCAATAGTAAATACGTATAGAAGCTAGGTATGATACGAGTACATGTACTCTAGATATACGTATAGAAATTTTGTGAAAAATGGAATGAGAATTCAAATATAGCTATCTTTTGTGAATATACTTATATTGTTTTATGTATTTAAGTCTTTAAAAAGTGATTAAATACATTATATATACGATATATGTATAAACATTATAGGTTATAAGTATTTATATCAAATAACGTTACGTATGGTTATTGTTTTGAAAACTTAAGTTAGTAGTTTCAAAATATACTTATAACTTATTGTTATTAATACAAAATGAGGTATTAAAACATCCTTAGATCATGTTAAATATGTATATATACATATATATACACAAACGTATAATTATCATATATTGTATAGTTCGTGATATCATCGGTCAAACTAGACGGTCAATCGTTGTGTAAAACTCTCTTTGAAAACATAAGTCTCAACAATTTGGATTGCTTATCATGTTGGTAAGGTTTAATTTATGTAAATATTAATCTTATAAGTATAAATTGATCGAAAAAGTGCGGGTCATTACATTATATTAGGTACTTTGCTTTGAAGCTTGTGGAGGTTGAAATCGTCATCTAATTGTTAAGGTGAGTGGAATAATTATATGCGTATGTATATAATGTATCTATTTGTTGTAGCGTGAAAGGTGTAGTGTCGAGGTGTTAAGACACCACGTTTCACGTGAAGGGTGTAGCATCGAGGTGTTAAGATGCCACTCGGGTGTATCATCGAGGTGTTAAGATGCCACCTAGGAGTGTAGTGTCGAGGTGTTAAGACACCACTCCGTAAAATAATGAGTGTTGCATCGAGGTGTTAAGATGCCACTCGGGGTGATGTGCCGAGGTGTTAAGGTGCCACCCTAGGGGTTAGTGGTGCGAGGTGTTAAGTGCCCTAATGGATGTTATGAAAACCGATGGCGTTTTCGCGAGCACCGTTCCCTTGTACTATTAGTCGACCATGGTTATTTGTGTTGTAAGCATAGTATATTATTCGAGTTATATTCATATGCGGTTGTTATGCTAGCTTGTGGTATTGGAGATTTATAGCTTGTTAATGTGACGATAAGCTAATTGTGTTGCTAGCATGTTTGCGGTTTGTGTAAGTGTATGCAAGTAGGTATAATTATATATGTATTCGTATAATTATTGCATTCACTAAGCTTTGCTTACCCTCTCGTTGTTTACCATTTTATAGGTTCGGTTTTGGACAAGGGTAAGGGCATCGTATTGGACTAGAGATCCCGCTTGATGCTAGGGGACGCTTTTGGCTTTAGTAGCTCTTGGAGTTTGACCTGTAGTTGGGTAGTTTAATCCCAAACCCCATGCTCATTGTGTAGTTTGGAACTTAAACTTTTTGGTGGACGAAACTCTAAACTTGTATTAAACTTGTATTTTGGGTCGTGTGGGCCCCGCTTGTAAAACATCATTTTTATGTTTGATTCGTGTTAGTTTTACATATATAAGTTTGTTGTGAAAAGCGTTCGGTCTAAAAATTTCGGGAAGTGGTCCATCTTTTTGTGTGTTAAAAACAGTTCGGACAGAAGCTGGAGTGCTCTGTGCGCGCCGCGCACTACAGGAGATGCGCGCCGCGCACTCCCCTGTCCAGCAGCTTTTAAAATTTTTTTTTGGGACTGTTTATGGTCGGTTATCGGGTTGGGTTGTTACAAGTGGTATCAGAGCATGGTCTAAGGGATTTAGGTGACTTGAGATAGGCGCCGAGACTTAGACTTTTTGTGGGTGCGCTACGCGGGACTTGTAGGACTTTGGGTCGGATCGGGATTGGTTTGTGCATAGGTTTATGTAAACTAATCATGCGCTATTTGTTATGTATGTTTAGCGAGCATCGAGCGAGATGGACGTTGTACTAGCAAGTTAATGCGACGTGCTCGCGTAATAATGATTAGCTACCATTGTTACGGGCACAAATCGTGTCAAACAAGTAATGTACGACGATTGTTGAGCGAGATGGAGTAGTGTGGTATATGTATGTCGTTCCTTTTCGTTTCGTTGTTTAATCTATATGCATTCTTTAGAATGAAGATGGAAGATGGAACCGCAACGGACGCGCCTATTCATGAGGGGAAGGATGAGTTAACATTAAGGATTGAGGCGGAGTTCGAACGCTATATCTTGATTTTTGCCAACAAGGTTAAGCAAGTTCTTCAAGAGTCGTTCGAGGGAATAGTGACCGAGATGGTTCGAGACCGAGTGCCTAAGGTCGTGAAGGAAGAGTTAGAAAAGAGGTTTCCTAAACCTCAAGGTGACGGTGACGAAGGAGCAACTATGGGGATTGAATCTCATGCTTCAAAATTTGCTGATCACTCTTTGGGTAAGAGAAAGTTAGAATCAAGAGTTGTTCCTAGTAAAAGGGCGAGAAGTACGCCCGGAGGTGTTGAAAAAGTGAAGAAGAGGAGTAATACAGGTTATGGGCCTACGTGCTTTCGGTGTGGAGGACGAGGTCATTTTGCACGGGATTGTACGAGTGTACCTTTAAGCACGATCGAGTGCTTTATTTGCCAAAAGAAGGGACACCGTAAGTCGGAGTGTTCCGAATCGTTTGTAGATCGGGTTAGGAGGTTAGAGCGTGACTATCTGATGATCAGTGGAGCGCAAGGGTCCAACGATGATGTTTCAGGTAGTTTCCTCTTTGGTATAAATATGCCTTATTATTGTTTATTTGTGCCGATGGGTTCGTGTTTGTATTAGGGACTTAAACTTTGCTTCGAGATCTATTTAGACTCAAGTGAACTCGGTGAAGATTCAGTTTGTTGATGGTTTTGATGATAGTGCACCAGGGTAACGCATGAGTCGTTGACTCGTGGAAACGCGCCCTGGGGACGAATGCATAGTGGTAATACGTAGTATTGATGCGGGTGACATTCCTAATGGAAACACCCTATGATGACATTTGTATTGGCGGACGAGGGCGTAAGACTTGGTGCAACCAAGCATTTCTTAGTGATAGGGTAAATGAATCCACTAAGCCATGAGAACGAACTTTGACGTTAGGTTGTGAGTGCGTGTTCGCGTTTGTAGTGAAGTGGGTGAAACCCTTGAGAGCATGTGTGTATCGTTGACCGGATGCTTTCGTAGTGGTAACGGGTAGAAAGGATTTGATAGTTGGAAAAGTCTACCTTGCGGGTAGCGGTAATTTCATTCTAAAAGGATACGTGTTATGTTGACATTGTGTCATCACTTTAGTGGCGCAATCAGGTGACGGTAGACGTTAGTATTTATTATTATCGAATTGAGCTCTCGAGAATTCAGGAAGAGGGACCGACGCCAAGTATGTTCGTGTACGACGGTAAATGGCGAAATCGTTTGACTTTGTAATCTTGACGATTTGATTTAGGAACGAGGTTCTACGTTGGGAAGTTGGTAGTGTTACATCAAAGAAATTGTGTCAACTTTATTAGGATTTATATTCCTACCGAGGAAGCGTAATGGGATTTGAGAAAGGGTACGATGCCTCATTGTCGTATACTTTGGGTAGTAGTTACAAAATAGCCATTTTGTGTACTACGAGGAAATTAGATATATGTGTTTATTTGGGGGTCATCTCTCTGTTGACCGCGTTTAACTTGTGATCGGAGATGAGGGATATCCGGAAGGATTAACTCTTCGTTACCACCCTTGGTTGTGATGGATGGCAAGCGGCTCTCGGGAAGAACCGTTACTTGTAAATTTACGATTTTAATTGCCCGTAGGAATTGTGCACATAGCCGTTTTGTGCACTTGGTTGTGAGTAATAGTCGGTTTTACTCACACATTGGTATTAATAGTGTGGTAGCTGTGTTTCACTCACATATTGTTGGTAGTGTTGCAATAGCCGTTTTTGCGCACTACGGATATATCACGATAGCCGTTTTTGTACACCTTGAATTTTGTATTGAATAACCTTCTTATTGTTAGTATTGAAAACTACTGGTTGTATACGCCGGTGGTTCGGTCATGAGGACCATGTTGTGTGATTAGTGATACAATAGCCGTGTTCTGATCAAATACTTGCGGTAGATGCGTATTAGCCGTGTATGCGTACTAAGAGGGGTGTTAGGTGGAAGGTGTTATCCGTAAGGATTCATTTTTACTTGGCCTTCATCTTTCGGGTTGTTGACATTAGGTTGAGACTTGGTGGTTTTTAGCATTGTACTTGGTAAGGGTACGCTAGGGGATTGATATCTTGGCACGAGATCGGTTAAGTTCTTCCCGATATAAGGGATTGAGCAAACTTTGTGCTCGGAATTGTGGACTTTAGTAAATTGCGGGTGACAATTTGGTTATTAATGTTGACTCTTAGAGAATGATTGCCTAGAGAAGTTGGAAGAATACGTGACGACTTCGCGTACTCTAAGTGATCATTATAGACTTCGGATGTTGTGTGTATTGCATGTTTCGGAATGCGTGCAAGTGTGTATTTAGTTATTGGAATAATCTTCGAATTAATGATTAATTGACGATTCAATTTCAATGGCGGTTTTGTGATTGTGTGGCGAGTGTTGTACGCTCTTGACGGCCACTCTTTTCTTTTATGATTTTGGGGGTGTACGCGGTGTGCCGTTCTAGAGGCATTTCCGTTAATCGCGTTCGTGTGCGAGTAGAGTCTTGGTGGTTAACTATCCTTATGTATGTAGGTAACCGGGTTAATGGTTAGGACCAAGTTGGAAAGGTGTAAGCCTTGGTGTTCCAAGCGCCTTCTTAGTGTTGAGATGGAATATAAGTAGACTAGCTATGCGGCCTAGGTGGATAGTGACTAGCAGGTGCCGCTAGGAAGTCATGGGAGTCGAGCCGTAAGGTTCGTTAGATTTGTGTGACCGCGTGTAGTTAGGTGACGTGTGACATCAGGAGTAGACCTCGTAAGGGTTGAGTCTGGGAGACCCGGTGTTAGTAATCAGAGTAGGATAACACAACGTCAGGTGCCTCCTTATACCTACTAGTGTAACTTTTGACCCCGATGATGTGATTGCTTTGATTTTGGGTACTGGTGAGAAACTCGAATTTACAACGGTGGTATAGTGTGATGTTTAGCGAGCGTTGACACTCAAATGATTTGAAAGACCGAGGTTCGAATATCTTATAGCGAGTCCTTGGAAGGATTATTTAGTATGACCAACGCCGGAGAATGCGAAAAAGTTCCTATCTAGTAGACGTGATGAGCGAACGGGTGTCGCTCGTTTAGGAAAGGAAAGCTTCGATGGTCTTCGAAAAAGTCCCAAGTTGGACTTTGGAGTTAATTGTGAAGGTAGTTAGCGACGTGAGACGGTATGGCGAAGTTCCCGATAGAGGGATACGAGAGATTTTCGAAAAGTGTCGGGATGATTCCCGAATATTCCACGATTGATAGGCGTGATGACAATGATTGTCGGTGGATTGTACTACTTTTAGGATGATTGTGGAGTGTAGGGTACGAGTTTGGATACTCGGCGTAAGAGCAAACAGTTGTAGTTATTGGGTCTCGTGGGTTGATTTCCCGATATCGTGAAATGATGGAGTGCTATGGCTTTTGGAAAGATATATTATGATGTTTTCACGGTGTATTTCCGAGTGAGTGGTGAGAATTTTGATCGAATGGAAGTGTGAAGTACGGTTGTTGTATTATGATGCGTTAGTGTACGAAGTGAGAACCCGGATGAGTGATTGCTACAAGTGTAATTCCGCATTGGAGACGAAAATGTTCAAGGTAGAGTGCTTAACTTCTAGTATTTGGTGCGGATCACGAGGACGTGATCCAATCTAAGTAGGGAGAGTTGTAAGACTCTAATCAGTTTGTACATCAGTGTAAATATGTTACATAGAGTGTGGGTGATGTTGTGCAGTTAAACAGAAGTCACTGAGTGAGTTGAGCCTAGTGCGCGCCGCGCACACTAAAGGGAGCGCGCCGCGCACCCTTACTTTAGCCGGGTTCCAGCTTTTTAAATCAGATATTTTGATGGGCATTTTGGTAAATTCACTTATGGACGGGTTAAAGACAGATAGGTCAGTTTGTGGAGCACCATTACTCCATTATCAACAACCTTATCACTTTAAATTTAATTCTAGAGAGAGATTGTGATTTTTGAGAGAGAAAGCTTAAATCCAAGAGGAAGGAGCTTGTTTTGGGTTAAAGTTCAAGCATTAAAGTCGTTCATCTTATCTCTAGCTTCGTTGTGGTAGTTGTGGTATGTTCTAATTTTATTTTCCTTACTTTGATTTAGGGTAAGGGTTAGGGTTTGAGTAAATGATGAACACAAAACCCATTATTGGTGATTTTGGGTGTTCTTGGGTAAAATTGAGTCTTGAATACTAATTGGTGACTAGTCTAGGGTTTCAAAGTATTAAATGATGTTTATGAACCCTAATTGGTGAGTTAATTGCTAACACACCTAGTTATTTAGTAAATGGGTGTTGGTTAGTTAGTGGATGACCCGAAATGGGTGTGTTGTCTTAAAATGGTTATTTGGGTAATAAATTGACCTAGTTTGGAAAGATGGGTATGAATTACCCTAATTATGTATTAGTTGCTGTTGTTGGACCTTAATCACTAGCTTTTAAGTGATTAGTGGTGGTCTTGACTTTAATTGGGCGGTTTTGGTATAAATGGGCGATTTAATACATTAAGTCATTAAATGCTCATGTGTAAGTGTTAGTATTGAGTCCACTTAGCTTGTGTGTTGATCAAGTACTTATTATATTAGGTACTTTGCTTTGAAGCTTGTGGAGATTGAAATCGCCATCTAATTGTTAAGGTGAGTGGAATAATTATATGCGTATGTATATAATGTATCTATTTGTTGTAGCGTGAAAGGTGTAGTGTCGAGGTCTTAAGACACCACGTTTCACGTGAAGGGTGTAGCATCGAGGTGTTAAGATGCCACTCGGGTGTAGCATCGAGGTGTTAAGATGCCACCTAGGAGTGTAGTGTCGAGGTGTTAAGACACCACTCCGTAAAATAATGAGTGTTGCATCGAGGTGTTAAGATGCCACTCGGGGTGATGTGCCGAGGTGTTAAGGTGCCACCCTAGGGGTTAGTGGTGCGAGGTGTTAAGTGCCCTAATGGATGTTATGAACACCGATGGCGTTTTCGCGAGCGTCGTTCCCTTGTACTATTGGTCGACCATGGTTATTTGTGTTGTAAGCATAGTATATTATTCGAGTTATATTCATATGCGGTTGTTATGATAGCTTGTGGTATTGGAGATTTATAGCTTGTTAATGTGACGATAAGCTAATTGTGTTGCTAGCATGTTTGCGGTTTGTGTAAGTGTATTTAAGTAGGTATAATTATATATGTATTCGTATAATTATTGCATTCACTAAGCTTTGCTTACCCTCTCGTTGTTTACCATTTTATAGGTTCGGTTTTGGACAAGGGTAAGGGTATCGTATTGGACTAGAGATCCCGCTTGATGCTAGGGGACGCTTTTGGCTTTAGTAGCTCTTGGAGTTTGACCGGTAGTTGGGTAGTTTAATCCCAAACGCCATGCTCATTGTGTAGTTTGGAACTTAAAATTTTTGGTGGTCGAAACTCTAAACTTGTATTAAACTTGTATTTTGGGTCGTGTGGGCCCCGCTTGTTATACATCATTTTTATGTTTGATTCGTGTTAGTTTTACATATATAAGTTTGTTGTGAAAAGCGTTCGGTCTAAAAATGTCGGGAAGTGGTCCATCTTTTTGTGTGTTAAAAACAGTTCGGACAGAAGCTGGAGTGCTCTGTGCGCGCCGCGCACTACAGGGGATGCGCGTCGCGCACTCCCCTGTCCAGCAGCTTTTAAATTTTTTTTTTTGGGACTGTTTATGGTCGGTTATCGGGTTGGGTTGTTACATAAGGTTCGATGGAATGCTCGTAGAGGACCTGAATTTACTTGGGAACGAGAAGACCAAATGAAGCTGAAGTACCCACATTTGTTTCCCGATATCGCACGTTAACTAGGTACAATTCTAAATTTCGGGACGAAATTTAATTTAACGGGTGTGTAATGTAACGACCCGGATTTTTCCGCTAATATATAGAAGATTAATATTTACATAATTAATGTTTCCAACATGTTAAGCAATCAAACTCATTAAAATTTGGTTATTTAAAATGAATTTTATACAAATGTTTGGCCACCCAGTTTGTCTGACGATTCACGAACGTCATAACTCGAAATAATTATATAATGATGTATATATGGATATATATATATATATACTTATGATTTGATAAAATGATATTTAAGTATCTCATTAAATATAATAACAATTGGTTATATACATAAAATGAGATTACTAACTTAAAGACTTCAAGATTATATACATATATATATATATATATATATATATATATATATATAACGATTAACGTTGTAATAACTTCTAAATTAAAATGTATGTATATGTATTGTATTAATATGTATTAATACACTTTTGAAGGACTTAAACATATATACTAACATACTTATACTCAACAAAGATAGCTATACTCATAATCTCATTCAATTCCATCAAGAATTCTATTCGTATTCATTCGGTATTTACACCCGTATACTACCCAACTTCCATACTTAAATACTATGAGTATATACCAATATGAAATACCAATTATAGCCTCCTTAGTAGCCCTATGAGTCACAAGACAAGGATAAACATGATGGAGACTTGTGGGAACCAACATTTAACTTCTAGTTTGCATTATTATGCTATATTCCAAATTTTGATAAAGTCTCTTAACCATATGCATAAACCATGACTTTTAACACTCTTTTTACTCATTCATATCAGCTATTTAACTTACCTTCACTCTCATAATACTCACACACAAGAACTCCAAGTATTCTCTCCATTTCTTACTCTTTAAACACTCTTTAAACACACATACTTCAAGTACTAGAAAATCTTCATTCACTTTGATCATAAACTAGCTTCAAGAACACATTATTAACTCATCTACTCCTCTTTATCAAGGTAAGAATCATATATAAGCTTTGGTTCAATTCATATACTTATAACTATCTTAATTCAAGATAGAAATCTTATTCGAACTTTTGTTCATTCTATGATTCCACTCCAAGAATTACAAGCATCAAGGATATCTTTGATCACAAAATTATCATCTTATTTTCTCAGCAACTTTGTTCATTTAATTTGAGGTAGTCACCTTATTCATAATCTTTTTCGATTCATATCCATATAGCTATCTTATTTTGAGTTATAACTAATAACAACAAGAACATAGTTTAGATTATTTCTAAACTTGTTTGCAAATAAACTTAATCCTTCTAACTTGACTTTTAAAATACTTCAACACATGTATTATGACAGTATGTCAAGCTAACATAAGGATATAAAACTTGTAAACACGAAGAACACCTTAAAACTGAACATACGCCGTCATAGATCATCGGGGGCTGTTTTGGGTTTAATTTTAAAAACCTATCTTAAACTTTGAATTAAAAGATTTACTTTGGTGAAAAATCTTATTTTATATGGATATGAAATATATCCAAAATCTATGGTTAAACTCTAAGTGGAAGTATGTTTTTCAAAAGGGTCATCAAGATGTCGTTCTTACGACGGATATGACTATCTTCTCTTATTTGACACCTAAGCTGTATTTTCGACTATAAACCTATACTTTTTTCTGTTAAGATTAATATTGTTGAGTTCTATACGAAACCATGGCAACTCGAATCACTCAAAACGGATTTGTAACGAAGAAATGGGTAAAACAAAATTGGATATTTTTGCTTGTTTTTAGCTATGGTTTTGATTAATAAAAATGGATGCTAACCTTATCCTAGCTAACTTACCTTGTATCCTACATGTATTTATACATGTCTTGTTCCCGAACTTATGGAAATATAATTTATAATAGTCGTGATTAAGTTCTACGACAATATATTATAGTCTTAATAAAGATCGTAAGGCACCATATATATATATATATATATATATATATATATATATATATATATATATATATATATATATATATATATATATATATATATATATATATGACTTGATCACCGTGGATCCGTATACAGCGTTTTGACATATAATTTTGATTTCTTCTATATATATTATTGGAATGAACTATAAGACACCATTGGCAGTAATTTAGAGTTAGCTGTGGGTCAAAGCGGATTCCAAAATATTATATACTTTGAGTTGTGATCGAGCCTGAGACATGTATACAATGGGTCGCGGATTGCTTCCGACAATATACATATTATGTGTCTTATTATATTAAGACAATATATTATAGTGTTAGTGAATCCTAACACAATATACGCATTTATATTTATATATATTTTTATACTGTTGGACTATTGGACTATTGGACTATTGGACTACGAACGTTGGACTACTAACAATGGACAATTAAAATTATCACAAGTATCATAAGTATGGAATATTAATTATATATATATATATATATATATATATATATATATATATATATATATATATATATATATATATATATATATATATATATATATATATATATATATATATATGTATGTATATGTATATATCTTGACACAAGAATATTATTATTAGGTTCGTGAATTTTTCAAAAGGCCAAGTCTTATTACCATCTATTCAGAAATCATCACAAGTGAGTTATAGTCCCATTTTTACAATCTAAATTATTTTGGGATGAGAATACATGCAAATTTATAAATGTTTTACAAAATAAGCACAAGTTCATGAAACTACATTCTACGACTATTTTGTTATACCGGATATCTGTACTTATTATTATTATGCTTGGTAACCTAAGAATTAGTGAAAAACACTAATTGACGCGAATCCTAAAGGTAGATCTACGGGCACCAACCACCCTCATTTTCGAATAGTGGAAATGCTTTAGTACTTCGAAGGGTTCTTGTCATACATTTGAATAGTGGAATGTATGATGCCAGATATCTTAAGCGCTCTATGTTAAGGTCGGTTACCAGGCAACTCATCGTATGAATGATTTTTGCAGTTGTAATGATCATGCGCATTTAATTAAATGAAATCTTGTAGCTTATTAAATGTTATGATTATTATATAGAAATTAAACCTATGACTCACTAACATTTTTGTTGACGTTTTAAGAATTTTATTCTCAGGTGAATATTAAAAACACTTCCACTGTCGTATGCCAACCCAAGGTCAAGATTTAGAGTCGGCATAATTGTTTATATTGTTTAAACTTGCATTCGGAGTATTTATTGTAATATGGTTGATCATATTGTAATGGGTTGTGTAAAAACTTATCTATTTGAGGAGATTGTCTTTGATAGACAATCTAAATTATGTCATTAAGACATTTATTCAATAATAAAGGTAATGGTTGTTTTTAAAAACGAGTGCAAGATTTGAAAAACGTCTCATATAGAGGTCAAAACCTCGCAAAAAAACCAATTAATATGAAACGTTTATAATTATTATGAACGGGGCATTTCAGTAACAGCCGAGAGTTCTTTCATTTTTTTCTATTTGTGATTAGATCTTTCAAGAATTTAGCATATCTTGGCATTCCTGAAATCACATCAATGAAAGGAAGATTGACATTTATTTGTTTAAACATATCCAAGAATTTGGATTGCTCGGCTTCAAGTCTTTCTTTTCTCATTTTACTCGGGTAAGGAAGTGGTGGTTGGTATGGTTTAACATAAGGCTTTGCCTTAACTATGTTATCTTCATTAACCTTTTCAACCACTGGTTCAGTTTCCTTCTCTTGCTCAGGCTGTGGTGCCTGTGTAGTAGGGATAGCGTCATCAGAAATTACAGGTATTTCATGTGGTTTAAGTGTAATACCACTTCTCGTGGTAATGACTTTAGCTATTTCATTCCGAGGGTTAGCATTTGTATCGCTAGGTACACTCCCCGATTTTCTTTCACCTATTAACCTTGCTAGGTTACTTACTTCTTGTTCCAGATTTTGGATTGAAGCTTGTTGATTTCTAAATGCTTGAGCATTTTGTTCATTGGTTTGTTTTGGAGATGTGAAAAACTGTGTTTGAGATTCAACTAGCTTCGACATCATATCTTTTAAATTTGGCTTTTTATCATCGATTTGTGGTGGTTTATTTGGAAAAATAGGTCTTTGCTGGTTGTAAGTATTATTAGATACTTGTTGATTGCTAGGACCTTGTTGATTGTTGTATAGAACATTGCGGTTATAATTCTGATTGTAGTTTAGTCTTGGCGGTTGATAATTATTCTGATAATTATTTCCAGGCCTTTGGTTCATGTATGAAACATTCTCTCTTTGTTCCATTGTTTGTTCAATACTAAGACAATCTTTTGTCAAATGTGGTCCTCCACATTGTTCACAACTAATTCGTATTGCGTAAATATCTTTAGTCATCTTTTCCATTCGTCTCTCGAAAGCATCTAACTTTGTGGAAATGGAATCAAAGTCATGGCTAGAATCGGCTCTAGCCGCTTTAGATGATCTAACGATGTATTTTTCTTGATGCCACTCATGTGAGTGGGAGGCTGTGTTATCAATAATTTTGTAAGCTTCAGTTGCGGTTTTCTTCATAATGGAACCACCAGCTGCTTTGTCGATGTCTTTTCGTGTAGTAATGTCGCATCCTTGGTAGAATATTTGTACTATTTGATAAGTGTCTAAACCATGTTGAGGACATCTCTCAACAACTTTCCAAATCTTGTCCACGCCTCATATAGAGTTTCATTTGGCTTTTGCGTGAACGTAACAATTTCTCATTGAAGTCTCACGGCTTTAGATGCCAGAAAGAATCTTTTAAGAAATTTTTCAACCAAAACATCCCATGTATCAATCGCCCCTTCAGGTAACGATTCTAACCAATATTTGGCTTCTCCCTTTAAAGTCCAGGGAAATAACATGAGATAGATCTGTTCATCCTTAACTTCTCTGATTTTAAATAGAGTACAAATTCTATTAAAGGTACGAAGATGTTCGTTTGGATCTTCCTTCGGCGCACCACTAAATTGGCATTGATTAGTTACCATGTGTAGGATTTGTCCTATGATTTCATAATCTGGCGCATTAATGTCTGGTTGAGTAATTGCATGACCTTGGCCAGTGCGTGTAGCTCTCATTCGGTCTTCCATACTTAGAGGTTCCGGATTTTCCATGATTGAATTTGTTGAATCTGAATCACTAGAGGATTCTGATTTAATGGTTTCTTCTTCGACAATCTCTGGATGAGTGATTTGTGGTTCAGGAGGAATAATTAGTGGTTCGGGGTCTCTGAATTGTCCTTGAATATCCTCCGGGTTCTCAATTGTGAGGTCGGGTTCAAAAAATAGATTATAAAAAATTCGAATTGGAGTACTTGGTCGACGAGATGACGATTCTAAAGAAAAATCAACGTCGACAATATTGGCTAGATGTCTTGGTCGAGTTATAGGTGGTGAACGTATGAAAGGTGGTGAACGTTTTGCTCGGTGCATTCACAGAATATCCTATTAGTTATAAAAAAAATAAAAAATTATATAAGTTATCAAATTAATAGACTTTTCTGATTTTGCCCACGTTTCGAATAGCCAATAGATGCAGCAGGTAGCCAGGACCCTTTAAATCGGAAGCCCACAACTCGCCACTAACAAATTCAACTATTACTACGAACCAGAAAATTTTGGATGTCTATCAATTTAACCGATAAAAATAATTTTTCGTCGAAATTTTTGAAGATAAAATCTATGTCCTAAAAACTAGAGCGTCGAGAAATAAGAAAGAAAACGAGTGCGTCGAAAAATGACGAAAAATAAAAGGTCGAAAAATATTAATAAGAAAGTAAAGCGTTGAAACTTAAAAGTCTAAAAACTAAAAATTAAAAGTTGCGTCTAAAGGAATTAAAACTTAAAAGGAATTCTATATCCAAAACAGTAATAACTTAAATAGGCACTAAAATCTATTAAATATTAAAGCGATAAGTGACGTCGTAAAATTCTAAAGTGTCTAAATCTTAATCGAAAGAAAAAGCACTTAAGGGATTTTACGGCAAAGTCTAAAAATCTAGAAATATAAAATAGCTATGGCAAAAACTAAGTTTAAAAACTAATTACGGACGAAAAATATACAAATTACGAATTAAACGTTTAAAATATACAATTTATAAAAAGATACAAAAAATGATAAAATTACTTATTTTTATAAAAATATTATTTTTATATTATTATTTTATAAAAGTACTAATTTATAAAGTAGTAAAACTAGTTAAAACTTAAAATACAAAATTAATTAAAACTAAAACTAATTATTATTTAATTAAACCCTAATAATAATAATTATTATATAATCTAACCCTAAACTTAATTAATTATTATAATTAATATTAATCGTAACCCTATTTGTGTCGGCTGATGATTCAGGCCTGTCCCATCACTCCATGCGATCACATGGAGTGTAGATTTTAATTTCATGCGGTTGCATGACCTGCAGGCTCAGCTGGGTATGCAGGCTCAAAACTCGACAGGTTCAGTTTTCTTTTATATATATATATATATATATATATATATATATATATATATATATATATATATATATATATATATATATATATATATATATATATATATATATATATATATATATATATATATATATATATATTATTTGTTTTTTAATTTATAACTCTTACAAAATTTAAAATATAAGTGATATTTAAAATTATATTTATAAGAACTAAAAAAAATACTTTTATACTTTATAAAAAAAATATTTTTTTTATTTAAACACTTAAATAGATAGAAATATATTATTATTATTATTATTATTATTATTATTATTATTATTATTATTATTATTATTATTATTATTATTATTATTATTATTATTATCATTTTTTATGTTTTTATATTTTTGTTTTTAATATTTAAAACGTATTTTTACAAAAATAAATTAAAACTTAATAAAAAATCATTTTTTATAGCATTTCGTTTCGTAGAGTAGTGTAGTTTTTAGTAAGTCTGGTTCGTTCCACAAGGAGATAGCTGAGTTTAACGCTATATTTATTTTAAACTATATTTGTATAAATATATATAAGTAGTATTATTATTATTATTATAAAGGGGGGTTTTTACCGTTTAGTGACCGGTTTGTCGATTTTATGTCTTAAGTCACAATTAAAACCTAATGTAAAATATTAAATATAAATACAACTTAATTTAAAGCGTAAAGTTAATGACGATAAATAAAAGTGCAATAATTTAAAGTACGATAAATAAAATGACGATAAATAAAATGACGGTAAATAAAAGTACGATGAGATATAAATTAAAGGAATTATGCTTATTTAAACTTCCGTAATCATGATGCTTGACTTGTTGATTTTAATTTATTACCATGGGTTAATTGTCCTTTGTCCTGAATTATTCGATATGTCCATCTGGTTTTGTCCATAATAGTCCATCGGTCATAATTATAAAGTGCGAGAGTCTTCGTCAAATTAACCTTATACCCGAAGTCAAATATTCCAACTAATTGGGGATTTAAACTGTAACAAGGTCTTAATACATTGTTTAATGAGTACACCAGGTTATCGACTGCGTGTAATCCAAGGTTTTAATACTTTGTTAACAATTACACCAATTACCCTTGAATGTAATCCACCCATGTTTTAATGAGTCCAGTGACTATTAATCTATCCCCGTGTCCGGTCAAATGAATAATTATTAGTATTTATAGATATCCCGCCCACCGTACCCAGTCAAGCGTATGTGGTTATATATAAACACATCAAATTATAAATCTCTATATTAAATCAACGAGATATCATTTAATTAATATAAAGCCCATTAATAGCCCATAGTCCAATTTCTACAAGTGTCGGTCTTTTGTCCAAACCCTAATTATGGTCCAAAGCCCAATAACCTCGTCTTAATATTTATCCAACATCACGATTACTTCGGCTTAAATAAGCATAATAATAACTTAGCTATGAGACATTAATTTAAAAAGGTTGAACATAACTTACAATGAGTATTAATCGCGTAGTGTTACACGGACAGAATTTCGACTTACAAACTTAAAACATTCGCCACTATAACCTTATTATTATTAACTTAATATTAAAATTATAATTATAAAATAAATATAAATATATTTGAGAAAGTGAGAGATAAGATTGAATAAGGTGTCAATAACTCGTCCAATTCGTTCGCTATTTATAGCACTTGGCCTGTGATTTCTTCCATGTGATCGCATGACTTTAACTCCTCCAGGCCATGCGATCGCATGGCCACCTGGGACAGCTCATTTCACTTTGTTTTCTAGTTTGCCGACGGTTTTTAATAATATAACATATATAATTATATATATATTATATTATATTATATTCATGTGCATAGTTGACTTGTACTTTCAGTTCCGTTGAGTCGCGCGTTGGTAGTTGGTTCATGTTCCGGTTCCGGATTTTCGAACGTCCTTTCGTACGATTTAATATCTTGAACTTTGCGTTTTGCGGCTGGTACTCTTGTAATTCTTAGACGTTTCTCATCAATAAATTGAAACACTTGGATTATACTTTGTACTTTTTAGCTTTTTGGTCGTTTGCGTCTTCAAATCGTCGAATCTGTCTTTTATCTTCACCTTTTATTATTTAAACGAATATCACTTGTAAATAGAACAATTGCAACTAAAAGCTTGTCTTTTTTGAAGGATAATGCTATGAAATATATGTTCGTTTTTAGCATTATCAATCATCATTTTTGTCATACCCCCAAATAGGGCTGGGGAAATATGACTTCACAATATCACAACACAAGTATGTATAAACGAGAACGACTCTATATGAGACGTTTTAATTAAAAACCAATGTATTATAAGCAGCGGAAAGTATTAAGTCATTACAAATGACTCCTTAAAGTTTAAATGTAATCTAAAATATTTTAATGCAATAATATGAATGATAATATGCGAACTCCAAAAGCAGCAAAGTCCAAATAGCAAACAATCTTTAGCAATCTTCACCTGAGACAAAACATGCTAAAAGTGTCAACCAAAAATGGTTGAGTGAACAACATAGGTTTAATATATAGTTTTAGACCACAAGATTTAGTTATCAAAAGTAAATGCTGAAGTTATGATATCGAGACGTAAACAAAGTTACCTCAGGACACCTTGAACTGTCAGTGTCGTTTAATCATTATTATGTAACCAAAGACTAACGGTCAAATGGTTAGAGACGTCACTCTCAATAACGCTATTCACAATAACTAAGCTTGCCTTTATACGTAGCAATTAACGATATCATGGTAGGGATTTAGCATGAATCAAAGCATGTCAGCACAGTTAAACAGTTTTCAGGTACTTGTGTCTAAGCGTAAAACAGTTTGAAAGCAAGCATGTGTCTCACCCCAAAAGTCAAAATAAGTAATAGAAAAAGTTAAAAAGTGGGGCTATGAAGTTCACCTTAATAGCAGATAGATATTCCACGCAAGTTATATGATCGGAGTGTTGAACATGGAGATCTCAACCTAGAGATATTATTTTCGATTAGTTAATGTCTAATAGACATAAAGTTTGTTTATTAATATAGCAAACTATATTAACAGTGACCGTTCTCGAGAAAAGTTATATTTATATAAGTGATAATATAATTAGTGTACTTAAGTGTTACTATATAGATAAGTGTATGAGTTACAATAATAATAGTAGTATTATTCTTTAATTAATCAAGTATTAAGTAGTCTCATTAATACAAGTGTTATATATATCCATACCTACATGTTACATATACATATAATCTTTATTATTATATTATGTATATATTTATAGCCATACTATGTATGTATATCTTTTATGTATGTTTTACATATATATTAGTGTAAAGGTGATACATATATATACATATAACTACTTATCATCTTTGCAATTTCTTATAATATTTACCTAATACATATACACACTCATACATACATACACACGTACATATACATACATATATACATATACATATACACCTATGTATATATTCACATATACACACACACACATATATATAATGTATACATGTACATGTATACATGTACATACGTACGTATGCATGCATTCATGCATGTGTATCATTATTATTATTACTTACTAACCTTCCTTCATATATTACTAATCAACCCTTTAATTATAATAATAACCTATTTATACTCTTTAACTTATTAAACTAGTTTATCATTAACATAAAATCATAATCTTTTATCATACACTTTTATCTATTTTAATTAACTTTTATAACAACAAGATCAACTTATATTCATACATAATTTTATTACTAGTTCATAATCATAATTCTTTTAATTACAATCATTATCTATATTAACTAACTTCATATCAAAATCATGATCACAATTTAACCCTAATCTTTATCATGTACATAATCTTTTAACTTAAAATCTAGCTTTATGTTCATAATCCTTAACCCTTAACTATTATAATTAACTACCTAATACTTTATCTATTACTATCTAGTTTCATAATCATACTTAATCATATTACTTATAATCATAATTTTTTTATTTTTTAACCATGCTTATGATAACCTAATGATCATAATTATAATTTATATTCAACATCATACTTATATTAACTTTATTAACTAGTTTCTTATTAATACTTCAATATCATAATTTTTGATCACATTCATAATCAATAACTATAGCTAATAATATAACAATTAAAACAAATTAAAAGTATAATTAGTTATAGACTTTAGGGATACCTTAAGTGTGGTTCTAAGCAAGAAAAGGTGACGTTTTGATGGTGACAGGAACCGAACAGCAGCAGCCCGAAAATAGGAGTGAATAACGACCAAAAATGGCGATTTGTGATGGAGATTGGCAGCGGTCAGCAGCAGCAAACACATAGCTGCAGTAGGCTGTTTTGACAGCCTGTTTGGGTGGATTTTGACACGCAGAGAACAGCATAAAAGGGCTGCAAGTTGGCGTCCAAAAATAGCACAACAGAAGGGTGTTTGATGGTGGATTTGTGGTAGACGAATTCAGGAGAAACAGGAGGATTTTTAGGCTGATTTGGGTCACGATGTACAGCAGGAAACAGGCAGAGGAAATGCAGCAATTAAGTCGACCTTGGGGCTCTTTTTGATGGCAAATTACAGCTGAATAATAGCAGGTTAAAGGCTGTAAAAAGTGTCGACTTACAGCAGGAAACAAGGGCTGTTTAGGAGGCGGTTTTACAGCTGCAAATAGCAGCTGTTGTGGCTCGAAAATTACAGCACAACAGAGGCAAAACAGTAGACTTTATGGGCTGTTTTGGAGGGTTGTTAGATGTCGATTAGGTGGTGGTGTTGGAAGGCTGTTTTGGTCGGATAAAAGGGTGATGAGATGGTGGCAAAACTGCCGAATACAATCAACAAGAAGAGAAGTTTTGTGATTTATTTTTGTGATGCAAGTTGTGAATAAAGATCAAGAGCTAATGGTCCATTTTATAGTTGAGTTTAGATTTCTTAATTACACTAGCATTACTTAGAAAATAGCTTAATGAACAAGGTTTCCTTGAGGTGAAAGTGTTAGACTAGGATTAGGAGTAAAGTAGGGATCAAACCCCCCTTTTTTTTTCCTTTCCTAGCCGATTTATTTTATGTATTTAATTATTTATTTATTTTTTTTATTTTCGGCATTTTCTTATTTATTTATATAATTTATATATTTTTATTAAATACTTACATTTATTTAAAATACATTTTATTTTGATCATAATGATAACATTAATAATAATAATAATAGTTATTAGGGTTTGGGTTTAATATTTAATATTAAATGGTATTAGGGTTTAGTATTTAATGTATGGTTATGTTTAGGGTTTTAATTAATATTAGGGTTTTAGTATTTAATAAATTCAAGTATTAATTACTCATTATGGTTAGGGTTTTAGGTTATTAAATGCGGGCATTAATTATTGAGCATTTAATATATGTATAACAACCCTAATGAAAATAAACAGAGTATGACATTAAAACCCTAAGGGTAATTTGGTAATTTTAGAATGGAAATGTGAGGGTTGTTATAGTACCTCCCCGTTAATTTAAACTTCGTCCCGAAGTTTCAGGAAGACTTCTCGGATGTATCAACGTTTGAGAAAATATGAGGATATTTCCGCTTCATCTGGTCTTCACGTTCCCAGGTATACTCGGGGCCTCTACGTGAATTTCAATGGACCTTAACAATAGGAACTGTTGTCTTGTTTCAAGCGTTTGATCTCACGATCCATAACTTCTACAGGTTCTTCTATGAAGTGCATTTTATTATCAATGCGGAGGTAATTCAAAGGGATAACATAGGTGTCATCTGATTAGGTTTCCTTAAAAGAGATTGTGATATTTTAGTCGTACAAGCATTTCAGTAAGTTGGATAACTGAAATGTGCAACGAACATTACTAAGTTTATTTGAAACCTTGAGCGTTTAAATCGCCATTAGGGCTGACAATCAGAGGGAAGTACTTGGAGATCACAGCCATATAGTTTGATGCATGACTTGTGTTTGTTAGAGATGGTACCAACTTCAAATTCCGGAAGGTAACCATAGACATGATACCTTTGGTTTTCAAGAAATGTCTAATGTGAATAGACGAAACGAGATTCCAGCTGAGAAGTCACTAATCAGGCTTATATGCAAAGCAAGTCATGATTACTAAAATGCCCTCAGAATGGTATGAAAGATTAACGAAAGATCATAATACATGCGAACTTACCCTTGGAAAGAGTTTTTGAAAGCACCCCTGCTATATGTTGAAACAGAGGTCGAAACTTGACTAGGATAACATCTAGTTGTAACTAGTGAGGAATAAATGTTTAGTGTAAACACATAAACACCATAATCGTTTAAGGTAACTCCTTTAGAGAGGATAGCGAGGATCATAAATTATATTTCTGATAGGAAACCGCACGAAAATGTGTGATCTCTTAATGAGAAAGACGTTCTCGCTCAGATGGCGAGTCAATCTATCATTCACCTATGAGTTTAAGTACTGATGAAAAGAAATATAAATCATTGGCTACAAAGAATAGTTTACACCGGGTGAGGAAATATCTGAGAAATGCTTTCTTGTGCCAAAAAGATATTAAATCATAGAATTGACGTTTTACGAGGTTGCTGTGGTTTAGCCGTGAGACATCAAAAGTAAAATCCTCTCAACGGTCAACCTTACAAAGGAAAAGTTACTGAGATCATAGAGTTTTGAATGATGAACTCAATGGTAAGTTTCGAAGGGCAAAAGGAATTGTGATTAATATGTGGTGTAGAATAATACGAAAATTTTTATATAAACAATCAATGGAAATTTTTATAGATGTTCGAGTCGTTTAAGTTGAAGCGAAGTTCTTAGTAAAACTAGAGTTATGTACAACATGGTAAAATATCTTTTGGATAAAAGAATTGTTTTGAAAGAGTGAAAGTATAATTTTATATGTACTAGTAAAAAATAAGTAAAGATAAATTTTACTTATATAAACATATACGATTTATAAAATTTGCACGAATGGTAGTAAATAAATTTATTTTATAAAATTTTTGAGAGGATCGCACAGTAAAATAGTGTGTGTAAAATTTTGGTAACAGAATTTTCATATTTCGGAGATCACGAGATGGAAAAAGATCGATGAAGATCGTGCGAAGGTATTTTGAAAATTTCGGGTTATTTTAAGCAACAATGTTGCGAGGTAATGAAATCTATTGTTTTTAAATACGGTTGTTGACTATTATTAGGACATATGTTCTTGGAATTCAAAATGTTCATGTGTGAAGCTGTTGCTGACAAGTGAGATATGAATGGTAGAGTATGAGAATGTGATAGTGAATGTGGTGTTTATAATATCTTCGTTTGAATATTCAAATGAAAATCTTGCGAGTGGTTGTCGCTTATTTTCGACGGGTTTTCTAATAGGTTTTATGAAAATCTACACTAGGTGCATAATTACAGATAATATAACAGGAAGCATGCTTCGAAGAAATTTCGGGGGTGTCACCTCAGGTCACCTAAGAACATGCATCCTTCCTTCCAGCGGAGATGTGATAATTAAGCGTCAAAGATAAGGAGATAGGTTGTTTAAGAAAGAAAGATTGCAAAGTTTTACAACCTTTATGGTATAGGAGGGATTATTAATCTACTCATGAGTATGAGATAGATAGTTTGGTTAAAACGATCTCTTCGTATATCTATAAATCAGATGATAATTACCCTTCATGCAATAACATTAAGATTTTCGAATGAATGGCTTGGAAATTTTTCTTTGATTCACTTTCTATTCCATATGTCATGATATTGGAATTTCTGTATGAATTACCGTAATATAATCATGTCGGCCAAGCGTCATTATATTTCACTAATTCATATTTCCATTTCAAAGTCACTCCATAAGGTCAGGACACGTGATTAAACTTAGATAGTTGACGTGGGAATGTTGAGTCATGAGTGACATCCCTTTGTGTGAGTCAAGAATACCTTGAATCACAATGGTGAAATCAGGTTATAAGATATGTATGGATATGATAACAATCACATACTAACTGATCCTTCAGAATTGGGATCAGGCAAGATGGTAGGGTTTTGACTTGACATCCTTAGGAAAAGATACAAAATATCAGAAGAGATAAAGGCAGGAAGTAAGATGAAATGGCAGTATAAAGATTAGGGGAAAATGCTTAAAACTAAGGCAGGAAAGGTTATAGTCCTAAAAATTGCTAAGGTACCCTAGCTAACACATAAGGCACACATAAAATGCAATTCTGGTTCTCTATAATAACCTGGCTCTGATACCACTCTGTCATACCCCCAAATAGGGTCGGGGAAATATGACTTCACAATATCATAACACAAGTATGTATAAACAAGAACGACTCTATATGAGACGTTTTAATTAAAAACCAATGTATTATAAGCAGCAGAAAGTATTAAGTCATTACAAATGACTCCTTAAAGGTAAGTGTAATCTAAAATGTTTTAATGCAATAATATGAATGATAATATGCGGACTCCAAAAGCAGCAAAGTCAAAATAGCAAACAATCTTTAGCAATCTTCACCTGAGACAAAACATGCTAAAAGGGTCAACCAAAAATGGTTGAGTGAACAACATAGGTTTAATATATAGTTTTAGACCACAAGATTTAGTTATCAAAAGTAAATGCTGAAGTTATGATATCGAGACGTAAACAAAGTTACCTCAGGACACCTTGAACTGTCAGTGTCGTTTAATCATTATTATGAAACCAAAGACCAACGGTCAAATGGTTAGAGACGTCACTCTCAATAGCGCTATTCACAATAACTAAGCTTGCCTTTATACGTAGCAATTAACGATATCATGGTAGGGATTTAGCATGAATCAAAGCATGTCAGCACAGTTAAACAGTTTTCAGGTACTTGTGTCTAAGCGTAAAACAGTTTGAAAGCAAGCATGTGTCTCACCCCAAAAGTCAAAATAAGTAATAGAGAAAGTTAAAAAGTGGGGCTATGAAGTTCACCTTAATAGCAGATAGATATTCCATGCAAGTTATATGATCGGAGTGTTGAACATGGAGATCTCAACCTAGAGATATTATGTTCGATTAGTTAATGTCTAATAGACATAAAGTTTGTTTATTAATATAGCAAACTATATTAACAGTGACCGTTCTCGAGAAAAGTTATATTTATATAAGTGATAATATATAAGTGATAATATACTTAGTGTACTTAAGTGTTACTATATAGATAAGTGTATGAGTTATAATAATAATAGTAGTATTATTCTTTAATTAATCAAGTATTAAGTAGTCTCATTAATACAAGTGTTATATATATCCATACCTACATGTTACATATACATATAATCTTTATTATTATATTATGTATATATTTATAGCCATACTATGTATGTATATCTTTTATGTATGTGTTATATATATATCTTTTATGTACTACTTATCATCTTTGTAATTTCTTATAATATTTATCTAATACATATACACACTCATACATACATACACACGTACATATACATACATATATACATATACATATACACCTATGTATATATTCACATATACACACACACACATATATATATAATGTATACATGTACATATGTACGTATGAATGCATTCATGCATGTGTATCATTATTATTATTACTTACTAACCTTCCTTCATATATTACTAATCAACCCTTTAATTATAATAATAACCTATTTATACTCTTTAACTTATTAAACTAGTTTATCATTAATATAAAATCATAATCTTTTATCATAAACTTTTATCTATTTTAATTAACTTTTATAACAACAATCATGATCAACATATATTCATACTTAATTTTATTACTAGTTCATAATCATAATCCTTTTAATTACAATCATTATCTATATTAACTAACTTCATATCAAAATCATGATCACAATTTAACCTAATCTTTATCATGTACATAATCTTTTAACATAAAATCTAGCTTTATGTTCATAATCCTTAACCCTTAACTATTATAATTAACTACCTAATACTTTATCTATTACTATCTAGTTTCATAATCATACTTAATCATATTACTTATAATCATAATTTTTTTATTTTTTAACCATGCTCATGATAACCTAATGATCATAATTATAATTTATATTCAACATCATACTTATATTAACTTTATTAACTAGTTTCTTAGTAATACTTCAATATCATAATTTTTGATCACATTCATAATCAATAACTATAGCTAATAACATAACAATTAAAACAAATTAAAAGTATAATTAGTTAAAGACTTTAGGGATACCTTAAGTGTGGTTCTAAGCAAGAAAAGGTGACGTTTTGATGGTGACAGGAACCGAACAGCAGCAGCCCGAAAACAGGAGCAAATAACGACCAAAAATGGCGGTTTGTGATGGAGATTGGCGGCGGTCAGCAGCAGCAAACACACAGCTGCAGTAGGCTGTTTTGACAGCCTGTTTGGGTGGATTTTGACACGCAGAGAACAGCATAAAAGGGCTGCAAGTTGGCGCCCAAAAATAGCACAACAGAAGGGTGTTTGATGGTGGATTTGTGGTAGACGAATTCAGCAGAAACAGGACGATTTTTGGGCTGATTTGGGTCACGATGTACAGCAGGAAACAGGCAGAAGAAACGCAGCAATTAAGTCTACCTTGGGGCTATTTTTTATGGTGAATTACAGCTGAATAATAGCAGGTTGAAGGCTGTAAAAAGTGTCGACTTACAGCAGGAAATAAGGGCTGTTTAGGTGGCGGTTTTACAGCTGCAAATAGCAGCTGTTGTGGCTCGAAAATTACAGCACAACAGAGGCAAAACAGTCGAATTTATGGGCTGTTTTGGAGGGTTGTTAGATGTCGATTAGGTGGTGGTGTTGGAAGGCTGTTTTGGTCGGATAAAAGGGTGATGAGATGGTGGCAAAACTGCCGAATACAATCAACAAGAAGAGAAGTTTTGTGATTTATTTTTGGGATGCAAGTTGTGAATAAAGATCAAGAGCTAATGGTCCCTTTTATAGTTGAGTTTAGATTTCCTAATTACACTAGGATTACTTAGAAAATAGCTTAATGAACAAGGTTTCCTTGAGGTGAAAGTGTTAGACTAGGATTAGGAGTGAAGTAGGGATCAAGCCCTTTTTTTTTTCCCTTTCCTAGCCGATTTATTTTATGTATATATTTATTTATTTATTTTTTATTTTCAGCATTTTCTTATTTATTTATATAATTTATATATATTTATTAAATACTTACATTTATTTAAAATACATTTTAATTTTTGATCATAATGATAACATTAATAATAATAATAATAATAATAGTTATTAGGGTTTGGGTTTAATATTTAATATTAAATGGTATTAGGGTTTAGTATTTAATGTATGGTTAGGTTTAGGGTTTTAAATAATATTAGGGTTTTAGTATTTAATAAATTCAAGTATTAATTACTCATTAGGGTTAGGGTTTCAGGTTATTAAACGCGGGCATTAATTATTGAGCATTTAATATCTGTATAACAACCCTAATGAAAATAAATAGAGTATGCCATTAAAACCCTAAGGGTAATTTGGTAATTTCAGAACAGAAATGTGAGGGTTGTTATAATTTTGGATATCTGTAGAAATCTTCAATTTTTTAGTCTCTTGGATCTATCATTATTGTGAATATTGTTTTTCTTCAATGCAGATTTCTGGTGATAACATGACTGTTGATTCTAGCATGGATGATGTCACTGAACTTCAAAATATTGATACTTGTTTTCAAGTGATACAAAGAAGTTGTCTTAGATGTGAACGGGTTACTTATTCACACAGTACCTGAGAATAAACAAACAGGGAAAGCAGACTTCATTACAAAAACTGGAAGGGCGGATTATAATTATTCATTACTTTTAAGTTGATAGTATGAATATAGACTTTTTTGTGTGTACCAAATAAATATATTTTTTGTATGATAATATTGTAGTTTATAAGAGACCACATTGTGATGATTTTTTGAGATTTTGCTTCGAGAAATTCAAAGTAGGTGTTTGGACGTCAACGCAAAGGTAATTTATTTTTGAATCATAACATTAAAAAATAAAATATATAGTAATTTATTTGTTTATCATTTATCAATTCAAATGTTGTTAAAATATTTCTTACTGTCACAATTTCGATCCGATTGTTGAAGAACTGCATAAAAGTGCAAATAATGAATTTCAATTTTGTTGGGTAAGGAAATATTTTCATTGTAATATATGAATGTGAATATGCACACACTGAAACTCAAGTTGTATATAGATTCAATGTCAATCTGCAATTTTTTGAATGTCAAATCTGCAATGTACTAGTATATGCATCTAGTACCTAGTATATGCAGCACTTAGTATATGCTCACAGAATTTATCAAATTGTGTAAGACATCTAGCATCTTTAACATGCACTTAGTATATGCATAAAGATTTTTACTCAACCTGCAGACAGATTGAGATCAATCTGCACACAGATTGAGATCAACCTGCACACATATTGAGCAAAACCTGCACACAGATTGAACAAAACCAGCAAACAGATTGTGCTCATCTGCAATCTGCACACAATTGACCTCCAATCTGCACACAGATTGAGCTCAAGCTGCACACAGATTGAGATCAGTCTTTGATTTTTTTTTAATTGTATCCTACCATTTGTTTATGTGGATCCTAACTAATGTTTTCTAATATTGAAAACATTGTATTTGCTGCAGGACCAATCTCACTGTACAAAAACAGGTTGTTACACTCTTGATAATGGTAAGAAAGAAATTTTTTGAAAGAGTTGAAGAAAATTTTGGACAAAGGAGAGTACAATCAATCAAACACGTTACTTATACACAACACTCCTTATAAGGAATTATTCAACCCTATAAGCTACCTTATTCAATTATTTGTTTTAAATTTAATTCACCTATTCCTATTGATTATAAATTGTTAGTTTGCTAAGCATGATCTTTAAATTTTTCAGCCCCATACTGGAATTTCCCCCATCCTTGAAAGTTTGAATTAAAAGAAGACAATAGTTTAGGTATGAAAATTGAATCTCTGTCACCTAACAGTCATCATGAAGAATGTTGTGCTTCTCATAAAAATAATTTTATTTCACAGGACATAATGGCGATCTTCGTAATTGGTTAGAGAAATTTGCATAATTTGATGATATTAAAACATTCTTTCAAACAAATCCGTTTGTTCAAGAACCCATCACAACTAACCATACCTCAGGGGAATTCTATGCTAGCGTGATTGCTCAAGTAGAAACATCGGTTGTCAGTAAACAAGATGTGATTGATGATATTTCTAAGGAAGCTATTTTTAATGGTGGTTTGAGCTTACAAGAATATATCAATGAATCACCATCAAAAATTGAAAGTTTTCACAGCAATAAGTCGGATATTGATATTCAGAGTGCTCAAGCATTGAAGATTTTACAAGTGAAAGAAGAAGATGAAAGTAGTAGTCAATTTGAATACGATCATCGATACGTAAAGTGGCTGCAAGATCTATTCAACATTGAAGTGCAATTGAGAAAGAAATTTTTAAAATGTAAGTATTCCAACAAAATCGAGGGTTGCTATTATTGGTGGAATAGAGATCAAGTTATGATTGAGTTATCTTTATCAAAAGGTTTGACTGAAAAGACTAGTTCAGACAATTTGCAATTACTTGGTTTAAAAGAATAGAAGTTTATCAATACTCATGTGTAGAATATTGAATATAATGTAATGAAGAATGTTGTTGTACACAAGATATTGAGGCTGTTTCAAATCTCTTACAAATTGAATCTAATTATTCGAGAAGGGTTCAAGTCATGGTGTATGGCAAACAAAATTACAAAAAGAAAAAATTCTGCTGGATTAGATATAGAGAAAGAATCATATATAAAGCATCCAGTACCTAAAGAAATCACTTTTTTTATAAGAGGTACATTAAGACTGATGACTTTGAGGGCTTATGCTACGCAGATAAAAATGGTGTTGTGTGCTTTCTAAATGTGAACACTCTTAGTAAGGAGCATGTTCTTCACTGTATTGGTTTGTTAAAAGAATGCAAGAAAGAAGATACATTTTTGTTCAGAAAACAATTGATAAAAAGCGTGGTTGACAAATTGAATATGATGAAAAATTTCCTGATACGGAAACAGTATGGTATAAGATCATTCTTGAACATCAAGAATTAAATGGTATAAATGCTGAATAAATGGTTAGATTATTGAAGAAGAAGGGAGTATGGAAAGAAGAAATGAGAAACAAGTTTAAAGATATACTAGATAAACAGATTTCTAAAAGGTATTTCAAATAACCCATCTCAGCTTTTCATTTTATATTACATGCTAAAGTATGTATGTCTGGTTCATTTTTCTGCTATTTTCAGTATGTTTAAATAAACTACTTATTTTCTGATAATGAAGTGTTTTAATTTTTTTTTTCATCATCATTTCGTTCGCTTTTGCTTTGAGTAAATCTACTATCACTACCTAGCGTTTAAATACTAAGGATATGTAATAAGTAATTCGTTTGCTGTGTTTATCAAGGTACTTTTATCGATATAATCTGATTCTTAATCTTTTCCACATATTTTTAATAAACATAATAGAATAACATATTAATATTGTTCAGAATAACAGAATAACAGAATAGCAAGTAGATTGGGTCATTCTGCAAGCAGATTAGGTCAATTTAAAAGGAGATTGAGTCAATCTGCATGCAGATTGGGTCAATCTGCATGCAGTTTGGGTTATCTATATGCAGATTAGGTCATTCTGCAAGCAGCTTTGAAGCAGATTGGCTTCAATCTAAAATGGCACATCTAAGTTGGCACATCTACAATCTATGTGTATATTTTTTGAATTTCGTATATTTCAATCATCTTGACTGTAAATATTAATATTTTTTCTTTTTTGCAGGTTGTCCAACCGTTCCTAGTATCAAGGACGAATTATGTCATACGAATGAATGTTTTTTAAACTTCTTTAAATTTGTATACAGTTTATCAAGGCCGAATTATGTCATACGAATGAATGTTTTTTGAACTTCTTTAAATTTGTATACAGTTTATAAATGTTTAATAACTTTAAATTGCTTTAAATGTTGTTATTTGAAGTACTGGACTTAGAAGGTAAAGGTCAATGTTGTTAATAGATGTTTCTTTATACATAGTTAATGTTCGAGTGCTGTTGGAAATTTGGGTTATAGATGCAATTTTCTGAAACGTTAGACATAAATATGTATATGTATATACATAATTTATGAGTGACATTTTATATAGTTACGAAGCTTGTGACAAGTGCTTCGTAATTGTATATTAATTGTCTAAAGTTAGGTATTATTGAATGAGATATTATGCTCTAAAGACAAGTAGTTGGATGGTTAAATGGGTTTGTTTCGACTTATATAACCCTTTATGATTAATAAGCTATTGGAATATCCGATTAGTGGGTTGCTATGAAGACATGTGACTCATCAATGCGATGTGTTTATGACTGGTGATCCATCAGGTCATATGGGTTGGTTTTGACCCATGGCCCATAAAGATTAAATGGGCAGGTTTGACATGAACCATGACCTTTACCATCTGACCCAGATTAACCTTAGTTATGTGGAGATGACCAAGAGCGTCAGACTGATATAAAGGTATATGTATATACATAAAATCCTAGATTTCTAAGGGTGTTTATATTAACGTTTTCTTAAGTATTGAAAGGTAAATAATTTGGATCTGAATCAAAGTCAAGTGTTTAAGTTAGGGATATCAGGCCAATACTTATATGGTTTTAACTAACAATAGTCAATAATTCATAGGCATAATCAGTTTACTTAATCAAACTGTTAACTGATCTCAATTAACATCTTAGGCCAACTCTACACGCACTTGATCATTTAAATGAACCTCACTTGTAGCAACGAAATCATGCTGCTTCTTATAACAACCCTAACAAAAGGGCTAAAGTTCAAGGGACATCATGATAGTTACGATTCAAGTACAATTTATGTAAGTCTTCCTAAAAAATTCTTTGTGAGTGTACACAGAGGCATGGTGATAGAAGACCGATTCGAGATGGTCAATCTCCCAAGAAAATAGACGAAGAAGAGACTTTTTGGAATAAACCAAACTTTTATCATTCATATTTCTTCCAAAAGCAAACATACATATTTATACTAAAACATCTACTACTACTACTAAGAAAATGTGATTAACTGCTAAATAAAACTACCATCCTAATTACTACTTAAAAACATAAAACAAGCTTTGCTTGCCTGAGTGGCCACCGAGTTGCCCAATGAAGAACACCACCCGGGTTCAATCCTTGGCTATGTCAAATTGTTCAAAAAGGGAGTGTGACTAGAGGGTTCACCCGGTACCAGGTCTCGCGCTCGGTAAGCTTGATTACCCGAGGTTTTACCTTCTATGGGGGAGCCAATGTGCTCGTTCATAGGAGGATTTTCTTGCTTACCCAAAAACATATATAATAAAATAACTAGTAACCACTTAGCACTCGATCAGTAAAGAAACATGGGGTAGTTCATGGGTACATGCATGTATATTTTACTTGCTTGAATTGAGGAATATGGTACCACTAACAAACATGAACGTGCAACCCTTTTTATTCAAGTTAACTGACACTTTGCTAACTCCCAACACAAACGTCTTCTAAGATCGACGACTGTATCAATACCCACCGGTTGAAAATCAACCTTGTCCTCAAGGTTGGAGAAAAAGTCCACGGTGGTTTCGGCGGTGGTCGGCCATAATTTAATTGAAACAATTGGATACAAACACAATATATCATAATCGTCCATGGTGGTTCATGTTTTGTTTTAAGAACCACAAATTTTGGTGGTTTGAAGGTATGACCGTGGAAGAATGTCTTAGTGAATTTCATAAAGGTGTTGGTACAAACCAAAATTGTGATGGAACTCCCTTCAAAATGACCCGCATCAGACCATGAACGAGAGAAAATAGGCTCGTGCATTGCGGCTGAAAAGAAGTCAAGGATGGGTGTAAGATTGGCAAGGTTGGTGGTGTCGAGGGTATGAACAAGTGTGTTTTTGATGTACGTGTCATGTGGGGGGGGGGGAGGGGGTTGATGTCGGTTGGTGGGAGGGTATTTTATACAGGTATTTGGTAATTGCCATTATGAGTTTCTAACAGTGGAAATGGTCGGGGGTTGTTTTGTGATGGTTCATGGTCATGGGTTGTGGTGAGGGTGGTGAATGTGTTGGTGGTGAAAATGCCGAGTTTTTCAAGCTTACGGTCGAGGGCGGCTTGTTGTTTATAGACGAGTTCAAGTTTGCGGTCGATGGCAGATAGTTTGGTAGCAAGTGATTCATCTAAGGTGGAATTCAATGAAAGCACCATTGAAAGAACCTTGAGGTGGCCAAGGAATAATTCCAATGGACTACGTATAGTAGAGTATGGGCATAACTCTAATACTAATAACACGTATATGTACCTTAGATTCAATAGGCCGAGCGGCCTGATATGCTCGAATCGTACGGTTTATTTATGCGGTGTCGTTAGGTCGCAAGGTGTTGGTTTGAACTTATCAACAGAGTTTTAAATTTATATTTTGCTGGGACTAAATCTATTATTCCTTCCCATGGGTTAGCAAGGGCAAATACGACCTAGGGTCGTTCCTTGAGAGGTCGAATTTGAAACGGAGCTTATTCAGATAATTTAGTAATTAAGATTGGGTTGTACACAATTTAGTATCCAAGACTAGTGGCCAGGGACACCTTTTGTGGAGAGGCAGGATCCTTTTAAACCCAATAAATTGGCGACTGTTTGAAAAATCCAAAAACCAAGTCCAACCGGTTTATTCTAGACACCACTTTTATCCGGAATATCAATTTGTGTAAAGGCTATAGTTGAGTTGATTTGATTTATAATTGTATTTAAAATATTAAAGCAATATAATTAAAATAAGCTAGCTATCATGCAACAGGTAAGGACAAAGAATACGTGGTTCACCATGATTTAAGATTACGTAGTGTCGGGATGGTTGAGAGACACTCATTGGATAGATATACCTTGGTGTAAACAATAGATTCCCTACTAATTGATTTCTCAATTAGCATGTTACGAGGAACTAGGCTATCGTGATTCTGATCGGATGGAATATGCTCAACTCCCGACGCTTTTTCTAGTTTAAGGATAAAACTGACCCATCTTGGATGCAATGCATACCTTGGGCGCACGAATAAAGTAGCATAGCCATATACATATAATATCCAACTTTTCTTGACACCTTAGTGTATCACCCAAGTGAGTGGTTATGACTGTGTTTCGAATTCCTTTCTGTTAATGGTTTGGTAAAATCTAAGGGTTTATAGACAAATTAGAACCTCTGATAGGTCTCAGTCATCCTTAAAGATTTATAAGCATCGTTTGTATTGTAGAGCGTTAAATTCCCATTTATGATTTAAACCAGCCCTTACTTAAATCTACCCAATAAATCCCTTAGTTATCCACCATGTACTACACTTATAGTGGTTCCATGACTTTTAACCTTGACCGTGCTCAAGTGGTCCTATAGTACATCAACACTGTACTCTACTGTTGGACAGTATTTCCTCGAGTCTTATACTCCTGACCAAAGTCTTGATCTGGTCCTACGGTAATTCCCCATGTACTTTATAGTAGTTCCGATGGGTTCAAACCATGACCAATGTATAAACACATATAATTAATTACCTTATAATTGTCGACTTTATAAAAGGTTTTAATCATGTTTATTGGTGGAAGAACGATAATAACGAGGTTTAATATCATGGACAGAAAGCGAGTATGAAACGATAATCATCCCTAACTAACATTATTAAATCATGGCAAACAATCAAGCAATTACTCACACATCATGGCAACAAGCATTTCTAATATTAATAAATCACAAACATCGAATAAGAATATTATAATAAATTAATAAAAGAAAGGATAGATATTACCGAATAATGTCGGCAGAATAACACTTGTATTTATTCATAATATCCATAGCGTTACGATGATTGATAGCTTCTACTAGTAACTACATACTAATCTCCTATTGATCACTAGAGAGCGACAATAGAGAGATAATTAATTTCCTAGTTTCTGTACTTTTCTCTCTCTTGAATCTAGAGAGAGAAATTAGAGAGAGAACTAATCTCCTACTGATCACTAGAGAGCGACAATAGAGATGTTTTAGAGAGAGAAGTGAAGAAGGTGTGTGTTGAAATGATGGGATGCGGCCTCCATTTATAGGAAATGTTGATGGCATTCTTGTAAATATTCCGATGGCAATTTTTTAAATATCTTGAAAAGGTGCACATGGTGACCAAAAGCATCTTGGAATATTTTTTGGCATCTTTCAAATTGGTGGTCAAGTAAAGCATCTCTAAGGTATTTTTTTGGCATCTTTTAATTTGATGGCCAAATAATTAATTCTGCACTGGAGACGGGTGGCAGGCCGGTGCCAGGCAGCCCGTTTCTCGTGCTCGATTTTTGTGCCCGGTGGCCAGATCATAAGGCAAGCCGGCTCCTATATGGCAGGACAGTTTTGCCCCTGGTCTCGTTGTTTGCTTAGATCGTTATGTTCGTTCCCGGGATCGTAACTTGATTTCCAGAGTCGTAACTTGTCTTTCACCGTTTTCGCTCTAGAATTTTCGTTTTAGCTCCGTTTTACTTGATTCTTTTTGCATCGCCTTTGTAATTAATAAATCTACCAAATTAACCGACAAAGTGATTATTTTGGCGATAAAGTTTGGAACTTTATTATTCTTGGGCCTAATATCGGGGATAAAAACGTGACTTTTTAGCCGATATCAAATATCCCACACTTAGACTTTTGTTTGTCCTCAAGCAAACCATTCTTTTATTTTGAGTTCAAGAATGCTTCTGAAGTTTCTGTTCTATTATTTAAGTGGCTTGTTATTTATTATAAAAGCAAAATCAGAAAATCCGTCTTCTAAAAGGGTAGAAACTATCTCTCCAAGCATGACGGGAGGTTACATGACTTTGGCTTCCTTACACGGGTCAATCAAATCACTCAAGTGTTTGGAGTTCCCCATCAATCTATGAATTCGCTCATAGCCAGTCATGTTGCAAGTATTGTCATAGGCTTGACCAAGAATCAAATCTCCACCGGTTAGATAAGGATGTCACTGATCTTCCCCCTAATCATTCTTTCAAGAGGAAGAACGGGTTTAAAGGTTGGTTTACGGAGAAACGTAAAGGTTTTGATATGGTAAAAGGGTGATTTTCGAATCATTGAAATTTAGAGAGATTCGATAGATTTCGGTTTCAGTGAGGATATACTTTTTCTAGGAAAGATGGTACTCTATTTTTGTTCAAAGAGTTCCTTTAGAGGGCGTTGATTTTCAGCGAAGACTTTGCAACTTTTCTGCAATCCTCCTGGGTCACAATCTTCATTTTTTCTTAAGGTATCTATGCTTTTATTTGAAGACTTTTTCTTCTTTATTTTTGAGACTTTGCTTAACAATATTTTTTTTTTTTACTTTTTTTTTTGCGTATCCCATCTTCATAACTTTGTGTGTTTCTTCTTGTGCCCAGAGAGAAAGGTGTTTCACCATAAATAGGTCTTTTTAACCTATCAAAAACAGTCTGGAATTTCGAAATTTTTTGACAAGTGTTTGAAGTAAACTTGGTCGATCTATCTCTTTGAATTTCTAGATTTTGGATATAAGAAAGGAAAGAGGGTGGAAAGGGTAACGTATTTGATAGTGAATTTGGGGGGTGAGTATTTTTTGATTCATCAAGTCTTTGGCGTGAGTTGGTCGGTTTAAATGTGTTGAGTGGAAACGAAAATGGATGGTTTTTGTCTTCTCTATTCTGAATGATTTCGCAAGGAGTATCGCACCTACACCACGTATGGCGCTTACTAACCTTTGGCCTTGAAATGTTGTCATGGTCAAGTTCTTACTCTAAATGCTAACATCGGCACTCTCAACGGAAAAGGTAGTGAAGCATTAAAAATGGATGCTTATTGGGTCATTTTTGGGGTGCTTCACAACAATTATATTGGGTCAATAATGCCTAGTCATACAATCCTCTTTTAGAGAATCGGTTCATCCTTAAGAAGATTTATGTCCTCAGTTGTCTTAATTTTAGAACAAACACGCTTGATTTTGGAAAGTATTTTTTCAGAAAGTATCATTTAGTCAAAAGGTTTGAAAAATTTATGTTGAGGACAAAGAATCTAAATAGTAGGTATACTCGAAAATTTTATTAAAATTTTAAGTTAAGAACATTTTTCGAGCATCCCATAGCTAATTACGGTGTACTACACTGTTATCCCACACTTAGAGGAACATTGTTCCTAATGTTCATTCTTAGATTTTAGGGAGCTAAAATCCCACACTTAGAGTTTCAACATGTCAGAAAATGTATCTAAGCTCAATATTGGGTTGGAATCCCACACTTAGTGATAAGCTTAGGATAGGGTATAGTTTAAGGGTATAACGCAGCAAAATAAATAAACGAAGAGAAAGAAATGAATTACTCCCCTTGGGTGAGGCTGTAAGCTGAGGATCTGAAGGTAGACTGAGTCGGAACCATCTTACACTGGATTCGAATCGGTCTTATTGAAGCGTACTCTAGCTCATTAAGGTGTTCTCATCCTCCATACACCATCCACCAATAACTTTCAATGAAATAATCAATGAGTTTCCTTGTCGTTTCATCATTATTCATAGAGTCTCCACCACATGCATCAATAACTGTCTATTACTTGTAAAAATGGAAAAGATCAAACCTAGACAGGTGATTGAGCTTTAGGCCATAGACTCACCGATTTGTGTTTTGATGAAAAAGTTATTTGAAAACTCGAAGTTTTCAAAATTGGGTTTTTAAAAAATTGAACAAATCAGTGTATGACTAAAAAGCTTAATCCCACACTTAAAGTGTTGAATGCCTTTAATTTCAAGACTTTTGAAATAATGTAGCAATTAATTCACTTAAGCCCAAGACAAGTAGGAGAAGTGAATTCGTCCTAATAAACGTTAAAATTTTATTTTAAGTTTCACTTTTCACTTATTCAATTAACCTAATTATCCTAATCTAACTACTACTAAAGCTATAGAAAAATAAATACACGGGTTGCCTCCCGAAAAGCGTTTGTTTTTGTTCAAGTCACAAGCCTGATTCTAGCTTTATTTCTCAGGAAATCTAGGCGGCTCCCTTGCATCCATCAGTAGACACAAGAGATAATATTGGAATATATCTATGGGATTGAAGCGGACATAGAATAAGGTATGTCCACTGAGAGGAGAATGTGGTTTGAAGTGAATGCTTTGTTTAGCTTGAGGTATAACAAAGCTATCAATTTCTTCTACCTCCTTGATTTGTGCGGGTTGGTCAAACGGGTCCTCATCACTCAATGAAGTGTATGTCATTATGTATTTGAGTAAAGATTTATAAGTTAGCCCTGACGCAAAACCTGTCTTTCTTCTTAGTGACTTATGTTTGGTCGTAATGTTGAACTCTAGGCATAGAGGTGGGACAATGTCCATTGATGTCTCCAGTACGGTTCTAACATAAGAAACTACTTTGATGCTAGAATCCTCCATCTCTTTCTTCTTATCCGGGCTTTCCATTTCTATTTCTTCATCCACCTCCTCGTCACTCTGGTCGGGAGCTTCAAGTATAATTGGTTCAGAGAGTTCTTCTAAAACGAAATCCTCTCCAATCATTAAAAGATCAAAATAGGTGGAAGTGAAGATTGGGAAGGTGTGGAGTGGTTATTCTTCTTGTCTTATACTTCTATCTTCTTCTCTTCATTCTCGTAATAGAAGGTGACTTTCATAGTGGAGATGGTATTTATTTCGCCGTACCCATTAGAAGGACATACAGACTCGTCGATCGTGAAAGTGACCTCTTCTCCACGGGCTCTCAAGGTGATAGTCCGTGAATAAACGTCAATGATTGCTTTGGCTGTATTCATGAAAGGCCTTCCTAAGATGATAGGGGTTTTCACGTCTTCTTTAAAATCCATAACCACAAAGTCGGTCGGAAAAAGGAATTTTTCGACCTTAACCATGACGTTCTCAGCTATTCCCTTAGAATATCTAGTGGATTGGTCAGCTAGTCGGATGCTCATTTTGGTGTGGTTAAGGTTTCCAATTTGGAGTCTCTGGAATAGTGAGTATGGCATGAGATTGATGATGGCACCAAGGTCAGCGAAAGAATAGATAGTACCATATTGGTAAATAGAACAAGGAAGGGTAAATCGTCCGGTATCCCCTAATTTTTCAGGAAGAGTATTTAAGAGAATGGTTGAACAATCCACGTTCAGCGGGACATTGGGTACTTCGGGTACCTTATCCTTGGTTGATAGGAGTTTCCTAAATTACTTTTTACTATGAGGATTTTTAGATATAATGTCCACAAATTTACCGTCAATCTTGAAAGATTTCATATTGCTATGTCTTTACTTGAGACGGCCTGGGAATAGAATGGGTGTTTTCCCAGAAGGTTTAGGTGATGACTCAATGACTACTACTGAACTGGTATTAGTTAGTTTCTTCTCCCTAGAGAATCAAGATGTTGATTTAGCTGGCTTATTTGATTATTTAGACTACTCAAGTGATTAGTCATGACTAAGTCAGCTGCATCTTTTTTGTTGTGGTCATGTTGATGATTCGCAGTAGAACTTCGTCTGAACTTGTCTCTGATGGGGTAGTGGGTTTGGTAGGTTGGTTGTGCAGATGAGCTAGGATCTTATCGAAGTAGACAACAACGTCCTCACATTCAGCCTCGTATACCTTGGTCGGATGTGGGTCAGTACAATTCTGGCATAATTGCACTTGAGACACATGTTGCGGGAGTTTTTTTAGCTCTCTAACTTCTTTGGTGAGGTTTTCTATTTAGACCGAGAGAAATTTGATGGTTTTATTTTCGATAAGATCGGAGGCAAAAAGCGGTGTTGGTGATGAAATGTTGATGTGTGCGAGGTGTAGTACGTAATACTATTAATTTTACTACGAAATACTATTAAATACGATACAATTTTACACAAGTTATTTATTTATTTATTGAATGGATATACCTAAACCTTGCTACAACACTTATAGGCAGTGTACCTAATCGTAGAGTAGTGTAGTTTTTAGTAAGTCCGGTTCGTTCCACAGGGAGCTAGCTGAGTTTAACGCTATATTTATTTTAAACTATATTTGTATAAATATATATATATATAAGTAATATTATTATTATTATAAAAGGGGGGTTTTACCGTTTAGTGACCGGTTTGTCGATTTTATGTCTTAAGTCACAATTAAAACCTAATGTAAAATATTAAATATAAATACAACTTAATTTAAAGCGTAAAGTTAATGACGATAAATAAAAGTGCGATAAATAAAAGTACGATCATTAAAAGTGCAATAATTTGAAGTACGAAAAATAAAATGACGATAAATAAAAGTGCTATGAGATATAAAATAAAAGAATTATGCTTATTTAAACTTCCGTAATCATGATGTTCGACGTGTTGATTTTAATTTATTACCATGGGTTAATTGTCCTTTGTCCTGGATTATCCGATATGTCCATTTGGTTTTGTCCATAATAGTCCATCGGTCATAATTATAAAGTGCGAGAGTCTTCGCCAAGTTAACCTTATACTCGAAGTCAAATATTCCAACTAATTGGGGATTCGAACTGTAACAAGGTCTTAATACTTTGTTTAATGAATACACCAGGTTATCGACTGTGTGTAATCCAAGGTTTTAATACTATGTTAACAATTACACCAATTACCCTTGAATGTAATCAACCCCTGTTTTAATGAGTCTAGTGACTATTAATCCATCCCCGTGTCTGGTCAAATGAATAATTATTAGTATTTATAGATATCCTGCCCACCGTACCCAGTCAAGCGTATGTGGTTATATATAAACACGTCAAATTATAAATCTCTATATTAAATCAACGAGATATCATTTAATTAATATAAAGCCCATTAATAGCCCATAGTCCAATTTCCACAAGTGTCGGTCTTTTGTCCAAACCCCAATTATGGTGCAAAGCCCAATAACCCCATCTTAATATTTACTCCAACATCACGATTAATTCAGCTTAAATAAGCATAATAATAACTTAGCTACGAGACATTAATTTAAAAAGGTTGAACATAACTTACAATGAGTATTAATCGCGTAGTGTTACACGGACAGAGTTTCGACTTACAAAGTTAAAACATTCGCCACTATAACCTTATTATTATTAACTTAATATTAAAATTATAATTATAAAATATAAATATATATATTTCGTATGTGATCAGAGAAAGGAAAAGAAAAAGGTGTAATGAAATCGTCCGAATGCGTTGGCTTTTATAGGCCCATTTTGCACTGTGTAGCTCCGCAATCGCGGTAGTTTTGTTCCTCACAGCTCCGCAGTCGCGGAGCTTTGGATTCCAGCTCACCATAGTGAATTAAACGTGGGCTGCTGATAATATATAATAATATATATAATTAAGTATATATTATATTATATTCTTGTGCATAGTTGACTTGTAATTTCAGCTCCGTTGAGTCGCACATTGATAGTTGGTTCATGTCTCGGTTTCGGATTTTTGAACGCCTTTTTGTATAATTTAATATCTTGTACTTTGCTTTTTGCGGCTTGTACTCTTGTGATTTTGAGACGTTTCTCATCAATAAATTGAACCACTTGGATTGTACTTTGTACTTTTTAGCTTTTTGGTCGTTTGCGTCTTCAAATCGTCGATTCTGTCTTTTGTCTTCACCTTTTATTATTTAAACGAATATCACTTGTAAATAGAACAATTGTAACTAAAAGCTTGTCTTTCTTGAAGGATAATGCTATGAAATATATGTTCGTTTTTAGCATTATCAAATGTGCTCTTCCGTGTTCCAATCGTGATGGTGCATAGTCATCTCCCCGTTCAATCTCCAGGCCTCGTCAACAGTGAAGTTCATGAAGTTACCTTGAGAAACAACATCAAGAGTAGACTTGTTGTTCTGATTCGGACCCTTGCAGAAGGTCAAAATTTGAACAGAGCTCTCAAGACGGTGGTTTGGGCATCTTCGAAGAAACTGTTTGAATCTTTCCCATGCAGTGTAGAGTGATTCATCGTATGCTTGTTGAAAGTTTACAATATCATTCCTAAGTCTGATTTGTTTTTGTGATGACCCGGAAATTTCTGACCAAATTTAAACTTTATCTTTAAATGATTTAATGTTTTTGACACGATAAGCAAAGTCTGTAATGTTGAGTCTCAAAGTTTTGGAACTATATTCATGTAATCAATTATTCTTTGACTGTTCTCGAAGATTCACGAACAATATATATAACTTAATGTGCATATATATATATATATATATATATATATATATATATATATATATATATATATATATATATATATATATATATATATATATATATATATATATATATATATATGATTTCAAGTTATTTAGTAAACGATATTAACATTCGATTATTGATTCGATTAATATTTAGATAAGTTAACTAAAACGTTTAAGATGAACCAGTAAAACACTAATTTGCTACAGTATTTTCGAATTGCTACAGTACCCGAAAAGCTACAGTGTTTTCGAAAATCACTATTTGCTACAGTAAAAAACTTGCTACATTAAAACACTATTTCAAAATGAAAATATATATATTATATATCTATTAACAAATAGCGAGATGATGATTTATAGAAGTAAATGACCAAAACACTCCAAAGTTTAAGATATACTTTGAGTGGTATAGTTTATGGATAACTTAAGGCTATATTTTGACAAAGGTACGTGACACGAAACGTAAAATGCAAGTTTTCTAAATGTACGAAAGGACATTCGAAAAACCGGAATCGGGACATAAGTCGAGTGACAACGTACGACTTATCGGAACAAAAATTACAAGTCAACTATGCACGTGAATTTAATATAATATATAATTAATTATATAAATTAAATATATTATATATATAATAAATTAATATGTCGACGAACTAGATTACAAATCAGATGTGAGTTGGAATCCTAGGCCATGCGATCGCATGGCCATAACACGCAGAAACCATGCGATCGCATGGAGTCTGAAATCTGGCCACACTATAAAGCTCGAGCATTCTGGTCTCTGTTTTACAAACACATATATCATAATCCGTATTTATATTATTATTATTATTATTATTATTATTATTATTATTATTATTATTATTATTATTATTATTATTATTATTATTATTAAGATTAATATTATTAGTAGTATTATTATTAATTAGTATTATACATAAAATACTACGACGAGGTCATGAGCATGTCACTTTCAAAAGAGTTTTTCGAGCGGGATAGAGCTAAGGAAATTATGGGTTATTGCTATGGAGGTTATGGGTAATATTCATGGGTATTGTTCGCAAGTCAAACCTAGTGTTTATTATCTCCGTTACGTCTACATACTTTCCTACAATATTGAATCTCAATATTGATACGTTGAGATCTACGGTTATTTGGTAATCCGAGTTTCGATCACATTTTGGTGAACGACTTTATATGCTGCTAAGGTGACTTTATAGATCCCTTTTTAATTGCTTTTGCAATCTATATTTTTGGGCTGAGAATACATGCACTTTATTTTAAACGCAACGGATACAAGTACATACTAAATTCTACACTGAGTTTGAACCGAAAATCCTTTACTTTGGTAACTAGTAACTGCCGGTTATAAGAACTGGTGGGCGCGAATAGTTATATATGGATCCATAGGGCTTGACATCCCCGTCTGTTCCAGGTATAGAAACCCTAGCCTGAACTATAAAACAGGCGTATACTATTTAAGTTTAGTACACGTTGGATTGCGTGTATTGTACATGTCGGTTGCATGTATGTTAAAACAGGGGTACTTATTATAACGTTAAAGCTTAGTTACCAGGGTTGTGATGACCCGGAAATTTCTGACCAAATTTAAACTTAATCTTTAACGTTTTCGACATGATAAGCAAAGTCTATGAAGTTGAATCTCAAAATTTTGAACTATTCAATTACCCTTCGATTGTTCTCAACTATTCGCGAACAATTATATGTAAATAGATACATATGCTATAACTTGAAAACGTAACAAAATGTTATGAAAATGATACTGTGCATTAACCTTATTGGTTTGATTATCTGTTTGATATTTAGATAAGTTAACTAAAACGTTTAAGATGAACCAGTAAAACACTAATTTGCTACAGTATTTTCGAATTGCTACAGTACCCGAAAAGCTACAGTGTTTTCGAAAATCACTATTTGCTACAGTAAAACACTTTTTTAAAATGTATTTTAATAAATAGCGAGACGATAATTTATAGAAGTAAATGACCAAAACACTCAAATGTATAAGTTATATTTCGAGTGGTATAAATTAGGGATAATTTAAAGCTATATTTTGACAAAGGTACGTGTCCCAAAATGTAAATTACAAGTTTTCTCAGCGTACGAAGGGACACTCAAAAAACCGAAACCGGGACATAAATCGCGTAATGACGTACGACTTATCGGAACAAAAATTACAAATTAACTATGCACGAGAATATAATATAATATATAATTAATTAATTTAAATTATATATTATATTATAATATGTCGACAAACTAGAAGTTAAAAGGTTTGTGAGTTGGATCTTCAGGCCATGCGATCGCATGGCCATTCCTCTTCAGACCCATGCGATTGCATGGGATGGCTGGACAGGAATGCCTATAAAGCTCGACCAGTTTTTCGGACGAATTCAATCATAAATCTATCTCTCAATCTCTCTGTCTCTTTAATATATATATATATATATATATATATATATATATATATATATATATATATATATATATATATATATATATATATATGATTATTATTATTATTATTATTATTAAGATTAATATTATTAATCTTATTATTATTATTATTAGTAATATTACATAAAATACTACGACGAGGTTATGAGCGTGTCACTTTCAAAATGGGTTTTCGAGCAGGATAGAGCTAAGAAAATTATGGGTTATAGCTATGGAGGTTATGGGTAAGGTACATGGGTATTATTGGCAAATCAAACCTAGTGTTTATCATCTCTGTTGCGTCTACATACTTCCCTGCAATATTGAATCACAATATTGATATGTGAGTATTCATATCTTATCTTTTATATATTAATTGTGTATCCATGTCTAGTGCTCGAGTATATATGTTTATGCATGCTTGTATGCTAAATTTCGTCGTTAAACAGTTTATGATGAATCACGAATTAAATACATATATTACTGGTAAAAGGTATATGATATGCATGTTTTTGAAAAGCTGGCAAAAAATCAATAACTTTTCATTTAAAAATCACGTAATTTCGATGAACGAATCAAAAGATATGGTCAACTGAATTATGATTGACTTTAATTGAAATTGCTTTTGAATCTGCAATTAAGATTTAAACAACTTGTTTACGAGATTGATAAAATGAATTTTTGAATATTACCAACCAAGTAAATGACTCCTTATATAAGGTATGTCTCGTTTTGTTGAACTATTGTCAAAATTGACTTTTTAAAATGACTTTGGATAACTTTTGTATGTTGATCTCGAGCATTAGAATTGTGATACACTATGACCAGACCTAGCTTGATAGACATTTATTGACCAACATATGTTCTCTAGGTTGAGATCTACGGTTATTTGGTAAACCAAGTTTCAGTCACATTTTGGTGAACGACTTTATATGCTGCTAAGGTGAGTTTCATTTGCTCCCTTTTTAATTGCTTTTGCAATCTATATTTTTGGGCTGAGAATACATGCAATTTATTTTAAACACAATGGATACAAGTACATACTAAATTCTACACTGAGTTTGAACCGAAAATCCCTTAGCTTTGATAACTAGTAACTGCTGGTTATAAGAACTGGTGGGAGCGAGTAGTAGTATATGGATCCATAGGGCTTGATATCCCCGTCCGAGCTAGAGCACTAGCCTTTTAACGGACGTATGCTATTTGAGAAGCTTACACATTGGTTTGCGTGTATTATTAAGATGATTATACAAAGGGTACAAATTATATATACGTTAAGTTTAGTTACCAGGGTGCTCAATTTCGTAGAATATTTTGATAAACGTTTCTGGATGAAACAACTGAAATCTTGTGATCCACCTTTATATACAGATTATGCGAAACACTAAAACTATGAACTCACCAACCTTTGTGTTGACATTTGTTAGCATGTTTATTCTCAGGTTTCCTAGAAGTCTTCCGCTGTTTGCTTATATGTTAGACAAGCTATGTGCATGGAGTCGTACATGGCATATTTTTTCAAGGAAATGTTGCATTCACCAAATCATCACCATGTATCTTATTTTGACTGCATTGTCAATGGAAGTACTATTGTAAACTATTATTTACGGTGATTGTCTATATGTAGAAATTATCAGATGTCGAAAACCTTTGATTTAAATATTCATTTATGGTATGCCTTTTCAAAAGAATGCAATGTTTACAAAACGTATCATATAGAGGTCAAATACCTAGCAATGAAATCAATGAATGACGTGTTGTCCATATGGATTTAGAGCGATTGTTACAGTTGGTATCAGAGCGTTGGTCTTAGTGAACCAGGTCTTGCATTAGTGTGTCTAACTGATAGTTGTTAGGATACATTCGTAAGTCTGGACTTCGACTGTGTTTTCATGTCAAAAGTTTTGCCTATCATTTCTTGTCGGAAATTACATGTCTATCATCTTAAGTCTAAAAGCATCTTATTGCATTGATTGCATAGATAGAGTATAGACAAAATTCATATTTTGGCATATCTATTACAGTAAACTTTGCCTGACATCTTCTGTAAAATCCTCCGTAACTTATGGGATTCTGGTATTATAAATACATATGTAAACTTTGTATTGAGGAGTACCAAATTAGTCCTATAATCTATTTCATTCCAAAAATCTTTTCCTTGATTACACAAAATGGATCCTGTATCTAGTTCAAATTCCTTAGATTCCGACAGCTATTCCGATATGGATTTCCACTCAAGTTCCGAAAACAGCGTAACCGGAATGGATCAACCAATTAGCCATTATCTATTCTGGATGAATTGGGGATGGGTTCGTAATCTACTTAATCATTGGAGACAAGAAGAAGGTGATCCCTTCCATCCACCACATTCACCTCTTGGCGAAGAACCCGAAGCACTTACCGGCGAACCTGTTCGTAGCACCATTTTCGCCCTCATTTCCAGAATAGCTCGCAACGACTACGTAATATCCAATATTCTAAATCTTATTCATCTGCTTGTCCGAACCACCAATCATCCCAGTATAATAGAAGAAGTCAACGAGCTTCGCACTCGAGTAGTGGCTTTGGAGAATATGGTGCAAGGATTACAAACACCAGAAGCAGCACCAGCAGCATAACCAGTATCACCATCATCAACACCAACAGTACCATTACCACCACCAACAACAACATCCCCATCACACGCCTCAACATCACAATCTGTACCTCGAATATCAACATCATACGCACCATAGGTACCAAGGAATACCAACAACAATAAACAATGAAGTATTGATTCATAACTTCATCGGAAAAATATTCTACAGTGATTAGGTAATCTATAAAATCTTAGAGATTATTTATCCCAGTTCTAACCGTAAATCAGATGAATAGTGATGTGTGCGAGGCATACTAGGAAATATTGTATATTTTACTAGGAAAAACTATTAAATACGATACAATTTTACACAAGATATTTATTTATTTATAGAATGGATATACTTAAACCTTGCTACAACACTTATAGGCAGTGTACCTAATCGTACAGTAGTGTAGTTTTTAGTAAGTCCGGTTCGTTCCACAGGGAAATCTTTAAACAAAGCTTAACGCTATATTAGTTTTAATTTATAAAAATACAAATATATATATATATATAAGTAATATTATTATTATAAAGGTGGGTTTTTACCGTTTAATGACCGGTTTGTCGATTTTAAAACTTTAGTCGCAGTTAAAACCGAATGTAAAATATATAAATATAACTTAATTTAAAACGTAAAATAAATAACGATAATGAAATTGCGATAAATAAAATTGTGATAATTAAAAAGTACGATAATTAAAAGTACAATTAAATACAATGACAATAAATAAAAATGTGATAATTAGAAGTACAATTAAATATGAAAATAAAGGAATTATGCTTATTTAAACTTCCGTAATCATGATGTTTGACGTGTTGATTTTAGTTTTATGCCCATGGGTTAATTGTCCTTTGTCCTGGATTATTTAATATGTCCGTCTGGTTTTTGTCCATAACAGTCCATCAGTCATAAATATAAAGTGCGAGTGTCCTCGTCAAATTATCCTTATATCCGAAGTCAAATATTCCAACTAATTGGGGACTTAAACTGTAACAAGGTCTTAATACTTTGTTTAATAATTACACCAGGATATCGACTGCGTGTAATCCAAGGTTTTAATACTTTGTTAACAATTACGCCAAGTGTTCTTGTACATAATTTCACCCCTGTTTTAATAATTCTATAGACTATTAATCCATTCCCGTGTCCGGTTAAATGAACGATTATTCGTGCATATAAATACCCCGCCCATCGTGTCTGATTGAGTGTATATGGTTATTTATGGGTATGTCCAATTGTAAATCTTTATATTAAAATTAACAAACTATCATTTAGTTAAACAAATATAAAGCCCATTAATAGCTCATAGTCTAATTTCCACAAGTGTCGTTCTTTTGTTCAAGCCCCAATTATGGTACAAAGCCCAATTACCCAATTTTAATATTTTTAGTCAAACATCACGATTACTTCGGCATTAAATAAGCATAATAATAACTTAGCTACGAGACATTAATGAAAATAACATAAAACTTACAGTGGGTGTTATTAGCGTAGAGGTACACGGACAGAGTTTCGAATTACAAAACCTTAAAACATTCGACTAATCGATCCTTATTATTATCACTAACTTAAAATTAAAATAACAAATTGAGATTACGATTTGGAGTGATACTTGATACATAAAAATGGGGAAAGAAAAATATATATAAATATAAAAGGTCTCCCAAAACCGTCGAATTGCATGGGCTTTTATAGAATTCTATGCTCCGCGAGTGCGGTTGATTTTACTCTTCAGAGCTCCGCGAGTGTGGAGCCCACAATTTCAGCTCACCAAACCAGGATCCTAAGCTGCCGACGGTTTTTATTATAAATATAATATAAATATATAATTTATATAATTAATTATATATTATATTATATTTATATACATAATTAATTTATAATTTCCGATCCGTTGCGTCGTACGTTGAACGCTGGTTCATGTCTCGGTTCCGAATTTTTGAACGTCCTTTCGTATAATTTAATATCTTGTACTTTACATTTTGCGGCTTGTACTCTTGTCATTTTTAAGCGTTCCTCATTAATAATTTGAATTTCTTTGCTTGTACTTTGTTCTTTTTAACTTTTTTTTTCGTTTGCGTCTTCAATTTGTCGAATCTGTCTTTTGTCTTCACCTTTTATTATTTAAACAAATATCACTTGTAAATAGAACAGTTGCAACTAAAAGCTTATCTTTCTTGAGGGATAATGCTATGGTATATATGTTCGTTTTTAGCATTATCAAATATTCCAACACTTGAGCGTTGCTTGTCTTCAAGCAATATAGTCTTGAAATATACTAGAATCACTTCTTTATTCTTCACACTTTGTATATCAGTGATTTCTATACGAAGGTATGAACAATGGTAGTAACGTTATGGTTTACAGTCCCACATGACTATAAAAATTTAGATCCTTTAAGGAAATTGGTTCTTTATGAAAACATTTGATCTTTTTGAAAATTCAATCTAGTTTTTACCCTAGATAAGTTTTCCGGAATAACCCTTCACCGGTGTTTGCAAATTCTTTTTGTGGGTTTGGTGGGTTTTAGATTTGAAAATTTTAGCTCAAAACTTGTGGTTTTGTGTCACCCACTTGCTAACCTTGTATTGGGAAAGCAACACTTCCAGTATACTTTGTTCCGTATATTACCTTTCGATAAACTACCGTTCGGTTGTAAAAGAAAGCGTTGAACAAGCAACTGTTAAGGTAATGTCCCCGGACATGCTTTTAATTATAGTCTATAACGTGTCGGATGCAATTACTATCCTTGGTAGGAGCAATAGTAAAGCTCACCCTTATAATTTTCCGGTATGGCACAAGGTTCTGTCTTTGACCATGCTATGCAACCACCGTTCTTACGGTTGACACCCGATTCGGTTCAGGTGACCTAATGAATTCCAGGTGAATTCCTAGGATTTTACGTTCAATGGTAATGAACACATTGAAAATGGGTTTTCAGAAAACAAATCGGTTTGTAATTTTGATCAAAATATTTTCTCGTTCAAGCTCGAGTTTAGATATCATCGAATTCCATGAGTTTGTAATTCTCAATCTTTAAGGTCAATCTCTAGGATTGAGTAATATCAGGCTTAAAAGCTGATTTTTGATCTTTAAAGGAGATTATCATTTCTGGGGATCTGATTCATTAGTCTTATCCAGCTAATTTGCACGGCGTCCTCCCCATTTTACAAGACATATCCTCTCATGGTTAGGATAAGTCTGACCACTTGGCGACCCTGTTTGATGCTGAGGTCCGTGGATTTCCTGCTGATTTTAGTGATGACTTTTCTAGATTTTTCGTCAACCTACAGCTGGTCTGGACGACAACTTCATGACCTAAATCAAGAAGCGCGTTTCTTTTTCGGAAGACTTTACTTCCTTTTAACGATGGAATTGATTCATCGTGTAGATCCATCTTTCTTTCAAATATATTATAAGGAATTGGGTAAAACGGTTTAGATTAGTCCAAAGCAAAAGTATCTTCAGTTATTTGTACAAAAATATGTGATATATGTTTTAAATAACTTTGGTAAATTTTCCCACACTTGGCTTTTATTTTCTTTTTCTTTGCCTTTTTATTTTCCTCTATTCCATTTTAAATGAATTCTAACATTTTGGGTTGTTTCTCAATTTATGTCCTTTCCGAGGTAACAATAATTTCGGTGTTAACACCTAGTTTTATCGTTCATAAATATGTATAAACATGATTTTGAATTCATTTAATTGAAAATTTTGAAAAATTTTACTAGAAGTGGGTAGTCAGTATATAAGACTAGGGCTATTTTTTTGTTATCAGAGAGCACTAGATTCTAATACAACTACTATGTTACTAGTATTTTTTAATGGTAACCAAGTGTTTAAATCAAAAAATTTTAAAATCCGAAAGAATTTAACCCCTTCCCACACTTAAAATCTTGCAATGCCCTCATTTGCAAGAAATCAGTAACAATTTAAATTATTGAGGGTGATTAGTGTAAAAGGATGATTAAAATTTTACCAAAGTTTTCAATCATATTGTTGTATGCTTTGAATGATAAATGGTGCACATCATTTATTCATTCCGTCTGTTGGTACATCACATTTGTTTTTCGTTTTGTCGTCAAAATTAATAGCTTTTGCTGAACTTAATGCCAGTCTTTGAAAATGCGCTGTTTTACCCTGTTTTGTACATGAGATAAACTACAAACACATATATACATATTTTTGAAGTTGGGTTTTCACACCACATTCTAAAATTATTAAAATCTAATAAAGTTAGAAAATTATAAAAGCTATTATAATAATAAAATAAGAAATAAGAAATAAGAAAATTAAGAATTAGTAACATTACAATAAAATAAACAAAAATATAAAATAAGAAAATTACGGATGAGGAGGATGGTTCCAGTATGGGTCCCAAGCGTATCCATAGACGCTGTAAAATGCTTGGGCCGGGTCATATGTAGGATATGGTGGTCGGCTCTCTAAAGTTCAAGGAGCAAATTCGAGCATAGCGGTAGGAATGTAGTTTCTACCTACGTGTGTACAATGACTTATGATTTAGCTTTGATGATACTGCCAATCTTGAAATGCTTTTTGTCTAGCCATTTCATACTCGTGTCGAGACTTAAAAATTTGCATTTCCGTCATTGGATTACCCCCTCCCGGTTGACCTTGCTGTTGATCTCTCTCAACCTGTGGATGCCTGCCATCATAACGTGCTGCCGCGTTGTTTCGTTTCTTTAAGACCTTAGCACCATGATAAACATGCAACTCTATTCTATCGCGGGGTTCTGGTTCTGCCATTAATAATCCCCCCCGACTTCTATCCATACCGAGATATTCAGCAATTAAAGTAATAAATATACCACCTTCTATTATGCTACCACGCCTCATACCCCTAACCATAGTCAATAAATAATAACCCACACAAAAAGGTATACTTACAGCACTCTGTGGGTCTCGAATACACATGTGGTAAAACAAATCCTGTTCATTTACCTTTTCCTTATTCTTACCTCGTTGTGTAATCGAATTGGCTAAAAACCTATGGATTACTCTTAATTCAGCTCTATCAATATCAAGATAAGAGTATAATCCCCCCTGGAATCGGCGATGGCTAGTCATCCTAATCCATACGTCATTCGTATCAAAATTCTCATCCACCCTCCTACCATAAACTATTAACCTCTGACAATCATAAGATGCTAGCTCCTCGGGCGTATATATACGTAAAGCCCGAGCCATATCTAGTAAAGACATATGGTGCATCTCCCCTCTTAATAAAAATCTAAGAAAACTACGATCGGTTAAAGTATCTACCCGATCATTTATTTCAATAGTACATAATAACTCTACACACCATTCTCTATATACAGGTCTACGCATGTTGAATAAACGTACCCAATCACTAAAAGTAGAATTACCATACATTTGAGTAAGTAATTCCCTGATTGGCTCGGCCAATTCCACTACCTCTAATGGTTCCCAATCTATAACTCTGGGTACCTCAACATCATTGGACACAAGGTTGTGCAGGTTCTTTTGATATTTTGGATAGTCTATCCAATATCTATCAAATCTCAAATTCGGATGTAAATCTGCCTCATGAATGTTTGAATATGAAACAATTGGGTGAGGCATATCTTGTCGGTATTGATTATTAATTTCCTGTTGATCTGCATCTTCCGGAGGAGCATTGCGAGCCTGGGATGAAGATTCACCCCTTTCAGTCTGCAAAATATATCAAACACAATTTTTGTGCATCCAAATATGCATTAGTTTTAGCAAAATCATAAATCTAAACAATTACAATGACATGTTTAATCCATATTAAACTCTATACACATTTTCAAAATATTAACAATTCTACACTTTTACAAATATACTTTTACAAAAATGTATACAAAGTTCCTTCGCATTTATCTTTTAAAACATGTCAAAAACAATCATTATGATAATTAAATAAGTCCCTCATGGCATTCATATCAATAAAATCAAGTTCATGCAATTTTGGATCAAAAAGTCCACTTTAATCTTCATAAATCATGTTTAGGATCAAAGTTTTGATCATTTAGCAACCTAAACATGTTACACTACTCAATTTAACATAAACTAACAACAAAATTCGGCCATAACCTGTTTATATCAAAAAGCCCTAATTTTGCTCAAGAACACAAACACTAGATTATTCAAAAATTGAAGTTCAAAGCTTCTAATCATGTTAAATAGCATCAATCTAGGTTATACAAGTATAATACACAAACAATTTAAGCATTATTACACTAGAAAGCATCAAAATCGAATTAGGTATGAAATTGTTCAAGAACACTAAAAATTCGGATTAAATAGTGTTTAGGTGTAGAAATTTACCGATTTCCTTGTGTAATTCCTTGATAATAGTCGCCTCATTGTGATTTTAGCAACAAATTTGACGATTTATGGTGAAAAATTTCAATTTTGAGAGGTTTTTGTGTGTGTTTTTCGTGGAAAATGGGTGTGGTGGTGAAGGGGACTGGTCTGTTCGACCAGATATGTTTCTGGGTTTTTTTTTTTACCTCCGCGAGTGCGGTGGTGGGGGTCATTTAAACCTCCGCGAGTCGCGGTGGTTTTTTTTTATATATATAAAACCTTATACTAATAAAACATAAATTAAATTTAAAATTTTGTTTTTCCTTTTATTTAGGACGAGGTTATTTCGGAACGATGTCCTAGTCCGTCCCTCGACAAAATTTTAAAATTTCGTCATTTCAAAACATTGTTTTAAAAGCAAAGATTTTTTTGGGTTTTTTTTTTTGGCATACTTTAATTCAATAAGACTAAAAATAATGATAATAAAAGTTCTCGTCCCTCCCTCGGGTAAAGCAATTTCTGTTCAAAGACCTAGTCTTCAACTCACGACGAATTTTAAAAATCATATTTTTAACTTAGCGAAATAAAGTAAATTTTTGTTTTTAAATTCACACCAAACTTAAATTTAAAATGCATAAAATTAAAAATTCATATTAAAAATTCACACCAAACTTAAATTATATTTTTGTTTTTATACATACAAACTTATATTAAAAATATTAATTTTTCAAATATTTACAATTTTAAATATATTGATTTAAAAAGTTTACAATATTATTTTAATATTAATTTTAAAAACAAAGTAAAAATAAAATTAAAAATCTTTTTGGTCTTTTATCCCACTTTAATCAATCAAATATTATCAAAAATATACGCCCCTCTTTTCGGTAAAGTAATTTCGGTTACATAACCTAGTTTAACTCATGACGAATTTTTGAAATAGTTTGGGTTGATTGATTAAAGATATTTATAACTTAAGAATAAACGGTAAATTTCGCAGTGATGTAGTAAATTTTTGTATGATATGAATAATTTCGGTCGCAAGACCTAATTTTATTGAATACCAATTTAATACTTTATAGCGAACAAATTAGCGTTTATTATCAAAAGGTTAAAAATAAAAATAAAAATTGTACATACTTACCTGTGAAATAGATTTCTTAGTGATACGCTCTAGCCCACTCATAAGATAGTCGGACTAATTGGTTTTCCATAGCTACATAGGCGTAACCTCGAGCATTTAACGTTTTTTCTTCTAAACATATGAACGGTCCATCTCTGCATAAAGTAACGAACTCGGTATTGGAATATGTCTGATTCGCCGAGCATTTTCCTTCGTGTGACCATTTTTCGCATTTGTGACATCTTTCAAGGTGTCGTGCTCTTCTTTTCGCTGCGGATTTTGATTTTCCTTTACCAAATTGTAACTTATTATTTTCGCATCTGGATTCTTTTCTTACTCCGTCCAATTTACCTCTGATTACTGATACCAGTTCACTTGGAAGTGTGTCATTATTACGTTTAGTGATCAAAGCGTGTAGCATTAGACCATGGTTTAGTTCACAGGAAGTCTTCATTTCGTAAAACCTAAAAAAAATAAAAATTCAGAATGGGGGGAGAAGACTAGTTCTTTAGGGTCTGCTAGGGAAAGACCATTGGGGTTCCATTTTCGAGAACTACACGAAAATAGAAAATCTAACTCTAACAGAAATACATATTATCCTTTAAAAGACTTGATTCTCCCCACACTTAGTTAGCTGTGGTATTGAAATTGTGATTAACTTTGTTGTCAACTTCCATCGGACTATCTATGTAATGTTTAACTCTGTGACCATTAACCTTAAATTCAATCCCATTTGAATTTATTAATTCTACAGTTCCGTATGGGAAAACTCTTTTGACTATGAATGGTCCAGACCATCTTGATTTCAATTTTCCAGGAAATAGCTTGAATCGTGAATTGAAAAGAAGAACTCTGTCTCCTTCTTTAAATTCTTTTGAACTTCTGATTCTTTTATCATGCCATTTCTTCGTTCTTTCCTTATAGATTAACAAATTTTTGTATGCTTCTTGTCTTAATTCTTCTAATTCGTTTAATTGACTTAATCGTAGACGTCCAGCTTCATGTAAATCAAGTTTACATGTCTTCAAAGCCCAAAATGCTTTGTGTTCAATTTCTACTGGAAGATGACATACTTTTACATAAATGAGTCTAAAAGGTGTGGTTCCAATTGGAGTTTTGTAGGCTGTTCTAAAAGCCCAGAGTGCATCCTCTAATTTTATGGACCATTCCTTCGGATTTGATCCTACGGTTTTCTCTAGAATACGTTTCAAAGCTCGGTTGGTATTTTCAACTTGTTCACTTGTCTGTGGATGATATGCGGTGGAGATTTTATGAGTTACTCCATATCTTTTGAGAACTTTCTCGAGTTGATTATTACAAAAATGAGTTCCCCGATCACTTATTAAAGCTTTCGGTGTTCCAAATCTTGCAAAAAGACGTTTTAAAAAGTTGACTACAACTCGTGCATCGTTAGTCGGGAGAGCTTGTGCTTCCGCCCATTTAGATAAATAATCAATGGCTACGAGAATATATAGATTATTATGAGATTTTGGAAATGGACCGATAAAGTCAATACCCCAAATGTCAAATACTTCACATACTTGAATGACATTTTGTGGCATTTCATCACGTAGACTTATTTTTCTGGCTCTTTGACAAGCATCACAGAATTTTCAAAGAAGGTGTGCGTCTTTGAAAATTGTAGGCCAATAGAATCCAGCATCGTAAACTTTTCTTGCTGTTAGTTGAGACCCATAATGCCCTCCTGTTGGTCCTGTGTGACAATGGTTTAAAATTTTACTAGCTTCATCTCCGAATACACCTCGGCGTATTATTCCATCGGGACAACTTTTAAACAAATGTGGATCTTCCCAGAAATAGTGTTTTATTTCACTAAAGAATTTCTTTCGTTTTTGGTACGATAATCTTTTTTCAAGGAATCCACATACTAAGTAGTTTGCATAGTCTGCAAACCATGAAATTTCATTATAATCTATCTTCAATATATATTCATAAGGAAAGTTGTCTTGTATGGCCGATTCATTTAGAACTTCTAATTCAGGATTTTCAAGACGAGAAAGATGATCAGCGGCGAGATTTTCTGCTCCTCTTTTATCTCGAATTTTAATATCGAACTCTTGTAAGAGTAAGATCCAACAGATTAATCTTGGTTTGGCATCTTGTTTCGAAAATAGGTATCTAAGAGCAGAATGGTCGGAATAGACCACCGTTTTAGCTAGAACGAGATATGAACGAAATTTGTCAAAAGCAAAGACAATAGCAAGGAGTTCTTTTTCAGTAGTTGTGTAATTTGTTTGTGCTCCTTGTAATGTCTTACTAGCATAATATATAGGTTGAAATCGTTTTTCAATCCTTTGTCCTAAAACGGCTCCCATTGCAAAATCACTTGCATCGCACATAAGTTCAAACGGTAGATTCCAATTTGGAGTTATCATGATCGGCGCATTAGTGAGTTTCTCTTTAAGAATATTAAAAGATTTGATGCATTCATCTGAAAAGATGAATGGGGCATCCTTTTCTAGGAGTTTATTCATAGGAGTGGCAATTTTAGAAAAATCTTTTATGAAATGTCGGTAAAAACCGGCATGCCCTAGAAAACTCCTAACTCCTCTAACATTGGTGGGATGTGGAAGTTTAGCAATTACATCTACTTTAGCTCTATCCACTTCAATTCCTTCCTTTGAAATTTTATGTCCAAGAACGATGCCTTCTTTAACCATGAAATGGCATTTCTCCCAATTAAGAACTAGATTTGATTGTTCGCATCTAATAAGCATTCGTTCAAGATTAACTAAACATGATTCAAATGTATCACCGAAGACTAAAAAGTCATCCATGAAAACTTCCATGCATTCTTCTATCATGGCGTGAAAAATCGCCATCATGCACCTTTGAAAGGTTGCAGGGGCGTTGCAAAGTCCAAATGGCATGCGTTTGTAAGTAAAAGTACCATAAGGGCACGTGAATGTGGTTTTCTCTTGGTCTTCGGGTGCTATTGGAATTTGAAAATATCCGGAAAAACCGTCAAGAAAACAATTGTAACTATTTTCGGCTAATCTTTCCAACATTTGATCAATAAAAGGTAAGGGAAAGTGATCTTTTCTAGTGGCATCATTTAATTTTCTATAATCAATACATATACGCCATCCTGTTACAGTCCTAGTAGGAATAAGCTCATTTTTCTCATTTGTAATGACAGTCATGCCACCCTTCTTAGGCACGCATTGAACTGGGCTTACCCATGGACTATCAGAAATTGGATAGATTAAACCTGCATCTAGCAGTTTAATAATTTCTTTCTTAACAACATCTTGCATATTAGGATTTAGTCTTTGTTGGCGTTGCACATACGTTTTATGACCTTCTTCCATAAGGATTTTATATGTGCAATACGAAGGACTTATTCCTTTTATATCATGAATCTTCCATGCAATAGCTGGTTTATGAGCTTTTAACACAGAAATGAGTTGAGATTTTTCATTTTCAGTAAGAGAAGACGATATTATTACAGGTAATTCAGATTCACCATGTAAATAAGCATATTCCAAATGGTTTGGAAGTGGCTTTAACTCTAATGTCGGTGGTTCTTCTATCGATGATTTATATCGATATCTGTCTTCTTCTTTTAGCATTTGAATTTCTTCTGTTGTTGGTTCATATCCATTAACCATTAGTGTAGCTAACATTTCAGTTTCATCAATTGGTTCAGTTCCTTCTCCTAAAGAACATTCTCCTGTTCCTTGTAATTCTGGAAATTCTTCTAACAGTTCTACATGTGAATCTATAGTTTGAATATAATAACATGTATCATCTGCAGATTGCGGTTGCTGCATTGCTCTATCAACTGAAAAGGTAACACTTTTGTCCTCTATACTTAAGGTCAGTTTCTTACCGAACACGTCTATCATTGCTTTAGCCGTGTTTAAGAATGGTCTTCCTAAAATGAGAGGAACTTGAGAATCTTCTTCCATATCCAGAATAACAAAATCTACTGAAAATACTAAAGTACCAACTTTAACTAGCATGTTTTCCATTATCCCTCTAGGATATTTTACTGATCTATCGGCTAGTTGTATACTTATTCGTGTTGGTTTCAATTCTCCAAGGCCTAGTTTAGCGTATAGTGAATACGACATTAAATTTATACTAGCACCTAAATCTTCCAATGCTTCTATTGAACTTAGACTACCCAGAAAACATGGAATTGTGAAACTTCCTGGATCAGATAATGTTTTTGGTATCTTATTCAACAGCACTGCAGAACAATTAGCATTCATAGTAACAGCCGAGTGTTCTTAAATTTTCTTTCTATTTGTGATTAGATCTTTTAGAAATTTAGCATATCTAGGCATTTCTGAAATCACATCAATGAAAGGAAGATTTACATTTATCTGTTTAAACATATCCAAGAATTTGGATTGCTCGGCTTCGAGTCTTTCTTTTCTCATTTTACTCGGGTAAGGAAGTGGTGGTTGGTATGGTTTAACATAAGCCTTAACTGTGTTATCTTCATTAACCTTTTCAACTACCGGTTCTTTTTCCTTATCTTGCTCAGATTGTGGTTCTTGTGGAGTAGGAATAGCTTCATCAGAAATTACAGGTATTTCAGGTGGTTTAAGTGTAATACCAATTCTTGTGGTAATGGCTTTAGCTGTTTCATTCCGGGGGTTAGCATTTGTATCACTAGGTAAACTTCCCGGTTTTCTTTCACCTATTAACCTTGCTAGGTTGCTTACTTCTTGTTCCAGATTTTGAATAGAAGCTTGTTGATTTCTAAATGCATGAGCATTTTGTTCATTGATTTGTTTCTGAGATGTGAAAAACTATGTTTGAGATTCAACTAGCTTCGTCATCATATCTTCTAAATTTGGCTTTTTATCATTGGTTTGTGGTGGTTTGTTTTGAAAATTAGGTCTTTGCTGATTGTAAGTATTATTGGATACTTGTTGATTACTAGGACCTTGTTGATTGTTGTATGGAACATTTCGGTTATAATTCTAGTTTTGATTGTAAATTGGTCTTGGCGGTTGATAATTATTCTGATAATTATTTCCAGGCCTTTGATTTATGTATGAAACATTCTCTCTTTGTTCCATTGTTAGTTCAATACTGAGACAATCTTTGGTCAAATGTGGTCCTCCACACTGCTCACAACTAATTCGTATTGAGTGAATATCCTTAGTCATCTTTTCCATTCATCTCTCGACAGCATCTATCTTTGCAGAAATGGAATCTAAGTCATGGCTAGAATCGGCTCTAGCTGCTTTAGATGATCTAACGATATCTTTTTCTTGGTGCCACTCATGTGAGTGGGAAGCAGTGTTATCAATAATTTTGTAAGTATCAGTTTCTGTTTTCTTCATAATAGAACCACCAGCTGCTATATCTATGTCTTTTCTTGTAGTGATGTCGCATCCTTGGTAGAATATTTGTACTATTTGACAGGTGTCTAAACCATGTTGCGGACATCCTCTCAATAACTTTCCAAATCTGGTCCACGCCTCATATAGAGTTTCATTTGGCTTCTGTGTGAACGTAACAATTTCTCCTTGAAGTCTTACGGCTTTAGATGCCGGAAAGAATTGTTTAAGAAATTTTTCAACTAAAACGTCCCATGTATCAATCGCCCCTTCAGGTAACGATTCTAACCAATCTTTGGCTTCTCCCTTTAAAGTCCAGGGAAATAACATGAGATATATCTGTTCATCTTCAACTTCTCTTATTTTCAATAGAGTGCAGATCCTATTAAATGTACGAAGATGTTCATTTGGATCTTCCTTTAGCGCACCACTAAATTAAAATTGATTAGTCACCATGTGTAGAATTTGTCCTTTGATTTCATAATCTGGCGCATTAATTTCAGGTTGAGTAATTGCGTGACCTTGGCCAGTGCGTTTAGCTCGCATTCGGTCTTCCATACTTAAAGGTTCCAGATTTTCCATGATTGAATTTGTTGAATCTGAATCACTAAAGGATTCTGATTTAATGCTTGGTTCCTCAACAATCTTTGTTTGAATGATTGGTGGTTCCGGAGGAAAGATTAGTGGTTAAGGATCTATGAATTGTCCCTAAATATTCTCCGGATTCTCAATTGTGAGGTCGGGTTCAAAAAATGGATTATCGGAAATTTGAATTGGAGTACTTGGTCGACTGGATGACGATTCTAAAGAAAAATCAACGGCAACAATATTTGCTAGATGTCTTGATCGAGTTACAGGAGGTGAACGTACAAAAGGTGGTGAACGTTTTGCTCGGTGCATTCACTGAATATCCTATTAGTTATAAAAATAAGAAAAATTATATAAGTTATCAAATTAATAGACTTTTCTGATTTTGCCCACGTTTCGAATAGCCAAAAGATGCAGCAGAGGGGCAGGATTTGTTTGGTCTCAATATAATTGAGTACTGTTTGGCTCCAATAACCCGGACAACGTACAAATCCAACAATTATTACGAACCAGGAAATTTTGATGTCTATCAATTTAACCACTTAAAACAATTTTTCGTTTGAAATTTAAAGAAATATTAGATAAGAAATAGAGAAAATTCTAAGTCCTAAAAACTAGAATGGCGAGAAATAAGAAAGAAAAAGAGCGCGTCGAAAAATAAAATATTGAAAAATAATAGGCGTTGAAAAATAAAAATAAGAAAGTAGCGCGTCGAAACTTAAAAATGAACTAAAAACTAAAAATTAAAAGTTGCGTCTGAAAATATTAAAGCTTAAAAGAAATACTATATCCCAAATGGCAATAACTTAAAAAGGAACTAAAAACTAAAAACGGCGTCGCAAAATTCTAAAGCACCTAGATCTTAGTCTAAAAAAAAAGCACTTAAGGGATTTTATGGCAAAGCCTAAAAATCTAGAAATAAAAATAACTATGGCAAATACTATATTTAAAACTAAATACGAACGATAAAAAAATACAAATTATGCTAAAACAAATAAAAAGATACAAAATATAAAAATAAACTTAAAGTTTATAAAATTATAATTTTTATAAAAATATTATTTTTATATTATTTATTTTATAAAAGTATTAATTTTATAAATTAATACAACTAATTAAACTAAATAAACAAATTAATTAAAACTAAAACAAATTAATTAAATATTTAAAACCTAATTAGGGTTAATAATAATTATTATTATTAATAAAATACTAAACTGTAATTAATGCGTACTATGTTTGACCTGTCAGAGGACCTCCGCGAGTGCGGTTAGTCCCAGTTCAAAAGCTCCGCGAGTCGCGGAGGGTTCAGTTTCAGCTGAGAAAGGTTCGATTTTTATGCAGGTTCAGATTTTTTTTTCTGTTTTATAAAATATAAAAAATATAAATATAACTTAAATAAAAATTTAATTTTAAAACTAAAATAAAAATACTTATTTACTTTATAAATATTATAAACTCTTAAAAATATAAATATACTATTTTTTTTCCTTTTTGTATTTTTATATTTTTATTATTTTTAAAACTTATATTTTTATAAAAAGAACTTAACAAAAACTTTTATAAAAACTTTTTTTTCTTATTTTTAGCGTTGCGCTTTCGGCGTTTAACTTCCCCGGTAGCGGCGCCAAAAATACTTGATTTGTGCGAGGCGTACTACGAAATAGTGTATATTTTACTAGGAAAAACTATTAAATACGATATAATTTTACACAAGATATTTATTTATTTATAAAATGGATATACTTAAACCTTGCTACAACACTTATAGGTAGTATACCTAATCGTACAGTAGTGTAGTTTTTAGTAAGTCCGGTTCGTTCCACAGGAAAATCTTTAAACAAAGCTTAACGTTATATTAGTTTTAATTTATAAAAATACAAATATATATATAAGTAATATTATTATTATTATAAAGGGGGGTTTTTACCGCTTAATGACCGTTTTGTCGATTTTAAAACTTTAGTCGCAAGTTAAAACCGAATGTAAAATATATAAATATAACTTAATTTAAAACGTAAAATAAATAACGATAATGAAATTGCGATAAATAAAATTGCGATAATTAAAAAGTACGATAATTAAAAGTACAATTAAATACAATGACAATAAATAAAAATGTGATAATTAGAAGTACAATTAAATATGAAAATAAAGGAATTATGCTTATTTAAACTTTCGTAATCATGATGTTTGACGTGTTGATTTTAGTTTTATGTCCATGGGTTAATTGTCCTTTGTCCTGGATTATTTAATATGTCCGTCTGGTTTTTGTCCATAACAGTCCATCAGTCATAAATATAAAGTGCGAGTGTCCTCATCAAATTATCCTTATATCTGAAGTCAAATATTCCAACTAATTGGGGACTTAAACTGTAACAAGGTCTTAATACTTTGTTTAATAATTACACCAGGATATCGACTGCGTGTAATCCAAAGTTTTAATACTTTGTTAACAATTACGACAAGTGTCCTTGTACATAATTTCACCCCTGTTTTAATAATTCTATAGACTATTAATCCATTCCCGTGTCCTGTTAAATGAACGATTATTCGTACATATAAATACCCCGCCCATCATGTCCGATTGAGTGTATATGGTTATTTATAGGTATGTCCAATTGTAAATTTTTATATTAAAATTAACAAACTATCATTTAGTTAAACAAATATAAAGCCCATTAATAGCCCATAGTCTAATTTTCACAAGTGTCGTTCTTTTGTCCAAACCCCAATTATGGTACAAAGCCCAATTACCCAATTTTAATATTTTTAGTCAAACATCACGATTACTTCGGCATTAAATAAGCATAATAATAACTTAGCTACGAGACATTAATGAAAATACCATAAACATAACTTACAGTGGGTGTTATTAGCGTAGTGGTACACGGACAGAGTTTCGACTTACAAAACCTTAAAACATTCGACTAATCGATCCTCATTATTATCACTAACTTAAAATTAAAATTATAAATTGAGATTACGATTTGGAGTGATACTTGATACATAAAAATGGGGAAAGAAAAATATATATAAATATAAAAGGTCTCCCAAAACCGTCGAATTGCATGGGCTTTTATAGAATTCTATGCTCCGCGAGTGTGGTTGATTTTACTCTTCAGAGCTCCGCGAGTGCGGAGCCCACAATTTCAGCTCACCAAACCAGGATCCTAAGCTGCCGACGGTTTTTATTAAAAAAATAATATAAATATATAATTTATATAATTAATTATATATTATATTATATTATATTTATATACATAATTAATTTATAATTTTCGATCTGTTGCGTCGTACGTTGAACGCTGGTTCATGTCTCGATTTCGGATTTTCGAACGTCCTTTCGTATAATTTAATATCTTGTACTTTTCGTTTTGCGGCTTGTACTCTTGTCATTTTTAAGCGTTCCTCATTAATAATTTGAACCTCTTTGCTTGTACTTTGTTCTTTTTAGCTTTTTTTTTTCGTTTGCGTCTTCAATTTGTCGAATCTATCTTTTCTCTTCACCTTTTATTATTTAAACAAATATCACTTGTAAATAGAACAGTTGCAACTAAAAGCTTGTCTTTCTTGAGGGATAATGCTATGAAATATATGTTCGTTTTTAGCATTATCAAATAGAGATGATAGAAGGAAGAATAGAAACCCTGACAAGAATGGTGCGAAAGGTACAAGCTAGACTTGTTTTACCAACAACATCAATAGTACCCTTAGCCTCACCAGCACAGTCAGTGCTGTCAACATAGCCTCTAACATCACAAGCTCTGCCAGTTCAAGAAGGCACTGTGGATATTATTACGAGTCAACAACGAGTATATTGTATCAATGAGTTATGAAGTAATAACCCAATCCCTCTAAAGAATTTATATGTATATCTTATATATATAAATTTTAAAACCATCATAAATCTTTTCGTACTAAGCTATTATGTAAGAATTGAAAAAGGGTAAATACTACTCGGTTAATTCATATTACTAATATGCTATAATGTACATCTTTCGTTAACAACTTAACCTTCGTTAACTACAATCTCTGTTTCAACTCAATGAATTCCATTTCCTAATAAACCAAGTGTATTATTCAATTACATAATTGATTTTACATTTTCATTTTCGATGTACTCGAAACTTTTCAGAAAACAACATATGTGCCTTATAAGGTTCACAAAAATTCCACGAGTACCAACATCCTTCACCAAGGAATATCAATAAGAATAAATAATGAAGTATTGATTTCATTAGCGAAATACTCCACAAAGATTATGTAATCTTTAATATTTTAAAGATTAATCATTTCTAAGTCAAGCTGAAAATCAAATGAGCTTAATATGATATTAACTCATTAAATCTGTATTACATCTGAAGAAAATATACATACATATATTTTCATAAAGACGGTAATAAAAATTCTTTTGTACAAAATATTAATTGTGAAATCTTTAACGGGTAGGTAATACTCGAGAAATATATAAGTTCACAATTAATATGTTATAATGTACATTCTTCAACTTTGATTCAAAAAAATTATTAACAATACTCACAACGATATACAATCGTTTTCATACAAATTCAGTTACATATTCTGATATTGACGGATCAGAATCCAAGTCATAACTCTGAATCGGTGACATCATTCTTAGATCTCTACATCATTCAAACCTATACTTTGACTTCAAAACTGTGCAAGATCCTTTAGCGTTATTTTTAACGAAAATAATCTTGCAATCCCTTTTCAAAGTATCCAGTATTATCACCCATTCAACCAGTCAACCTCGACTTTTCAGATTAGCCTTATTATAATCTTGACATATACATTCTTGTTACCGGGGAACCTTTCATGTTCCACCACATTAGCAGTAAATTTACCAACAACCTCATTGATCCTTGATCTTTCGAAAAATCCATATACTCATTGAAACCCTATCATGTACTCATCTACATCTTGTAACGGCAATTGTCATACCAATTACCGGGAATTAGCAATCAGTATTTCGAATTTCGCAGCAATTCTACACCAACAGTTATATATATACATATAATGTCTATCTTCTAGACTTACATACTTCGAATGTGAAGTTTCTGAAAAACATCCCAAACTATGAACTAGTTCTCTGAAATTGGAACAATGCTGATGAACCTGCAAAAACTGTAAACGACCTTAACAGTCAAAAGTTTAATGATAAAGAATAGTATGGTGGTAAAGCTGAGAAAAAGAGAAGGTTTGGAACTGGAAAATGGATTGAGCAAAGTATGAAGGAGGCTGTGGATAAATCACAAAGACTGAACCTGCCTTCAAAGAATCCAAATGATTCAGTGTCTACTGAAGTCATTAGCAAATACCTTACTCCTTACTCTAAAACCTTTGCGGATAATATTCTTCATCATCATCTTATCTTAAATATTCTAAGATATCATCGTATCTTCCATTATAAATATCCTTCATATTTCTGAAGATATTTTTTTTCATACCCATTCTTATCTGAAATCATTCATCTCTTCGCACTATCTATGTTACATCATAAAAGAAACTATTTTAGTTTCTAAAATTTGAAAAATTTGAAAAAAATGGATGTTTTGAAGTAATGTTGGGAACTGAAGCATGAGTTAGTATAATATAATGACACTTGATCAATGTGATTATATTACAGTAAGTCATGCTGAGTTTCTAATGGAACGTGATAAAGGTTCACAGATCCTACCCTCATCATGAACCATGTTACATAACTCTTTCATTCTATATAATCTCTAAATATATCAAGAAAATATATTTCTTGATGATTCGGTCTTTTTCGGATATTCTGGTAATTTGACAAATCAAGATCCTGTCATTACAATTCCCTTCTTAGAACATTAACTATGTTCATTTCAAAATCCATACCTACGAATTCTGAACCATTATTCGCTTGACTTGAAGGCGGGAAGAGATAACGAAAGCATGAAGCTTTGAAATATAACGGAGAATATAAAGCACGATAAAAACACATAAATTACAAACCATGAATATCAATAAGTATTGCAACGTAAAGATACGGGAGAACTAAAAACATTATAAAGCCAAGAGTATAGTAAAAGTGAATAGATTCCTCCGGCGGCAGATGAAAAAGAAGAATGATAGATATGAAAGTTAGGAGTATATCAAGAATCAGAACTGGATGAAGCATTTTCACAATCTATTAAGAAGTATTAAATAAGGGAGAAGATTATAGGAGTGGTGAAAATAAATGAAGCGGAAGAGGTCAATTTATAGCGAAATATCAGACATAGCAATCGAGGCAGATTACGCATTTAATCAAAGCAAATCATAATTTCTGCAAATTCTGAAAAATCAAATCTTATTTAGATAATGAAGATTTTCTATTCCTTAAATTCCGGAAATCAATCGTTACTACGTCAAGAGTTAAAAACGAATCTCTATTCTCCATTTCACTCTATTACGATAACTTCCCTCATACGCTTCGAGTAATTGGATTGTTTTATCCATATTATTCAACGGTGATAAAAATTCTATTTATCAACTCATATTCGTCATGAAAACATTTTTATTGTTAGCCATGACGACCTCACTCAAATTTTGTGACGAAATTTCTTTAACGGGGAGGTACTGTGATGACCCGGAAATTTCTGACCAAATTTAAACTTAATCTTTAACGTTTCCGACACGATAAGCAAAGTCTATGAAGTTGAATCTCAAAATTTTGAACTATTCAATTACCCTTCGATTGTTCTCAACGATTCGCGAACAATTATATGTAAATAGATACATATGCTATAACTTGAAAACGTAACAAAGTGCTATGAAAATGATACTGTGCATTAACCTTATTGGTTTGATTATCTGTTTGATATTTAGATAAGTTAACTAAAACGTTTAAGATTAACCAGTAAAACACTAATTTGCTACAGTATTTTCGAATTGCTACAGTACCCGAAAAGCTACAGTGTTTTCGAAAATCACTATTTGCTACAGTATTGCTACAGTAAAACACTTTTTTAAAATGTATTTTAACAAATAGCGAGACGATGATTTATAGAAGTAAATGACCAAAACACTCAAATGTATAAGTTATATTTCGAGTGGTATAAATTAGGGATAATTTAAAGCTATATTTTGACAAAGGTACGTGTCCCAAAATATAAATTACACGTTTTTTCAGCGTACGAAGGGACACTCGAAAAACGGAAATCGGGACATAAGTCGCGTAATGACGTACGACTTATCGGAACAAAAATTACAAATTAACTATGCACGAGAATATAATATAATATATAATTAATTAATTTAAATTATATATTATATATATTATATTATATATATTATATTATAATATGTCAACAAACTAGAAGTTAAAAGGTTTGTGAGCTGGATCTTCAGGCCATGCGATCGCATCGCCATTCCTCTTCAGACCCATGCGATCGCATGGGATGGCTGGACAGGAATGCCTATAAAGCTCTACCAGTTTTTTGGACGAATTCAATCATAAATCTATCACTCAATCTCTCTGTCTCTTTAATATATATATATATATATATATATATATATATATATATATATATATATGATTATTATTATTATCATTATTATCATTATTATTATTATTATTATTATTATTATTATTATTATTATTATTATTAAGATTAATATTATTAATCTTATTATTATTATTATTAGTAATATTACATAAAATACTACGACGAGGTTATGAGCGTGTCACTTTCAAAATGGGTTTTCGAGCGGGATAGAGCTAAGAAAATTATGGGTTATAGCTATGGAGGTTATAGGTAAGGTACGTGGGTATTATTGGCAAATCAAACCTAGTGTTTATCATCTCTGTTGCGTCTACGTACTTCCCTGCAATATTGAATCACAATATTGATACGTGAGCATTCATATCTTATCTTTTATATATTAATTGTGTATCCATGTCTAGTGCTCGAGTATATATGTTTATGCATGCTTGTATGCTAAATTTTGTCGTTAAACAGTTTATGATGAATCACGAATTAAATACATATATTACTGGTAAAATGTATATGATATGCATGTTTTTTAAAAGCTGGCGAAAAATCAATAACTTTTCATTTAAAAATCACGTAATTTCGATGAACGAATCAAAAGATATGGTCAACTGAATTATGATTGACGTTAATTGAAATTGCTTTTGAATCTGCAATTAAGATTTAAACAACTTGTTTACGAGATTGATAAAATGAATTTTTGAATATTACCAACAGAGTAAATGACTCCTTATATAAGGTATGTCTCATTTTGTTGAACTATTGTCAAAATTGACTTTTTGAAACGACTTTAGATAACTTTTGTATATCGATCTCGAGCATTAGGATTGTGATACACTATGACCAGACCTAGCTTGATAGACATTTATTGATCAACATATGTTCTCTAGGTTGAGATCTACGGTTATTTGGTAATCCGAATTTCAGTCACATTTTGGTGAACGACTTTATATGCTGCTAAGGTGAGTTTCATTTGCGCCCTTTTTAATTGCTTTTGCAATCTATATTTTTGGGCTGAGAATACATGCACTTTATTTTAAACACAATGGATACAAGTACATACTAAATTCTACACTGAGTTTAAACCGAAAATCCCTTAGCTTTGGTAACTAGTAACTGCCGGTTATAAGAACTGGTGGGCGCGAGTAGTAGTATATGGATCCATAGGGCTTGATATCCCCGTCCGAGCTAGAGCACTAGCCTTTTAACGGACGTATGCTATTTAAGAAGCATACACGTTGGTTTGCGTGTATTATTAAGATGATTATACAAAGGGTACAAATTATATATACGTTAAGTTTAGTTACCAGGGTGCTCAATTTCATAGAATATTTTGATAAACGTTTCTGGATGAAACAACTGAAATCTTGTGATCCACCTTTATATAAAGATTATGCGAAACACTAAAACTATGAACTCACCAACCTTTGTGTTGACACTTGTTAGCATGTTTATTCTCAGGTTTCCTAGAAGTCTTCCGCTGTTTGCTTATATGTTAGACAAGCTATGTGCATGGAGTCGTAAATGGCATATTTTTTCAAGGAAACGTTGCATTCACCAAATCATCACCATGTATCTTATTTTGACTGCATTGTCAACGGAAGTACTATTGTAAACTATTATTTACGGTGATTGTCTATATGTAGAAATCATCAGATGTCGAAAACCTTTGATTTAAATATTCATTTATGGTGTGCCTTTTCAAAAGAATGCAATGTTTACAAAACGTATCATATAGAGGTCATATACCTAGCAATGAAATCAATGAATAACGTATTGTCCATATGGATTTGGAGCGATCGTCACAAGTGTGCTCAATCTTGTAGAATATTTTTGATAAACGTTTCTGGATGAAACAACTGAAATCTTGTGATCCACCTTTATATACAGATTATATGAAACAATAAAACTATGAACTCACCAACCTTTGTGTTGACACTTGTTAGCATATTTATTCTCAGGTTTCCTAGAAGTCTTCCGCTGTTTGCTTATGTGTTAGACAAGCTATGTGCATGGAGTCTTACATGACATATTTTTTCAAGGAAACGTTGCATTCACCAAATCATCACCATGTATCTTATTTTGACTGCATTGTCAACGGAAGTATTATTGTAAACTATTATTTACGGTGATTGTCTATATGTAGAAATCATCAGATGTCCAAAACCTTTGATTTAAATATTCATTTATGGTGTGCCTTTTTAAAAGAATGCAATGTTTACAAAACGTATCATATAGAGGTCAAATACCTCGCAATGAAATCGATGAATGACGTGTTCGTCCATATGGATTTGGAGCGATCGTCACAGTTGGTATCAGAGCGTTGGTCCTAGTGAACCAGGTCTTGCATGAGTGTGTCTAACTGATAGTTGTTAGGATGCATCAGTAAGTCTGGACTTCGACCGTGTCTGCATGTTAAAAGTTTTGCTTATCATTTCTAGTCAGAAATTACATGCTTATCATTCTTAAGTCTAGACATGTTTTCCTGCATTTATTGCATAAATAGTGTATAGACAAAAATTCATATCTTAGCGTATCTGTTACTGTAAACTTTTCCTGACATCTTCCGAAAATTTCTCCGTGATTTATGGAATTTGGTATTATATATACATATGTAAATTATGTATTGAAGAATACCAAACTAAATTCTATAATCTAATTCATATCAAAAATCATCTCCCTAATTATACAAGATGGATCCCGTATCTAGTTCAAATTCCTTAAACTCTGACAGCTATTCCGATATGGATATTCACCTGAATTCCGAAGATAGTGTAACCGGAATGGATTAACCAATCAGCCATCACCTATTCTGGATGAATTGGGGATGGGTTCGTAGCCTACTTAATTATTGGAGACAAGAAGAAGGCGATCCCTTCCATCCACCGCATTGCCCTCTTGGCGAAGAACCTGAAGCACTTACCGGCGAACCAGTTCGAGACACCATTTTCTCTCTCATTTCCAGAGTATCTCGTCACAATAATATACTATCTCAAATTCTGAATCTTATTCATCCGCTCATCCGAACCAACAATCATCCCAGTGTAATAGAAGAAGTCAACGAGCTTCGCACTCGGGTAGTGGCTTTGGAGAATATGGTGCAAAGGTTACAAGCACCAGCAGCATCACCAGCATCAACAGTACCACCGACAACAACACCAATAGTACCATTACCACCACCAACAACATCCGCATCGCAAACCTCAACTTCACAATCTGTTCCACGAGCATCAACGTCATACGCACCGTAATTACTAAGAAATACCAACAACAATAACCGATGAAGTATTAACTCATTTCCCCTGAAGAAATTTTATGTATATTTAATATATATGAATTTTGAAATCTAAATAAATCTTTTCGTACTAAGCTATTATGTATGAATTGAAAAAGGGGGAAATACTACTCGGTTAATTCATATTACTAATATGCTATGATGTACATCCTTCGTTAACAACTTAACCTTCGTTAACTACAATCTCTGTTTCAACTCAATGAATTCCATTTCATAATAAACCAAGTGTATTATTCAATTACATAATTGATTTTACATTTTCATTTTTTATGTACTCGAAACTATCCAGAAAACATCATCTGTGCCTTGTAAGGTTCACAAAAATTCCACGAGCATCAACATCCTTCACTGTGGAATAAGAATAAATAATGAAGTGTTGATTTCATTAGTGAAAAACTCCGCAAAGATTATGTAATCTTTAATGTTTTAGAGATTAATCATTTCTAAGTCAAGCCGAAAATCAAATGAGCTTAATATGATATTAACTCATTAAATCCGTATTACAGCTGAAGAAATATACATACATATATTTTCATAAAGACTGTAATGAAAATTCTTTTGTACAAAATATTACTTGTGAAATCTTTAACGGGTAGGTAATTCCCGGGAAATATATAAGTTCACAATTAATATGTTATACTGTACATTCTTCAACTTTGATTCAAAACAATTATTAACTATGCTCACAGCGATATACAATCGTTTCCATACAAATTCAATTACATATTCTGATATTGACGGATCAGAATCCAAGTCTAGATTTAACGGGTGACATCATTCTTAGATCTCTACATCTTTCAAAGCTATACTTTGACTTCAAAAATGTGAAAAATCCTTTAGCATTGTTATTACTGAAAATAATATTGCAATCCCTTTTCAAAGTATCCAGTTTTATCACACTTCCAACCAGTCAACTTCAACTTTTCAGATTAAGCCTTATTGTAACCTTGATATATACGTTTTGTTACTGGGGAACCTTTTATGTTCCACCACATTAACAGTAAACGTACCAGCAAATTCATTAATCTGTGACTTAAGTCTCTCCGAAAAACCATTATAATTGTTCATTGAAACCCTATCATGTACTCATCCACATCTTGTAACGGTAATTGCCATACCGACTACCGGGAATTAGCAATCAGTATTTCGAACTTCGCAGCAATTCTACGCCAACAGTTATATATAGATAACATCTATCTTCTAGACTTACATACTTCGAATGTGAAGTTTCTGAAAAACATCCTAAACTATGAACTAGTTCTCTGAAATTAGAAAAATGCTGATGAAGCAACAAAAACTGTAAACAACCTTAACAGTCAAAATTTTGATGATAAAGAATAGTATGGTGGTAAATCTAAGAAAAAGAGAAGGTTTGGAACTGAAAAACGGATTGAGTAAAGTATGAAAGAGGCTGTGGATAAATCACAAAGACTGAATCTGCCTTCAAAGAATCCAAATGATTCAGTGACTACTGAAACCATTAGTAAGAACCTTACTTCTTATTCTAAACCTTCACAGACAGATTTTTCGCATCATCCTCTGATATTAGAAATTCTAAGATATCATCGTATCTTTCATTATAAATATCCTCGATATTTCTGGAGATATCTTCATACCTATTCTTATCGGAAATCATTCATCTCTTCGCACTATCTGTGTTACATTATAAAAGAAACTATTTTAGTTTCTAAAATCTGAAAAATTCAATTTGAAAAAAATGGATGTTTTGAAGTAATGTTGGGAACTGTAGCATGAGTTAGTTTAATATAATGACACTTGATCAACGTGATTATGTTACAGTAAGTCATGCTGAGTTTTTAATGAAACGTGATAAAGGTTCACAGATCACACCCTCATCATGAACCATGTTACATAACTCTTTCATTCTATTTAATCTCTAAATATATCAAGAAAATACTTTTCTTGATGATTCGGTCTTTTCCAGATATTCTGGTAATTTGACAAATCAAGATCGTGTCATTACAATTTACAATTTCTTTCTTAGAACATTAACTATGTTCATTCTGAAATGTATAGCTACGAATTCTGGACCATTATTCGCTTGACTTGAAGTCGGGAAGGAAAAACGAAAGCATGGAGCTCCTAAATATAAGGGAAAATATAAAGCCTGACAACAACACATATATTACAAACCGTTTATATCAATGCGTATAGCAATATAAAGACACGGGAGAATGAAAAATACTATAACCCCAAGGTAATAGTAGAAGAAAATAACTTCCTCTGACGGTAGATGAAAAAGAAGAATGACAGATATGAAAGTTTGGAGTATATCAAGAATCAGAACAGGATGAAGCATTTCACAATCTTTTGTAAGTATGAAATAAGAAAGAAGATTATAGGAGTGGTGAAAATAATGAAACGGAAGAGGTCAATTTATAGCAAAAAATCAGACATAGCAATCTAGGCAGATTAGGCATTTAAAGGAAATCTTAATTTCCTTAAATTTCGAAGAATCAAATCTTATTTAGATTATGAAGATTTTCTATTCCTTAAATTCCGAAAATCAATCGTAACTACGTCAAAAGTTAAGACGAATCTCTATTCTTTCATTTCACTCTTTTATGATAACTTCTCTCATATGCTTCGAGAAATCGGATTGTTTTATCCATATTATTCAACGGTGATAAAATTCTATTTACCAACTCATATTCGTCATGAAAATATTTTTATTGTTAGCCATGACGACCTCACTTAAATTTCGGGACGAAATTTCTTTAACGGGTAGATACTATGATGACCCGAAAATTTCTGACCAAATTTAAACTTTATCTTTAAATGATTTAATGTTTTCGACACGATAAGCAAAGTCTGTAATGTTGAGTCTCAAAGTTTTGGAACTATATTCATGTAATCAATTATTCTTTGACTGTTCTCGAAGATTCACGAACAATATATATAACTCAATGTGATATATATATATATATATATATATATATATATATATATATATATATATATATATATATATATATATATATATATATATATATATATATATGTATGATTTCTAGTTATTTAGTAAATGATATTAACATTCGATTATTGATTCGATTAATATTTAGATAAGTTAACTAAAACGTTTAAGATGAACCAGTAAAACACTAATTTGCTACAGTATTTTCGAATTGCTGCAGTACCCAAAAAGCTACAGTGTTTTCGAAAATCACTATTGCTACAGTAAAAAACTTGCTACAGTAACTTTGCTACAGTAAACACTATTTCAAAATGAAAATGTATATATTTGTGACGACCCGGAAATTTCCGACCAAATTTAAACTTTAATCTTTATATTATTCAGACACGATAAGCAAAGTTTGTTAAGTTAAATCTCAAGAATTTTAAACTGTGTTCATACATTCATTATAACCTCGACCAAATTCCGACGATTCACGAACCGTTATATATAAATAGATATGTATATGTATATATATATTATAACTTGAGAATATTAATAAAGTATTAAACGTATAATACTTTACACGAACGTATTTGTTTCAATATGATTTTCGACGAAAAAAAAATATATATTAAATGATTGAATTATCAGAAACATTGAATTATGATTACAAGTCTCTGTTGAGAGGTCCACTATGATTTGAGAAAATCTATTCCTCTTAACGATATTCAGAATAATTTGTAAAGCTATTTATAAATAAAAACAAAAAGTGTCATTTACGAAAGTTAGACAAAAGTTAGTGGAGAATTGGTTTCCATGATATTCTATTAATCTATTTTCAAACGTACAAAACGTTTTCAGTTTAAAAAGAACTTTATTATTAAAACGTATATAACTTTTATAAATATCTAGAATCACTTTTGACAACTCATTACTTAACCAGTATAATAAATATAACGATATTTATATTTTATTTCATTAAATATATATAACGATTTAAATTAATATTATATATATTTATACGCGTATTATACATACATAGTTTTTTATACTTTTACTATACTTTAACTTTACCTTTACTTTACTTTTACTTTACTTTAACTTTAATAATTCATACTTTAATAATTCACTTTAATAATTCATACTTTAATAATTCACTTTAATAATTCATACTTTAATAATTCACTTTAATAATTCATACTTTAATAATTCACTTTAATAATTCATACTTTAATAATTCACTTTAATAATTCATACTTTAATAATTCACTTTAATAATTCATACTTTAATAATTCACTTTTATAATTCAAAAATCTATTATAAATTCAATAGGTTTCATTATTTCATAAAAACTTGAAAATATATTTCTCTAAACTCTCTCAATTGATATATATATATTATATATATATATATATATATATATATATATATATATATATATATATATATATATATATATATATATATATATATATATATATATATATATATATATATATATATATATATATATATATATATATATATATATATATATATATATATATTTGCTCTGTATTATTTCAAGATATTATTAGTATACATAAAATATTACGACGGAGTGTTGTCCGAGTGATTTCAAAATAGTTTTTTTGAATGAGTCGAAGCTAAGGAAATTATGGGTTATAGCTATGGAGGTGATGGGTATGGTTCATGGGTATGCTCATGAGGTCAATCTAGTGTTTATCATCTCCGTTGCGTCTACGTACTTTCCTGCAATATTGAATCTCAATATTGATACGTTCGTGAATCCGAGGCCAACCTTGCACTTATTAAATGACGTTATATGTATTTTTACTACGAAATACAGTATTGTGAGTTTCATTTGCTCCCTTTTATATATATTTTTGGGACTGAGAATACACGCGCTATTTTTATAAATGTTTTACGAAATAGGCACAAGTACTAAAACTAATTCTACGTGGGTTTAAACCAGAAATATACCCTTAGCTTGGTAACATTAAACTACTTGTCTATGTACGGTAGGCGCGAATCTTAAAGATAGATCTATTGGGCCTGACAAACCTCATCCTGACTATGGGATGCTTTAGTACTTCGAGGTTATTTTAAACACACCTGATCTGGTGTACTTCAGAGGGTAAAACATGAACGTTAAGGCTTGTTACCGGGTGCCTACAACTTATAGAATACTTTTATACACTTGTGAGTGTACATATATTTATAAACGGAAATCTTGTGGTCTATTAATATATTGAAATGATTGTTATGATAAACATGTGAACTTACCAACCTTTTGGTTGACACTTTAAAGCATGTTTATTCTCAGGTATTAAAGAAATCTTCCGCTGTGCATTAGCTCATTTTAAGGATATTACTTGGAGTCATTCATGACATATTTTGAAAGACGTTGCATTCGAGTCATTGAGTTCATCAAGATTATTATTAAGCCAATTATAGTTGGATGTATTATGAAATGGTGTGCATGCCGTCAACTTTCGTTGTAAAGAAAGTTTGTCTTTTAAAAACGAATGCAATGTTTGTAAAATGTATCATATAGAGGTCAAATACCTCGCGATGTAATCAACTATTGTGAATCGTTTATAATGTATATGAACGGGTCCTTTCAGTTGGTATCAGAGCGGTGGTCTTAGCGAACCAGGTCTGCATTAGTGTGTCTAACTGATAGTCGTTAGGATGCATTAGTGAGTCTGGACTTCGACCGTATCTGCATTTCAAAAGTTTTGCTCATCATTCTTGTCGGAAATTACCTGCTTATCATTCTTAGTCTAGACACATCTTATTGCACTGATTGCATGAATAGTGTATAGACAAAATTCATATCTTAGCGTATCTGCTAATTCATATCTTAGCGTATATGTTACTGTAAACTTTGACTGACATATTCCGTAAATTCCTCCGTAATCTACGAAACCTTTTGCTCTATATAATTAGAATACCACCCGATAGCTGTAAAATCATTTCATATCGAAAAATTCTTTATTCAATCGTACGAAATGGAATTCGTCATTAGTTCAAGTCCCTCGGATTCCGAAATGAAATCCCACTCAAGTTCCGAAAGCAGTGTGACCGGAATGGATCAACCAATTAGTCATCATCTATTCTGGATGAATTAGGGATGGGTTCGTAGCCTCCTTAATCATTGAAGACAAGAAGAAGGTGATCCCTTCCATCCACCACATTGCCCTCTTGGCGAAGAACCTGAAGCACTTACCGGTGAACCTATCCGAAACACCATTTTCTCTCTTATTTCTAGAGTATCTCGTCACGATTACATACTACACCAAATTCTAGATTTTATTTATCCGCTCGTCCGAACCGACAATCACCCCGGTGTAATAGAAGAAGTCAACGAGCTTCGCGCTCGGGTAGTGGCTTTGGAGAATATGGTGCAAAGGTTACAAACACCAGCAGCAGCACCAGCAGCATAAACAGTACCACCATCAGCAACACCAACAGTACCATCACCACCACCAACAACAACATCCACATCCACATCCCACACCGCAACATCACAATATGTATCTCAAACATCAACGTCATACGCCCTGTAAATATCCAGGAATATCAACAACAACAAACGATGAAGTATTAATTCATAAACTTCATTGAAGAGATATCTCTGCGGCAGTTATGTAATCTCCAAAATCTTAGAGATTATTTAATTCTGACCGTAAATCGGATGAGTGAACGGAGATGCTAGAGTAGAAACTTTGATCGAAAATGGTGTACGATTTACAAGCTAGAATTGTTTTACCAACAGCATCAACAGGACCGTAGCATCATCAACACAGTCAGTGCCGTCAGTATCGTCAGAATCAACAGCACCTGTAACATCACAAACTCTGTCAGTTCAAGAATCATTGTGGACATCATTACGAATCAACAACAAATATATTGTATCAACGAGTTATGAAGTATTAACTCATTTCCAATCGAAAGATTTATATGTATATTTTATATGTATAAATTTTTAAACCATAATAAATCTTCCCGTACTAAGCTATTATGTGTGAATCTTAACTACTCAGTTAATTCATATTACAAATATGCAATGATGTACGTCCTTCGTCCGCAACTTAACCATCGTTAATTACAATCTCTGTCTCAATTCAATAAAAAATCCAATTTATAATAAATCAAGTGTATTATTCGAATATATGTTTGATTATACGCTTTCATCATCGATGTACTCGAAACTTTTCAAATAACATCATTCGTACCTTGCGAAGTTCACAAGAATTTCACGAAAACCAACAAATAACAAAGTAATGATTCATAATTTCAATATTATTGAAGAAATACTTATGCAATTTATAAAGTTTTAGGGATTACTCAATTCTAGTTCCAACCATAAAACAAATGAGTTTAATTTAATATTAACTCATTAAATCTATATTACATCTAAAGAAAATATATACATATATTTTCATAAAGACTGTAATAAACTTCTTTTGTACAAAATATTAATTGTGAAATTTTTTTTAACAGGTAGGTAATACCCGAGAGATATATAAATTCACAATTAATATATTACATTTTTCGAAACTGATTCAGCAATCATCAACTATACTCCCTACTTTCACAACAATATCCATTCTTTCATATAAATCAAAACAATCATACTCATTCAAATTCAATTACATATTCTGATTTTGAAATCGCATAATTCAATTCGAAATATAACCAGTATCATCACTCTTAGATTCCTATATCTTTCAAAGCTATACTTTGACTTCAAAACTGTGTTAGAACATCATATGTATTAACGATTACAATATGTGCTCAAACCCTTCGAAATCCTGAAGACACTTCAACTAAGGAACAATCGAGATGATGATCCAACCACATGTTACCCACAGTTATACACCTGAAAAACTCTCAAAACCCAAGTCATAGTTCGACACGTATCCGTGTTAGACCCTTTGGCATTTACTAGCTAAAATAACTTTTCAATTCCGTTTCAAAATAGACAGTTTTGTCACAGCTCCAGCAAGTCATCTTCGACTTCTCAATCAAAACAGTCTTATTATAACCTCGATAGATACGTTGCCCTTTCGCCAACATTACCGGGGAATCGTTTATATTCACCACATTAGCAATAAACTTACCAACAACTTCATTGATCTTTGACTTTCCAAAAAAAAATCATTATAATTATCGAAACCCTATCATATACTCATTCGTACCTTATAACAAGAATTGCCATACCAATTATTGAGAATCAGCAATCAGTATTTTGAAACCTCGCAGCATGTCTACATTAACAATTACATATACACACAACGTCTACCTCAAAGACTTACATTCTTTGAATGAGAAATTTCTGAAAAACACCCTAAACTGCGAACCAGTTCTCGAAATTTTGAAAAATGCTGATGAAGCAGCAAAAACTGTAAATGACCTTAACAGTAAAAAGTTGGATGATAAAGGATAGTATATTGGCAAAGCTCAGAAAAAGAGAAGCTTTGGAACTGGAAAACGGATTGAGCAAAGTATGAATGAGGCTATGGACAAATCACAAAGGCTGAACCTGCCTTCAAAGAATCCAAATGATTCAGTACTTGCTGAAGTCATTAACGAATACCTTGCTCCTGACTCTAAACCCTTGCAGACAATATCCTTCATCATCCTCTGATATTAGACATTCTAAGATATCATCGTATCTTTCATTATAAATATCATCCATACTTCTGAAGATATTTTTATAATTATTCTTATCTGAAATCATTTACCTCTTCGCGCTATCTGTATTATATCATAAAAGAAACTATTTTAGTTTCTAAATTCTGAAACATTCGAGTTTAAAATAGGAATATTCTTGAAGAAGTGTTGGGAGCTGAAGCATGAGTTAGTATAATATAATGACACTTGATCAACGTGATTATATTACAGTAATTCATGCCGAGTTTCTAAATGAAACATGATGATTCACAGATCATAACATCATCATGTGCTATGTTACACGACTCTTGTATTCTCTTTGATCTCTAAATATCAAGAAAATATTTCTTGATGATTCGGCCTTTTCCTAGGTATTCTGGTAATTTGACAAGTCAAGATCGTATCATTACAATTTCCTTCCTAGAACATTAACAATGTTCATTCCGAAATTTATATCTGCGAATTCTGGACCATTACAAGCGGTGCTTAATCGCAAGAAGAAGAAACGGAAGGACAAAGCTCCGAACTAGAAATGGGAGTATAAATCATAGCAAATAGAAGAGAGCATTAACTGTGGATGACAATGATTATAGAAGAAGCAAGGACTTTGAAATATAAGGGAAGATATAAAACCCAACAACAACCCAGAAATCACAAACCGTATATATCAATGCATATAGCAATATAAAGACACGGGAGAACTAAAAACACTATAAAACCAAGAGTATAGTAGAAGTAAATATATTCTTCCGGAGGCAGATGAAAAAGAAGAGCGACAGATATGAAAGTGAGGAGTATATCAAGAATCAGCACTGGATGAAGCATATTGACAAATACTTTAAAATATGAGTTGAGAAGGTGTGAGTTGTAAGAAAACAAATGAGGTGGATTTATAGTGAAATATCCGACAGAGAAATCAAAATGGATTATCGCATTAATTCGAAGAGGATCATAATTTCCTTAATCGCCGAATAATCAAATCCAATATAGATTACAAAGATTTTCTTTTCGGAGATCAATCGTGATGACGTCAAAAGATACGACGAATCACTATTATCTTATTTCATTCATTTACGATAACTTCACTCATACGCTTCGAGTAATCGAATTATTTTATCCATTCTTCTTGAACATGATAAAACTCTATAATCGTTATAATAACATTCTCATTGTTAGTCATGACGACCTCTATCAAATTTCGGGGACGAAATTTCTTTAACGGGTAGGTACTGTGACGACCCGGAAATTTCCGACCAAATTTAAACTTTAATCTTTATATTATTCAGACACGATAAGCAAAGTTTTATAAGTTAAATCTCAAGAATTTTAAACTGTGTTCATACATTCATTATAACCTCGACCAAATTCCGACGATTCACGAACCGTTATATATAAATAGATATGTATATGTATATATATATTATAACTTGAGAATATTAATAAAGTATTAAACGTATAATACTTTACACGAACGTATTTGTTTCAATATGATTTTCGACGAAAAAAAATATATATTAAATGATTGAATTATCAGAAACATTGAATTATGATTACAAGTCTCTGTTGAGAGGTCCACTATGATTTGAGAAAATCTATTCCTCTTAACGATATTCAGAATAATTTGTAAAGCTATTTATAAATAAAAACAAAAAGTGTCATTTACGAAAGTTAGACAAAAGTTAGTGGAGAATTGGTTTCCATGATATTCTATTAATCTATTTTCAAACGTACAAAGACGTTTTCAGTTTAAAAAGAACTTTATTATTAAAACGTATATAACTTTTATAAATATCTAGAATCACTTTTGACAACTCATTACTTAACCAGTATAATAAATATAACGATATTTATATTTTATTTCATTAAATATATATAACGATTTAAATTAATATTATATATATTTATACGCGTATTATACATACATAGTTTTTTATACTTTTACTATACTTTAAATTTACCTTTACTTTACTTTTACTTTACTTTAACTTTAATAATTCATACTTTAATAATTCACTTTAATAATTCATACTTTAATAATTCACTTTAATAATTCATACTTTAATAATTCACTTTAATAATTCATACTTTAATAATTCACTTTAATAATTCATACTTTAATAATTCACTTTAATAATTCATACTTTAATAATTTACTTTAATAATTCATACTTTAATAATTCACTTTTATAATTCAAAAATCTATTATAAATAGAATTCAATAGGTTTCATTATTTCATAAAAACTTGAAAATATATTTCTCTAAACTCTCTCAATTGATATATATATATATATATATATATATATATATATATATATATATATATATATATATATATATATATATATATATATATATATATATATATATATTTGCTCTGTATTATTTCAAGATATTATTAGTATACATAAAATATTACGACGGAGTGCTGTCCGAGTGATTTCAAAATAGTTTTTTTGAATGAGTCGAAGCTAAGGAAATTATGGGTTATAGCTATGGAGGTGATGAGTATGGTTAATGGGTATGCTCATGAGGTCAATCTAGTGTTTATCATCTCCGTTGCGTCTACGTACTTTCCTGCAATATTGAATCTCAATATTGATACGTTCGTGAATCCGAGGCCAACCTTGCACTTATTAAATGACGTTATATGTATTTTTACTACGAAATACAGTATTGTGAGTTTCATTTGCTCCCTTTTATATATATTTTTGGGACTGAGAATACATGCGCTATTTTTATAAATGTTTTACGAAATAGGCACAAGTACTAAAACTAATTCTACGTGGGTTTAAACCAGAAATATACCCTTAGCTTGGTAACATTAAACTACTTGTCTATGTACGGTAGGCGCGAATCCTAAAGATAGATCTATTGGGCCTGACAAACCCCATCCTGACTATGGGATGCTTTAGTACTTCGAGGTTATTTTAAACACACCTGATCTGGTGTACTTCAGAGGGTAAAACATGAACGTTAAGGCTTGTTACCGGGTGCCTACAACTTATAGAATACTTTTATACACTTGTGAGTGTACACATATTTATAAACGGAAATCTTGTGGTCTATTAATATATTGAAATGATTGTTATGATAAACCTGTGAACTTACCAACCTTTTGGTTGACACTTTAAAGCATGTTTATTCTCAGGTATTAAAGAAATCTTCCGCTGTGCATTAGCTCATTTTAAGGATATTACTTGGAGTCATTCATGGCATATTTTGAAAGACGTTGCATTCGAGTCATTGAGTTCATCAAGATTATTATTAAGCCAATTATAGTTGGATGTATTATGAAATGGTGTGCATGCCGTCAACTTTCGTTGTAAAGAAAGTTTGTCTTTTAAAAACGAATGCAATGTTTGTAAAATGTATCATATAGAGGTCAAATACCTCGCGATGTAATCAACTATTGTGAATCGTTTATAATGTATATGAACGGGTCCTTTCAATATTATATATATATATATATATATATATATATATATATATATATATATATATATATTAACAAATAGCGAGACGATGATTTATAGAAGTAAATGACTAAAACACTCGAAAGTTTAAGATATACTTTGAGTAGTATAGTTTATGGATAACTTAAGGTTATATTTTGACAAAGGTACGTGACACGAAACGTAAAATGCAAGCTTTCTAAATGTATGAAAGGACTTTCGAAAAATCGGAACCGGGACATAAGTCGAGTGACAACGTACGACTTATCGGAACAAAAATTACAAGTCAACTATGCACGTGAATTTAATATAATATATAATTAATTATATAAATTAAATATATTATATATATAATAAATTAATATGTCGACGAACTAGATTACAAATCAGATGTGAGCTGGAATCCTAGGCCATGCGATCGCATGGCCATAACACACAGAAACCATGCGATCGCATGGAGTCTGAAATCTGGCCACACTATAAAGTTCGAGCATTCTGGTCTCTGTTTTACAAACACATGTATCATAATCCGTATTATTATTATTATTATTATTATTATTATTATTATTATTATTATTATTATTATTATTATTATTATTATTAGTAGTATTATTATTAATTAGTATTATACATAAAATACTACGACGAGGTCATGAGCATGTCACTTTCAAAATAGTTTTTCGAGCGGGATAGAGCTAAGGAAATTATGGGTTATTGCTATGGAGGTTATGGGTAATATTCATGGGTATTGTTCGCAAGTCAAACCTAATGTTTATTATCTCCGTTACGTCTACATACTTTCCTACAATATTGAATCTCAATATTGATACGTTGAGATCTACGGTTATTTGGTAATCCGAGTTTCGATCACATTTTGGTGAACAACTTTATATGCTGCTAAGGTGAGTTTATAGATCCCTTTTTAATTGCTTTTGCAATCTATATTTTTGGGCTGAGAATACTTGCACTTTATTTTAAACGCAATGGATACAAGTACATACTAAATTCTACAATGAGTTTGAACCGAAAATCCCTTAGCTTTGGTAACTAGTAACTGCCGATTATAAGAACTGGTGGGCGCGAGTAGTTATATATGGATCCATAAGGCTTGACATCCCCGTCTATTCCAGGTATAGAAACCCTAGCCTGAACTATAAAACAGACGTATACTATTTGAGTTTAGTACACGTTGGATTGCGTGTATTGTACATATTGGTTGCATGTATGTTAAAACAAGGGTACTTATTATAACGCTAAAGCTTAGTTACTAGGGTGCTCAATCTTGTAGAATATTTTTTATAAACGTTTCTGGATGAAACAACTGAAATCTTGTGATCCACCTTTATATACAGATTATATGAAACAGTAAAACTATTAACTCACCAACCTTTGTGTTGACACTTGTTAGCATGTTTATTCTCAGGTTTCCTAGAAGTCTTCTGCTGTTTGCTTATGTGTTAGACAAGCTATGTGCATGGAGTCTTACATGACATATTTTTTCAAGGAAACGTTGCATTCACCAAATCATCACCATGTATCTTATTTTGACTGCATTGTCAATGGAAGTATTATTGTTAACTATTATTTACGGTGATTGTCTATATGTAGAAATCATCAGATGTCGAAAACCTTTGATTTAAATATTCATTTATTGTGTGCCTTTTTAAAAGAATGCAATGTTTACAAAACGTATCATATAGAGGTCAAATACCTCGCAATGAAATCGATGAATGACGTGTTATTCCATATGGATTTGGAGCGATCATCACAGTTTTGATGGGGGAAAGTACTTGATTAAGAAATTTGTTGCAATTTCCTCCCATGAGGTGATAGAGTTGGGTTCTAACCTCTCGAACCAGGTTTTTGTATGAAGAGTTAAGGAATAGGGGAACAGATACAGCCGAACTACATCTTGTTCAACCCTATTTTGCTTATATGAGTTGGATAAGGAGAAGAATCTCTCTAAGTGAGAGTTGGGATCGTTATTTGGTAAGCCGTGGAATAGACAGTGATCTTGAATGAGTTGTATGATGCTATGCTTAAGCACAAAAGATGCTCCGTTAACCTCTGGATAAAGTATCAGTCCTCCTCGTCCTATTAACGACGGTTTGGTGATGTCAGCGAGAGTGATGTGTGCGACCATCGTCGAACTATCGGCAGGTAAGTGTGGATCTCATTGGATAGGTACAATGTATGATATCGGATAGAAGAAAGGATGTGTCGGAAGAATTCTTAGCGGTCTAAGTAGGTTAACCATCCTAAAGGTTCACTAATAAGGAAATCCATTTTAAACGTTTTAATTAATCTAAATTAAGCTAATATTATCTAACCTAACTTTAGTAAACTAGTAACTTCTGACAAAGCTAGTCTCAGTCAAAAGGGTCTCTTAAAAACTAACTAATCTAAACAGGCTCCAAATCGTACTACCGCTCCCGACAGCGGTGCCAAAAATTAACTTACCTATGATATGCTCGAATCGGGGGACGGTTTATTTGTGCAGTGTCGTTAGGTCGCAAGGTGTCGGTTCGAACTTATCAACATAGTTTTAAATTTATATTTCGCTGGGCCTAAATCTATTATTCCTTCCTATAGGTTAGCAAGGGCAAATATGACTAGGGTCGTTCCTTGAGCGGTCGAATTTGAAACGGAGCTTATTCAGATAATTTAGTAATTAAGATTGGGTTGTAATCCAAGACTAGTGGTCAGGTACACCTTTTAAGGAGAGGCAGGATCCTTGTGGTCCCAATAAATTGGCGACTGTTCGGAAAATCCAACAACCAAGTCCAACCGGTTTATTTTAGACACCACTTTTATCCGGAATATCAAATTGTGTAAAGGCTATAGTTGGGTTGATTTGATTTATAATCGTATTTAAAATATTAAAGAAATATAATTAAAATAAGTTAGCTAGCATGCAACAGCTAAGGACAGAGACGTGGTTCACCATGATTTAAGATAACGTAGTGTCGGGATGGTTGCGAGACACTCATTGGATAGATATACCTTGGTGTAAACAATAGATTCCCTACTAATTGATTTCTCAATTAGCATGTCACGAGGAACTACGCTATCGTGATTCTGATTGGATGGACTATGCTCAACTCCCGACGCTTTATCTGGTTTAAGGATAAAAGTGGCCCATCTTGGATGCAATGCATACCTTGGGCACACGAATAAAGTAGCATAGCCGTATACATATAATATCCAACACTTCTTAACACCTTAGTGTATCACCCAAGTGAGTGGTTATGATTGTGTTTCAAATTTCTTTCTGTTAATGGTTTGGTAAAATCTAAAGGTTTGTAGACAAATTAGAACCTCTGATAGTTCTCGGTCATCCTTAAAGATTTATAAGCTTCGTTTGTATTGTAGAGCGTTAAATTCCCATTTATGATTTAAACCAGCCCTTACTTAAATCTACCCAATAAATCCCTTAGTTATCCACCATGTACTACACTTATAGTGGTTCCATAACTTCTAACCTTGACCATGCTCAAGTGGTCCTATAGTACATCAACACTGTACTCTACTGTTGGACAGTATTTCCTCGAGTCTTATACTCCTGACCAAAGTCTTGATCTGGTCCTACGGTAATTCCCCATGTACTTTATAGTATTTCCGATGGGTTCAAACCATGACGGATGTATAAACACAGATAATTAATTACCTTATAATTGTCGACTTTATAAAAGGTTTTAATCATGTTTATTGGTGGAAGAACGATAATAACGAGGTTTAATATCATGGACAGAAAGCGAGTATGAAACGATAATCATCCCTAACTAACATTATTAAATCATGGCAAACAATCAAGCAATTACTCACACATCATGGCAACAAGCATTTCTAATATTAATAAATCACAAACAAAGAATATTATAATAAATTAATAAAAGAAATGATAGATATTACGGAATAAAATCGGCAGAATAGCACTTGTATTTTTCTTCATAATATCCATAGTGTTACAATGCTTGATAGCTTCTACTAGTAACTACATACTAATCTCCTATTGATCAATAGACAGCGACAATAGAGAGATATTAAATTTCCTAGTCTCTATACTTTTCACTCTCTAGAATCTAGAGAGAGAAAGTAGAGAGAGAACTAATCTCCTACTGGTCACTAAAGAGCGACAATAGAGAGATGTTTTAGAGAGAGAAGTGAAGAATGTGTGTGTTGAAATGGTGGGATGAGGCCTCCATTTATAGGAAATGTTGATGGCATTCTTGTAAATATTATGATGACAATATTGTAAATATCTTGAAAAGGTGCACATGGTGACCATAAGCATCTTGGAATATTTTTTGTCATCTTTCAAATTGGTGGCGAATTAAAGCATCTGTAAGGCATCTTTTTGAAATTTTTTAATTTGATGTCCAAATAATTAATTCTGGACTGGAAACGGGTGGCAGACCGGCGTGATAGGCCGGCGCCAAAGGCCAGTGCCAGAGGCCGGTGCCATGCAGCCCGTTTCCTGTGCCCGTTTTTTGTGCCCGGTGGCTAGATCATAAGGCAAGCCGGCTCCAGTATGGCAGGCCGGCTTGGCAGGCCAGTTTTGCCCCTGGTCTTGTTGTTTGCTTGGACCGTTTTGCTTGTTCCCGGGATCGTAACTTGATTTTCGGGGTCGTAACTTGTCTTTCACCGTTTTCGCTCTAAAATTTTCGTTTTAGCTCCATTTTACTTGATTCTTTTTGCATTGCCTTTATAATCACTAAATCTACCAAATTAACCGACGAAGTGATTATTTTGGCCATAAAGTTTGGAACTTTATTATTTTTGGGCCTAATATCGGGAGTAAAAACGTAACTTTTTGGCCGATATCACGGCCCATTCGACATGTGTGCCTTTCCTAGATTCAAACTCTAGTAGCTGAAAAGGCCGAAGGCTAAAACATTGATCATGCGAAATGCTAGCCTTATGCGCGTCAAGGTAATAATGGTGCAAGTTTTTGTAGTTTCAGTTATATTCGATCGTCTTTTTGAGTTTGCGTTCACATTACAAACGGTCCCTCAACTTCGGCTATATTTACACGAGCCCCTTAAGTTTACACTTTTTCAGGGGTAAAAAGTGTAAATATATAATTTTATTAAAATAAAAGAAATTAATTCCACCCGAATTTATAACGGGCCCTATCTTCTCGCTCGGTGCGATTTAAATTTTTCCGAGACCACCGTTCAACTCGAAAAAATCTCACGAACCCAACGGGACTAACTATATGCGAAACGGACACTTCTCAAAAAATGCTAAACACAACGACAACCCGTATCTTTCCGCTCGCCGCGAGTTAAATTTTTTCGACATGAGCGTCAGACTCGAAATAATATTATGAACAAAACGATAAAAAGTACGTTTGAAACGGACACTTTTTAAAAAACGCTAAAAACAATGACAGTCCGTATCTTTCTGCTCGCCGCAAGTTATATTTTTCCGATAGCACCGTCAGACTCGAAATAATTTATCAACAAAACGAAACTAACTACGTTCAAACCAGACAGATTTTAAAAAACACTAAAGACTACAACACCAACAACGACGCTTATCACATGGGCCGTTTTCCCTTCTGTAAATACATAAAGCTACGTTAAATATGAATACGGAGGACGAAAGCCCCCGCCACATCGCGCGGGCCGGACCCGGACTAGTTATAAAATTATGGGAATGCTATGAAAACGAAAACTCTAGAGTACACTGTTTTACTACACACTACTTTTTAAATGACTAGTTTACTACTTTTTAAATGAGTAGTTCCTTTGGTAAAATAAGTATGTACTTGAGAAAAAGTTGATCAATCTCAAAGTTTTGTCTGTCTTAATCTTCATGTCGTATTTATCAGAGTTATCATCATCATCACTGGCGGAGCTTTATGGGGACAAGGGAGGGCTATTGCCACCCTAAATGTTTAAGGTATAAGTGTGAATAATTGGTATTTCGAGGACTATTATGTGCCTAGTAGGCTAGTAGAGATAATTTTATAATCTTTTGAGAGCTCTTTCATTTTTCAGCATGTATTACGCACAATATCATTAGGTCAATGCTACCTTTTTAATTACCATAGTTCTATCCTTCCATATTAATTTTCTATTACTTCGTTTCTGATTAAACCTTTAGTTGTGTTATGAAAATTATATTATAGATTAACTCGATCATTTTTTAAACTTGTTAAATGGATTAGTATAGACTAATATAATACGGAGTATATGTATTAATAATCTACAATTGCATTGTAGATTTGCATATATTCATCTCAAAAGAATTTTTAAGGGTTCTTATGAATTTATTTGTTTGGTAGCACATGACGTAAAAATCTATAAATAAACTATTTCGCTCCCTTGAAAGTTTTATTCAAGTTCCGTCACTGATCATCATATATATAATAGGAGATTGGCCTTGGCCTATTGTGACACCCACCACCAAAAAAGCAACGGTCTTTCTGACTTCTTAACCGATTCGATAACTGTATAATATCTCAACGCATCAAACCACAAAAATAAAGTATGTAGTGTACTATAGTAAACTTTACATGTACACGTGTAACTGTAGTAGTAGTTAGTGATCGTCGATTATGAGTTCCTTTCTGAAACCAAGGCACTGAAAAACCGAAACTGGGCCAAACCATTTTTATGCGCATCAAAACCTCCACCAAAACTTCTAAAATAAAGGTCTAAATTCATCTAGTGAAACTAACAGACACTTCAAAACTTGCCTTTAAATTTGTCGGAAGGATGACGATAAATCCACCATCATGTCCACCATCAATGTGCATTATTTACTTGTATAGTACAACATTTTAACGCACATTAGTGGTGAATTTATCAAAATTGGTGGTGATTTGTCAAATATCCATGGCCCCTAAAGATTATACAAAATCACTTTGTCATCTTGAGTGGTGGCCTGTTGACTCCACTGACTAATACCTATTGTCACAAAGGCCAATATTTGATCAGTGCATATATTGTTTTTCCTAGTGTTACTCCATTTTGCATCCTTATTAGTTCACTTGATAAATAGTATCCATCAAACTTGGAATCTCAGAATTGAATGATAACTTGTCGTGTTTATGTCTATTTGTTACTTTTTCAGCACGTACATATGGTGCTCTGGTAAACACCGTGTTAAGTTTACAAGAATTGTACGGCCAAAAAGTACTAATATCCTCATACGAAGTCTCAAATTCGAACTTCTTAATTAGAGTATTACTCCCTCCGTCCCAGATAAATTGTCTCAAGACAAAAAAACACACAGTTTAAGAAATGTCATTGTCACACTATATTTTTACTGTACTTTTTTCTAACTTTACAGTTTTACCCTTAATCAATTACTTAATTAGAAAGCCCTTTAACTTTTGTAATATAATTAATTCATTAGGGATAATATTGTAAACTTCGTTTAATTTACTTTCCATTATTAGAAGTGAACAATTAATTTAGAACAGCCCGAAAAGAAATACTGGACAATTAATCTGAGACGGAGAGAGTAGAAGACAGGCCAGACGTCATCACATGATAATGACCATGATCACGTATATTGGTGTATGTTGGAGGACAAGTCCAAGATCTTTGTATAATATACACAAACCAGGAAAGTGTGGAGATTTCATTTTTATGGAACCTCACTATCAACTTATATTGGGGTGGCCATGATAGAGTCGAAAACAGTAACAGGATAGTCCGATTAGACCACGTACTGTTAAATAATGGAAACCTCTTATTATATATAGTTTGTTTAATTACTTTTCTTGTATCGGTTTTGAAATCTTTCATCTATTGATGAAGATTTCTTTTATTTTAATAGTAACCATTATTTTGCAAAAAAAAAAAAAAAAAAAGCCTTAACGGACAGAAACCCACAATCGGAATTGGGCCTAACCTAATATAATATCTCTAGAGATGCCCCGCAATCCGTACAACGAAATCACGAAAGTTCATAGTGGAAAAAAAACTCTAAATATGTACTCGTAAAACATAAAAGAAATAATTTGTTTTTTTTTTTTTAAATATTATGTTAGGGTCTAACCTAAAACATCTAGTTAAAAATGCTCCCCTCCTCGGTTTGTCACACGGAAAAACATATCCGTTACCGTACAACCAAAAAGTACGAAAATTAAACTACATTACTCGTATATATTTTGGCTGATAATTAAGTTTGACATACATATAAACTTAAACATTTATTTGTGCCGTGGCTTCTCATACACAGCACAAATAAAAAACAATGCATAATATAGTATTACATACGGGGTACGTACTTGTTAAGATTTTGGTAATTTTATGCTCATGTACGACGTGTACCGTCTACCCTTTTATTGCTTAGTCCTTTGAAAAGATACCCTTTCGTTATCTTTTTGAAGGGTCATGACCAGAAAGCAAAGTATTTCTGCATCTTATTGGATTCTGCAGGTTTGCATGTGTGTTTTTGTCCATATATGTTTCCACGTACGAGACAATGAGTGAGTGATGTACCGTAGTTGAGCAACAGTCACACCACAAACAAATAAGATATTCTGTACACAACGATGATGTATATATCTTTTGATTAAGATTATATACTAGTCTAATTATTAAATATGTATCTTTTACTTAAGGTAATATTTTCCAAAACAGACATAATTAAGCAAACGAAGAAAAGAAAATGATAAAGGTGTATGAAAGTAATTTTGTGGTTGTATAAATAACTAGTTATGCATCATTGATGGTATTAGAGATTGGATATTGCAAGTGCAATAATGGTATGTATGGTATGTACAATAATGTTTGTTTTAGAATTGTTTTTTTGAAGTAGTTGTTTTTGTGGGTAGATTTATAGAAATAGTAAACTGAAAAAAAAATTAAAAATTTATTATGGAAAGCCGATTTCTCTATATGGCGAATTTAGTCAAAAAAAAAAAAAAAAAAGTGCACTTTTAATATGGAAAGATTATATTGATTAATATTTATAAGTACAAACGCATATAAGAAATAAATCTTCACACTCTTTTGGGTTTTCTATTAATTAATATTTATAGGTACAGATACAAGAGTTAAAGATTTACACAAATACAAATATAAAAAGAATATCTATTCTATATTAAGTTAAACTTGTCCTTTAAGCTGACGTTATCTGAATTGTTCTCTAAGTTGATGGTCACGACCTTGATCTCCTAATGATACGGTAACAAAGATGATAATCACACATTTAAGAACAAATTCGTGTTTAGATTGAACTTTGATCGAATTACAACATTTGAGGAAAAATACACTTTGAGAGAAAAACCTAGAAACAGCTAAGGATGATTGGAATTATGAACAAAAGGCTTTGATATTCCTTTGGAAAATGGTATTTATATCCCTGGCCATACCATTTTCCCTTACATCACATATTTGGGTCAAAAACGTACATTATTTATCGACTTAACATTCTCCTCCTTGATGTGCGTTTTTGAAGATACGACTTTCTTGACTTTGACAACTCAGAGATCTTGATTTAACATTCTCTTTTTTGATGACTCTAGAATCTCTCACTTCAGGGATGAATCAACGTTTCCGATGATATTCGAACTTGCATGAAACTTCTTCTATAGGAAGCTTCTTCTTTTATTTTTTTATTAAATGATTCTTCAAATAATGCTCAATACAAGTTCTTTGTCTTTGTTGACACTAAGAAATTCTTCTTGATGGAACATCTTAGATCAACTTTGGATATTCGACTTAACAAAAGATCCGACTGTATATGAACCGGCCTTTCCAAGGTCGGTTATTATACTTTCTCTTGCCCTTCTAACACCGGCCTTCCCAAGGCCGGTTTTTATTCAATTATTTGACTAAAACTCTATCTTGATATGATCAGCTTTTACTGTTATTTATTCCATTGTCTAATAATGGTGTATCCTATCGTATACGCACATAAAGGCATAATGATTGCATGAAATTAGCATCAGGAACACTGAGAATAACAGTTTTGTGAAATTATCTGTGATGACCCGGGAATTTCCGACCAAATTTAAATTTGAACCTTATATGGTTTCGACACGATAAGCAAAGTCTGTAATGTTGTGTTTATATAATCAATTATCTTTTGACCATTCTCGACGATTCACGAACAATTGTTTGTAAATAAATATATAGTTATAAATTTAAATTACAAGTATACATAGATATTAATACGAATTAATAAAATGAACTCCAATCAATTGGAATTATAATGTAAAAAAATAAAATATAGAACAAGTAAGTTGCTAGTAGAATATATATATATTTATATACATGAATTATGAACATAAATAATATTATATGTATTGTAAATCATAAATATTAAATACTTAATATAAGTTATTATATAATATATATTATATAATTAGTGACTAGGATGAAATTCATAAATTATAATAATTTAAATTACAAGTTTGAATATAATCGTTATGTTAATATTATTAACACTAATTACATCATAAACACTAATATGAATATTTGAATAATTAATAAAATATATATATGAATATGTAAAACTTGATATGTACGAGTAAAATTAATATTATTGACATTATTATTATTATTATTATCACTTTATTTAAAAATCATGACTACAATTTTTTTTTATCACTAGTAATACTAATAGTATTATTTTTATTATTTTTATTAAAATAATACAACTTGTTATATTTATCATGAATGCTATTAATAATACTAGTTATTAATATTAAAAGTATTATTATTAATATATTTAACTGTATTATTATTTATTGTTAAATAAATTGTTATTAATATAATTATTATTATTAATTATTATATAATATATAATGTAAATATAAAGATATTGTGGGATCTTACTTTTCAACATCTGCTTTAAATTTTTTTTTTGTTTGTTTCTTCTTCAACCCGTGAGCATACCTTTCGATATCAGTTGGTACAAATCATATCTTAAACTGTTACTGTCATATTACCCAATTAGTTACACATATTATATACTACAATTTGATGAAATCGATTAAAAAGAAAACCTTGTATTATTTATTTTTTTTTTTCTGTCGTTACACCTTTTTAAGCATGAACACAATTTGTTTGAATCTTCAAAAAGTGATAATGCAGAGTGGTTAGGATTCATTGTTACAAACTATCTGTAAGTTTTTACGTATCAATTCCCTCGATTGATTCCCAATTTCAAGGTCAAACTTTAAATTTAAAAAGTCAACCCAAGTGTTCTTGATTAAAATTCGAATTAGTGTTTATGTTTCAAGTCCAATTAACGATTCTAATAGTTTTTATATATGTTTATCAAACTATTTTAAGTTATAATCAAAGACTAATATTTGATCAATTCGTAAAATCAATTTTTTAAAAAAAAAATCAAACAGCGACGGGCTGTTGTGCTGTTTTTTTTTTCATTTTTATTATTTCAATTACTCGCGATTAAAATTTTGGGTGTGAGATATCATATCCTAAATCCGTTATGATACTTATATTTAAGTTGAGAAGAAGTTGGATGGATTGGTTTATCTTTGAGAAGGAAGAAGATGAAGAAGGAGAACATCAGTTTACGAGTTATATAAAAATTCAATTTAGATATAATACAGAAAGACAAGCATGGAGGGATGGTTAGTAGGTTGTTTAGGTTACCGAGAGGTCTCGGGTTCGAACCCTGGCAGTGTCATCCTATTCTTTTTGGGCCGATTTTTGAGGTAGTTTAATTGTATTTTTTATTATTATTATTATTATTATTATTATTATTATTATTATTATTATTATTATTATTATTATTATTATTATTATTATTATTATTATTATTATTATTATTATTATTATTATTATTATTATTATTATTATTGTTATTGTTATAATTATTATTGTATTGTTATAATTATTATTGTTGATATCATAATTAAGTGTTATTATCCCTAATACTAATAACATGCCTTTTATTATCAATAATATTATAATTACTATCATTTTTTTTATAAATATTAGTAACATTATTATTATTATCACGAATAACATAAATATTATTGTCGATAATATCATTACTATTATCTATATGATTATCATTAATAAGTAATGCAACTTTTATTATTTTTGTACATACTGGTAATTGTACCATTCTTAGTACTATTATTATTATTATGAATATGTTTAGGATTATTATTATTGTTATAAAACAATATAGGTTATTATTACTCTCACTAATATTAGTATAAATATCATTTTCGTAATTATTAGTTTTACTATTAATATTATTAACATATGTATCAATTTTAACAATATTGTTATTTATATTAGTATTATCAATATTAAGAAAATTATTATTTTAGCAAATCGTTATTATCAAAACTATCATTTCCGTTACAAATAAATATTTTGTACCTAAAATATACTTAATACATATATTATAATCATATTAATAGTTTATATATCACCTACCAATTATAATAACATTATTTATAAAAATAATTATATATAACGAATTAAGAATATTTTCATATAATACTAACCATATATATGTATATATATATATATATATATATATATATATATATATATATATATATATAGAGAGAGAGATATATTAATATAACAAAATATATATATATTAAATATTTAAAATATATACAAATCTAAATAAGTATAATATATAATTCAAGTTATAATATATAAACTTGTTCGAATACGATTATACATTTTAATATATATACAAATGATATAGGTTCGTGAATCCGAGGCCAACCCTGCATTGTTCAGTTTGTCTAATGTTGTCATATGTATTTTTACTACAAAATACATTAGGTGAGTTTCATTTGATTCCTTTTTTACTCTTTACGTTTTTGGGCTGAGAATACATGCAAATGCTTTATTAACTGTTTTACAATACTTATATGCATGAGTTTCATTTGATTCCCTTTTTACTCTTTACGTTTTTGGGCTGAGAATACATGCAAATGCTTTATTAACTGTTTTACAATACTTATATGAGTGAGTTTCATTACTCCCCTTTTAAATGCTTTTGCAATATATATTTTTAGGACTGAGAATGCATGCGTTTTTATAAATGTTTTATGAAATAGACACAAGTAATCGAAACTACATTATATGGTTGAATGATCGAAATTGAATATGCCCCGTTTTATTAAGTCTGGTAATCTAAAAATTAGGGAACAGACACCCTAATTGACGCGAACTCTAAAGATAGATCTATCGGGCCCAACAAGCCCCATCCAAAGTACCAGATGCTTTAGTACTTCGAAATTTATATCATGTCCGAAGGAGGATCCCGGAATGATGGGGATATTCTTATATACAAATTGTGAATGTCGGTTACCAGGTGTTCAATCCATATGAATGATATTTTTGTCTCTATGCATGGGACGTATGTTTATGAGAAATGGAAATATGAAATCTTGTGGTCTATTAAAATTATGAAATGATTATTTATGTTAAACTAATGAACTCACTAACCTTTTGGTTGACACTTTAAAGCATGTTTATTCTCGGGTACGAAAGAAATCTTCTGCTGTGCATTTGCTCATTTTAGGGATATTACTTGGAGTCATTCATGACATATTTCAAAAGACGTTGCATTCGAGTCGTTGAGTTCATCAAGATTATATTTAAGTCAATTATATTATGAAATGCTACATATGTCTGTCAACTGTCGATGTAACGAAAGTTTGTCTTTTAAAAACGAATGCAATGTTTGTAATATGTATCATATAGAGGTCAAGTACCTCGCGATGTAATCAACTGTTGTGAATCGTTTATAATCGATATGGACTTCGTCCGGATGGATTAGGACGGGTCCTTTCATTATCCGTCCAGCGTTCTCCGCTGTACAGGCTGCTTCCGTCATGCATAAGCCCTGAAGGCCGCCTAGCACTTAAGCCCTGACCGGAGAACGTCACATCCAGCGCATATTTCGGATCACGAATAATAGAACGTATCATCATCTTACACGTGTCCTCGAACAAACCGGTGGATCTATCACTATAAATAGACCCCTTGGGTCGTCATTTTCCACATTCAGACATTCTGACAACTTGTGAGCAAAGATTTCACCTTTCTCTCTCACATAGTACTTTCTCTCACTAGAAGTCATCCGGCTAGTAGCTCTACGTTCATCGGACAAAATATTGATTAAGCCACCCCACAAATTTATATACTTGTGAACCGGGTCTGCAGGGATTATTTCCCGAGGGTAAACGTCAATCGGCAACACTCCCCCATTCTTAGCTAGATACTTCTAGTATTGTGCTGATACACTAAGCCTTACCTCCTAAGGAAATAGGTATCAACAATGGCGCCATCTACTATCAAAACGAATCATCTCATAGATACTGACGAAGAAGGCAAGGGTAAAGAATTGGTACCCATAGGTGTAGGTATGATACATCCATGGAAAGCTGGACAATGGAGGAAAGTAGAGGTGTTGGAAGATTGGAAGGAACAATTAATATCGTTTCCTTCTATGTTTAACACAAATCCATCCGATGGTCCAGTGGTTATAGAAGCACGAGTTGCTAATTGCATAATACGCAACATTTATACTGACACAGGAGCTGGAGCAGACATTATGTATGAACATTGCTTCGTACAGCTTCCCAAAGATGTGCAAGAAACAATGAAGGAAACATATGTGCCGTTGGCAAGTTTTACAAGTGAACCGTCTTGGTCTGAAGGAAGTATTCTTCTTGAAGTAGTCTTGGGCAAGCCACCCCTAAAACGCACGGCCAACATTGAGTTCCTGGTAGTTAAAGCAAATTCACAATACAATATAATTTTGGGAAGAACTGCCTTAATGACGTTTGGGGCTGTGACGTCAACTGTGCACGGCATGATGAAGTTTCCAATGCCTGGCGGAATAGCAACGTTGTACGCAGAACGGCAGAAGTCAATTGAGAGTTCTCAAGTGACAAAAGCAATAATTAAGCCAATAATACATGATGATGTATCAAGCAATAATCTCACCAAATCTACAATTTCCAGATCAAAAAATCATAATTGGGCATACGTTATCTACGACATGTAAAGAAAAGTTGTACAACATTTTGGCAACAAATTTAGACGTCTTTGCATGGCAACCATCTGATATGACCGGTGTCCCAAGGGAAGTTGCAGAACATAGGTTAAATGTGAACCCTAATATAAATCCTGTTTGTCAAAAGAAGCGAGGCATGGCGCCGGAAAGAAGTAAATTCCTCTGTGATGAGGTACGAAGTTTAGTGGATGCCAGAATCATGCGAGAAGTTAAATATCAGACGTGGGTAGCAAATCCGGTCATGGTGAGGAATCCGGACAACTCATGGCGGATGTGTGTCGATTTCACAGATATCAATAAAGCATGCCCAAAGGATAATTATCCTTTACCTGAAATTGATTGGAAGGTTGAATCATTGGCAGGATATCGATTTAAATGTTTTTTAGATGCAGCTAAGGGGTATCACCAAATACCTATGGCCTTGAAAGATGAAGACAAAACGGCTTTTCACACGACGGAGGGCATATTCTGTTACATGAAAATGCCTTTTGGCCTGAAGAATGCAGGAGCAACATATCAACGACTTATTGATATGGCATTTAAGGATCAAATTGGGCGAAATTTGGAGGCTTATGTCGACGATATTGTCATAAAAAGTCATACTGAAGAAAAAATGTTACTGGATATACAATAAACTTTTGCATCCTTGCGAAAAATCAATATGAAGTTAAATCCTAAAAAGTGTATGTTTGGCGTAGAAGAAGGAAAATTTTTAGGCCATATTGTTACAGAACGAGGTATCAAAGCTAATCCTAAGAAAATTCAAGCAATTGAAGATATGAAGTCACCGGCTAACAAGAAAGACGTTCAAAGATTACATGGATGTTTAGCAGCGTTAACAAGATGTTTGTCCAAAGCAAGTGAAAAGTCGCTTCCATTCATGAAGGTGTTAAAAAGTTGTCTAAATAAAAAAGATTTTGTATGGACGGCGGAAGTCTAGAATGCATTCCAAGAGGTCAAGCAATTGTTGAAAACATTACCTACGTTGACAGCACCAAAGGAAGGGGAGACTTTGATTTTGTATGTAGCTATCTCAAAAGAAGCAATTAGTTCTGTCTTAATCGTAGAACGGAACGGCGTGCAAATGCCCATATATTTTGTTAGCAAAGTATTGCAGCTCAGTGAAACGAATTATCCACCACTTCATCGCATGGTTTATGCCCTTGTGCATACTGCACGACATTTACGAAGGTATTTTCAAGGTCATCCAATCTTGGTGTTAACAGATCAATCGTTGAAGTAAATACTCCGTCGTCCAGAATCATCTGGCTGTCTAGCAAAGTGGGCCATCGAATTGGGAGAATATGAAATCAATTTCGCTCCCCGAAATGCAGTTAAAGGACAAATATTGGCAGATTTTATTCTGGAAACAAATGAAAAAGTGGAGCATGACAATAAAATGGTACCACAACAGCATGTTTGGGAATTGCACACTGATAGGCCCTCCGGTGAAGAAGGAACAGGTGCAGGACTGGTTCTGACAAGTCCAGATGGAGAAGAGTATACTTATGCATTGAAATTTTGTTTCTATGCGTCCAACAATGGAGCAGAATACGACGAATTACTCTCCTGCTTGCGCATAGCATTGGACATGGGCATCACAAACCTAAGGGCATATGTTGATTCTCAAATTGTGTCCCAACAAGTTAATGGAACGTTTGATGCAAGAGATACATCAATGAGGCAATATGTGAAGTTAATAGAAGCAATCTCAAAGAAATTTGATAACCTTAAGGTCGTGCAAATCCCTCGAAATAAGAATAAGAAGGCTGACATATTAAGCAAGTTAGCTACCTTAACCTTTGATCATTTGCACAAACGAGTGTTGGTCGAAGAACTTAAAGAAAAATCAATACATGAAAAACCAATTATGACGATAGTTGAAGGTGTCAACGAAACTTGGATGACTCCATATTTAAGGTATTTGCACGACGGAGGGTTACCCATTGACAAGGCGGAAGCCAGAAGGATAAGAGTAACGGCACCAATGTATGAAGTGATTAATGGCGCTCTTTATCGAAAGTCTTACAATGTTCCTCTGTTAAGGTGTTTAACCAATGATGAATCATTAAAGGTAGTTAAGGAGATGCATGAAGGAGTTTGTTCTCAACATTCCGGCTTCCGTACTGTGGCATCACGGATTATGAGGCAAGGGTATTTTTGGCCTACCCTTTATCGAGATGTTGCAGAAATCATAAAAACATGTGAGAACTGTCAGAGACATGGGACAGTTCAGCGTCTCCCAAAGTATGACTTGATACCAGTATCATCCGCTTGGCCGTTCTGCAAATGGGCGATTAATATGGTGGGACCATTCAACAGAAGCACTGGTAATGCTAAGTTCTTGGTGGTAGCAATTGTTTTTTTCACAAAGTGGGTTGAGGCGAAGGCTTTAGCAAAGATTACAGGAGAAAATGTCAAAAAGTTTGTTTGGCATGATATTGTGTGCCGGTATGGGGTCCCAAATGAAATAGTCAGTGATAATGGCAAGCAATTTTCAGAAAATCCATTTCGAAGTTGGTGTGAAGAGCTGGGAATAAAGCAAAACTTTACATCTGTTGCTCATCCTTAAGCAAATGGGCAAGTGGAGGTTACCAACAAAGAAATTGTTGCTGGCATTAAGGCACGGTTAGGATTAAGTCAAACTGGTTGGGTGGACGAACTGCCAAATGTGCTATGGGCACACTGGACAACTCCAAAGCGGAGCACGGGGGAAACACCCTTCAGTCTAGTGTATGGTACAGAAGCAGTGATACCAGCCGAAATATGTGTTCCAACACAACGCATAATGGCATTTGATATTGAAGCTAATTCTGATGCATTAAGGGAAAATCTCAACTTGTTGGAGGAAAGAAGATTGATGGCCGCCATCTGGCAAGTAGACCACAAGCATTAGATGGCAAAATATTACAACAAGAAAGTGAAGCATACACAATTTGAAGTTGGTGATCTGGTGCTACGAGATAATGAGGCAAGCAGGCAAATTAAATTTGGAAAGTTAGCACCAAAATTGGAAGGACCTTATAAGATCACAAAAGTAAATCAGAATGGATCATACATGCTTGCTGCGCCTTCCGGCGAGCAATATGAAAGAGCTTGGAATGCAATGAATTTAAAGAAATTTTATGCGTAGTACTATATGCATGAACAGTTTAATCACCTGTCAAATGCATCAGATATAGTCATAAATGTAAAAATTTCTTTTTAAATATGAATAACAGCAATTATTCTTATGGCAATATTGTTCATAAATTTTATCCGGCTAAGGATTTATTAGCCCAGGTGTCACATCGTTGTGTGTCATCCCTACCTGCAGAAAGAAAAATAACCTTTCGGTGGTAGAAGTACAATCATACTCAAAATGATTGTATCGGTAGTGAGACATGTAGAACTCACTAAAGCATCGAAGCATTAAAGCGAATCTACAAATGTCATGACACAAAACCTATACACGAAATGAATAGCAAAACAAATAACGGACCATGGCGTCCTGCAAACTAGTTGAAGGCAACGATAATACACAATTTTTCCTCATAAATTTCATGACGGAAAGCGTATGACGGAAAGTGTAATTTCAATATTTCAAGGCATGATTTCTGCAAAGTAAAGTATCAATATTATATACATTTTTTAACTCAGAAAATGTCAATAACCTAAGGTATCTTCATAGCAATAACAGCAAATACAATATTAAAAGTTATGAAAGGCATATATAATTGAAAGCATGATATTTCATTCATTTTGGGAGGTATAATTTAATACATCGTTAATAGTTACATCTGGATTTTTACAAAGATTTTCAAGATCAAAAAACCTCATATTTTCTAATGAAGCACCGGCTGCATCAGCTTCTGTGATAGCATTTTCATTAATCTTTGACGTAATTACCTCAGGCAGAGGATTTGGAAGTTCTGGTAGGTTTCTCTTCATAAAATTGAAAAAACTTAACCGTTCAGCAGATTTCGCAAGGCAGACAAACTCACGGATCCTGTGAGATAATGCCTGGCAGTTAAAAATACGGTTAACAAAAGCAGGAATCCCAGCAATTATACGTCTTTCATTATCCTCTTTAGCTTTAAGTTGTTCTTTCAGAGCATTATTCTCCTTTACTAATTCTTCAATCCTGCTCAAGTGTTGATTTTCTCTGAAAGATAGTTCTTTCACTTGTTTACTATATTCTGCCCTCTGACTGTTGCAGTTTACATAATGCCTCTTCATTATATCATAATCCCTTTTTAAGGATGTAGCTACTTGTTCCAGCTTGGTTATTTTCTCCTTTTCAGCTGATAGTTCCTTACTCGTGGTAATTTCATTGCTCTGCAATTTGGATAGGCGTTGAAGGTCATTTAGCCTAGAAGCAATGTTAAGAATGATACTTTGTGCTTTAACCTTCTTAGCATCTACATCAGATAGGTTGCTGAAAAATTGGGCTAGTGATGGACATACCATGGCGTTTAAGAAATTCATGAAACCCTCGTAAGAGTGTGGTGGTCCTTTTAGAAAGGAAGAAAGTATATTTGTATCAAGATTGGGAAGCATAATTTGTTTCTGAGAAGAACTAGTGCCAGCTTCTTGTTGAGCGGATGGTGGAGCATTTTGACCAGTTCTTCTTCTCTTGACGATAGGCGGAAGAGTTGCTAGCCTATTATCTTGGTGTGGTGCAGTAGCTGTTGGAGATAAAGGAAAATTATTACTTATAAATGAGTTCCAATAAGACTCACAAGACTTCAAAGGTGGCATAATGTATAAAGAAGGGTTTAGATTATAAAATCCACCAGTACTGGACCTAAAAGAAAATAAATTCAGGTTTTGGTCTAGTATTCTACATAATTCAGTGTTATCATTCTCATTACCCGAGGCACGACGTTCTCTAGAAGCAGTTCGGTTCATACCTATGTCCATTTCTTCTTCTTCTTCTTCCTCCTCCCTTGCAGCATCCTTTTTAGGAAGGGGAGTGTCATCAATAATTTTCTGTGTGGCGAAATTAAGTTGTGAATAAGACGATGACCGCATGGCGGTAAGCGGATTAATTTCTGCAAAGTTCAAAAATTCACAGTGGTTAGTTGGACAAACAAAAAGAAGCATTTTATTAAGCGTACATGGCAAGAATAAGCACTTACTTTTTCTCCCAAGAAGAACACAAGCATAGCCTTGCGTGATATCCCAATCTTGACTTACAGATGTCAATGAAAGCATATGTTCCCCATATTTGATATCGTTGATTTGTTCCGCTTTAACCTTTTTAAATAAAGTGTTCTCTTTGCTATTTAACCTTGGAAATGTAACTGATACGGGATGAATGTATTGACGCCAAACTCGAACATATGAGTATTTATCAGCAATCACATCCTCGTTTATGAAAATAAAAGAATTGTGCCAATCATGACAGGGATGATCGAGTGCAGGTCTTAAAAATCCATCAACTTTGCTAAATGTAAACCAACCTTTTTCATAGGATGCTATACGCACCAGAGAACAAAATATCCGCACAGATGGCACTATTTTGCTCGCATGACAATACATCTTAAATATGAGGATTTTTCGCATAGCTGCTGGTTCGAATTGACCAACGGCGACTCCGTAAAACTGGCAAACTTCTAAGAAGAATGGCGTAAACGGCAATCGCAAACAAAAATTGAAGAACGAATGGCCATAGACAGCAACCTTGCCAGGAGGGGGTGAGCAGGCTCTAGCATTAGTTGCAGGAATTATTGGCTCAGCACCAGCTAATCTTGGAAAATGTCGCAACAGTACTGCTAAGTACTTGTCATTTACTCTACTGTGAATCTTTATGACATCCTTTGTTGTCGCCATTTAAGGTTTTAATAAAACAGGAAAGGAAGAAGGTATTGATGGTAAAGGATGAAGATTGGTAAGAAAAAAGCTGTAAAAGTGAAATATCGATTAGGGTTGATTGTTAGTTAAAAAGGAAGGAAGATGTGACAGCTGTGATCGATGGTAATTTTGGGGGTTTTATTTTCAACCACATACGTGTATGGTCAGCATTTATTCGATAAATGTGCCTATTGCTCCCGGGAAACCCAAGAGTCGACCTATTTCGAAATTCAAATTTCAAGTTTAATAACATAATCCTTTTTCAAATGCTTAAGTCATTAAACTGGGGGGACTTAATGGTGTATCCTATCGTATACGCACATAAAGGCATAATGATTGCATGAAATTAGCATCAGGAACACTGAGAATAACAGTTTTGCGAAATTATCCGTCCAGCGTTCTCCGCTGTGCAGGCTGCTTCCGTCATGCATAAGCCCTGAAGGCCGCCTAGCGCTTAAGCCCTGACCGGAGAACGTCACATCCAGCGCATATTTTGGATCACGAATAACAGAACGTATCATCATCTGACACGTGTCCCCGAACAATCCGGTGGATCTATCACTATAAATAGACCCCTTGTGTAACGACTCGGATTTTTCCGCTAATATATTGAAGATTAATATTTACATAATTAAATGTTTCCAACATGTTAAGCAATCAAACTTGTCAAGATATATATATATATATATATTTGGAATGGATTTTATGCAAATGTTTGACCACCCAGTCTGTCTGACAATTCACGAACATCATAATTTGAAATAATTATATAATGATGTATATATGGATATATATATATATATATATATATATATATATATATATATATATATATATATATATATATATGTATATATATGTATATATATATATATATATACTTATGATTTGTTAAAATGATATTTAAGTATCTCATTATATATAATAACAATTGGTTATATACATAAAATGAGATTACTAACTTAAAGACTTCAAGACTATATACATATATATAATGATTAACGTTGTAATAACTTCTAAATTAAAATGTATGTATATGTATTGTATTAATATATATTAATACACTTTTGAAAGACTTAATAATATATATCAATATATTTATACTCAATAAAGATAGCTATACTCATTTTCTCATTCAATTTTATCAAGAATCCTATTCGTATTCATACGGTATTTATACCCGTATAATACCCAGCTTCTATACGTATTTACTATGGGTATAGACATACCAAATCATTGATCTTAGCAGCCCTCAATCAGTTGTGAGACATGTATCAACATGATGTAGACTTGTGGGAACCATGGCTTGGAAACTAGAATGACTAAATGCATAAAATTACAAACCATAGAGCCATGTTGTTGTCCCCATTTTGATGCCAACATGTAGGATAAATAATCAACCATTTCATTCCAATTAACTACATAATTTTACTCTCTAAACACATACTTAAACACTCTCTCAAACCTCCATTCAATTCAGCAAGTATTGGTCTCATAATCCAAGTTATAATCATCATAACAAAGCTTGATCAAGAACACTTCAAGAATTCCAAGCCATCAAGGGTATCTTTTGAACTCAAGGTATTCTCCTTATTTCTCCAGCAACTTTACTCATTTGATTTAAGGTAGTAACCTTATTCATAATCTTATTCGATTAGTATTCATATAGCTATCTTATTTTGAGTTATAACTAATAACAACAAGAACATAGTTTAGATTATTTCTAAACTTGTTTGCAAATAAACTTAATCCTTCTAACTTGACTTTTAAAACACTTCAACACATGTATTATGACATTATGTCAAGCTAAAATAAGGATATAAAACTTGTAAACACGAAGAACACCTTAAAATCGAATATACGCCGTCTTAGTCGAACGGGGGCTGTTTTGGGTTTAATTTTAAAAACCTATCTTAAACTTTGAATTAAAAGATTTCCTTTGGTGAAAAATCTTATTTATATGGATATGAAATATATCCAAAATCCATGGTTAAACTCTAAGTGGAAGTATATTTTTCAAAAGGGTCATCAAGATGTCGTTCTTACGACGAATATGACTATCTTCTCTTATTTGACACCTAAGCTGTATTTTCAACTATAAACCTATACTTTTTCTATTAAAATTAATAATTTTGAGTTCGATACGAAACCATGGCAACTCGAATCACTCAAAACGGATTTGTAACGAAGAAATTATGGGTAAAACAAAATTGGATATTTTTCTTAATTTTTAGCTACAGACATGATTTATAAAAATGGATGCTAACCTTATCCTAGCTAACTTACCTTGTATCCTACATGTATTTATACATATCTTGTTCCCGAACTTATGGAAATACAATTTATAATAGTCATGATTAAGTTCTACGACAATATATTATAGTCTTAATAAAGATCGTAAGGCACCATATATATATATATATATATATGACTTGATCACCGTGGATTCGTATACAAAGTTTTGACATATTAATAATGTTAAAAACGAACATATATTTCATAGCATTATCCCTCAAGAAAGACAAGCTTTTAGTTGCAATTGTTCTATTTACAAGTGATATTCGTTTAAATAATAAAAGGTGAAGACAAAAGACAGATTCGACGAATTGAAGACGCAAACGACCAAAAAGCTTAAAAGTGCAAAGTACAATCAAAGTGGTTCAAATTATTGATGAGAAACGTCTCAAAATTACAAGAGTACAAGTCGCAAAACGCAAAATACAATATATTAAATTGTACGCAAGGACGTTCGAAAATCCGGAACCGGGACCAGAGTCAACTCTCAACGCTCAACACAACGGACTAAAAATTACAAGTCAACTATGCACATAAATATAATATAATATTTAAATAATTCTTAAAATTATTTATATATTATATTTATTTATTAAAACGTCGACAAGCTTGAAAACAAAAATATGTGAGCTGGTACCTACCTCCATGCGATCGCATAGCCTGTAGGCTTATTCTCCATGCGATCGCATGGACCACTTTTTGTGGCCACATGCCTATAAATTTCGCGGTTTTGATCGAACTTTAGAACATCTTTTTCTCTTCCATCACTCAACGATATATATATATATATATATATATATATATATATATATATATATATATATATATATATATATATTATAATTTTAATTTTAATTTTAATTCTAATAATAAGGGTATGTTAGCGAATGTTGTAAGGGTGTAAGTCGAAATTCTGTCCGTGTAACGCTACACTATTTTTAATCATTGTAAGTTATGTTCAACCTTTTTAAATTAATGTCTCGTAGCTAAGTTATTATTATGCTTATTTAATGCCGAAGTAATCGTGATGTTGGGCTAAATATTAAAATTGGGTAATTGGGCTTTGGACCATAATTGGGGTTTGAATAAAAGAACGACATTTGTAGAAATTAGACTATGGGCTATTAATGGGCTTTATATTAACTAAATGATACCTCGTTAATTTAATATATAGACTTATAATTTGACGTATTTATATATAACCACATACGCTTGACTGGGTACGGTGGGCGGGATATCTATAAATACCAATAATTGTTCATTTTACCGGACACGAAACTGGATTAATAGTTAATAGACTTGTTGAAACAGGGGTGGATTACATTCAAGGGTAATTGGTGTAATTGTTAACAAAGTAGTAAAACCTTGGACTACACGCAGTCGATAACCTGGTGTATTCATTAAACAAAGTATTAAGACCTTGTTACAATTCGAATCCCCAATTAGTTGAAATATTTGACTTCGGGAATAAGAATAATTTGACGAAGACTTTCGCACTTTATGATTATGACTGATGGACTATTATGGACAAATCCGTATGGACATATCGAATAATCCAGGACAAAGGACAATTAACCCATGGTAATAAAACTAAAATCAACACGTCAAACATCATGATTACGGAAGTTTAAATAAGCATAATTTATATATTTCATATTTAATTGCACTTTTAATTATCGCATTTTTATTTATTGTCATTTTATTTAATTGCATTTTTAATTATCGTACTCTTTAATTATCGCAATTTTATTGTATCGCACTTTTATCATCGTTATTTACTTTACGCTTTAAATTAAGTTATATTTATTTTTAATATTTTACATTAGGTTTTAACTGTGACTAAAGTTTTAAAAATCGACAAACCGGTCATTAAACAGTAAAAACCCCTTTTTATAATAATAATACTACTTATATATATTTTCGTATTTTTACAATTATAAGTCAAAAATATAGCGTTAAGCTTGGCTAAAGATCCCTGTGGAACGAACCGGACTTACTAAAAACTACACTACTGTACGATTAGGTACACTGCCTACAAGTGTTGTAGCAAGGTTTAGGTATATCCACTCTATAAATAAATAAATCACTTGTGTAAAATTGTATCGTATTTAATAGTATTTCCTTGTAAAAATTAATAGTATTTTATACCCCTTCGCTTTAACATCAAGTATTTTTGGCGCCGCTGCCGGGGACTTCTTGCTTAAACACCGGAAGCGCAACGTTATATAAAAAAAAGATTTTATTAGAATTTTATTAAGTTTTTATTAAAAATATACGTTTTTAAAAAATAAAAAATAAAAATACAAAAATATAAAAAGAAAAATAACAATATATTTATATATTTTTAAGAGTTTGTTAAATATATATATAAAATTATAAAATATTTCTATTTATATTTTTAGTTTGTAAAAATATAAGTTTTATTTAATTTATACTTTTTATAAATTTTAATACAGAAAATTAAAACAGAAAAAAAAACATTCGGGCCACTACACTGTAGCAGCCCAGAACCTGGCCCGAAACCCTTATCCATGCGACCGCATGGATTTTTAACTTGAGGACCATGCGATCGCATGGCCCTGTCTGACACGCCACATTTGACCTAAATCTGCATTAATTACGGAGTATTATTTATTATTATTATTAAAACCCTAATTAGGGTTTAATTTTAAATTAATTAGTTTTAGTTTTTATTATTAATTTGTATTTTTAGTTTAATTAGTTTTATTAATATATAAAATTAATAGTTTTATAAAATAAATAATATAAAAATAATATTTTTATAAAAATTGTACATTTTGCAACTTTAAGATTATTTTTTATATTTTGTATCTTTTTGTTTGTTTTAGCGTAATATTTGTATTTTTCGCTCGTATTTACTTTTAAGTCATAGTTTTTGCCATAGTTATTTTTATTTCTAGATTTTTAGGCTTTGCCGTAAAATTCCTTAAGTGTTTTTTCTTTAGACTAAGATTTAAGTGCTTTAGAATTTTGCGACGCCGTTTTTATATTTTTAGTACTTTTTAAGTTATTGCCATTTGAGATATAGTATTTCTTTTAAGCTTTAATATTTTTAGACGCAACTTTTAATTTTTAGTTTTTAGACTTTTAAGTTTCAACGCGCAACGTTCTTTTTATTATTTTTCGACTATTTATTTTTCGACGTTTTTCGACGCGCTCTTTTTCTTTCTTATTTTTTGCCGCTCTAGTTTTTAGGACATAGTTTTTTTCTATTTCTTCTCTAAAATTTCTTTAAATTTCAACGAAAAATTATTTTAAGTGGTTAAATTGATAGACATCCAAATTTTCTGCTTCGTAGTAATAGTTTGATTTGTTAGTGGCTGAGTTGTGAGCTTCCGATTTAAAGGGTTCTGGCTCCCTGCTACATCTTTTGGCTATTCGAAACGTGGGCAAAAGTAGAAAAGTCTATTAATTTGATAACTTTAATAATTTTTATCTTTTATAACTAATAGGATATTCAGTGAATGCACCGAGCAAAACGTTCACCACCTTTTGTACGTTCACCACCTGTAACTCGATCAAGACATCTAGCAAATATTGTCGTCGTTGATTTTTCTTTAGAATCTTCATCCAGTCAACCAAGTACTCCAATTCAAATTTCCAATAATCCATTTTTTGAACCCGACCTCACAATTGAGAACCCAGAGGATATTCAGGGACAATTCAGAGATCCTGAACCACTAATCTTTCCTCCGGAACCACCAATCATTCAAACAGAGATTGTAGAGGAACCAACCATTAAATCAGAATCCTCTAGTGATTCAGATTCAACAAATTCAATTATAGAAAATCTGGAACCTCTCAGTATGGAAGACCGAATGCGAGCTAAACGCACTGGCCAAGGTCACGCAATTACTCAACCTGACATTAATGCGCCAGATTATGAAATCAAAGGACAAATCCTACACATGGTAACTAATCAATGCCAATTTAGTGGTGCGCCGAAGGAAGATCCAAATGAACATCTTCGTACCTTTAATAGGATCTGTACTTTATTTAAAATCCGAGAAGTTGAGGATAAACAGATATATCTCATGTTATTTCCCTGGACTTTAAAGGGAGAAGCCAAAGATTGGTTAGAATCGTTACCTGAAGGGGCGATTGATACATGGGACGTTTTAGTTGAAAAATTTCTTAAACAATTCTTTCTGGCATCTAAAGCCGTAAGACTTCAAGGAGAAATTGTTACGTTCACACAAAAGCCAAACGAAACTCTATATGAGGCGTGGACAAGATTTGGAAAGTTATTAAGAGGATGTCCGCAACATGGTTTAGACACTTGTCAAATAGTACAAATATTCTACCAAGGATGCGATATCACTACAAGAAAAGACATCGATATAGCAGCTGGTGGTTCCATTATGAAGAAAACCGCAACTGACGCTTACAAAATTATTGATAACACTGCTTCTTACTCACATGAGTGGCATCAAGAAAAAGATATCGTTAGATCATCTAAAGCAGCTAGAGCCGATTCTAGCCATGACTTCGATTCTATTTCTGCAAAGATAGATGCTGTCGAGAGACGAATAAAAAAGATGACTAAGGATATTCACTCAATACGAATTAGTTGTGAGCAGTATGGAGGACCACATTTAACAAAAGATTTTCTCAGTATTGAACTAACAATGGAACAAAGAGAGAATGTTTCATACATAAACCAAAGGCCTGGAAATAATTATCAGAATAATTATCAACCGCCAAGACCAATTTACCATCAAAATCAGAATTATAACCAAAATGTTCCATACAACAACCAACAAGGTCCAAGCAATCAACAAGTATCCAACAATACTTAGAATCAGCAAAGACCTATTTTTCAAAATAAACCACCACAAACCGATAATAAAAACCAAATTTAGAAGATATGATGTCGAAGCTAGTTGAATCTCAAACGCAATTTTTCACATCTCAGAAATAAACCAATGAACAAAATGCTCAAGCATTTAGAAATCAACAAGCTTCGATTCAAAATTTAGAACAAGAAGTAAGCAACCTAGCAAGGTTAATAGGTGAAAGAAAACCGGGAAGTTTACCTAGTGATACAAATACTAACCCTCGGAATGAAATAGCTAAAGCCATTACCATAAGAAGTGGTATTACACTTAAACCACCTGAAATACCTGTAATTTCTGATGAAGCTATTCCTACTCCACAAGAACCAAAGTCTGAACAAGATAAGGAAAAAGAACCGGTAGTTGAAAAGGTTAATGAAGATAACACAGTTAAGGCTAAACCTTATGTTAAACCATACCAACCACCACTTCCTTACCCGAGTAAAATGAGAAAAGAGAGACTTGAAGCCGAGCAATCCAAATTCTTAGATATGTTTAAACAAATAAATGTTAATATTCCTTTCATTGATGTGATTTCAGGAATGTCAAGATATGCTAAATTTCTGAAAGATCTAATCACAAATAGAAAGAAAATGGAAGAACTCTCGGCTGTTACTATGAATGCTAATTGTTCTGCAGTGCTGTTGAATAAGATACCAGAAAAATTATCTGATCCAGGAAGTTTCACAATTCCATGTTTTCTGGGTAGTCTTAGTTCAATAGAAGCATTGGCAGACTTAGGTGCTAGTATAAATTTAATGCCGTATTCACTATACGCTAAACTAGATCTTGGAGAATTGAAACCAACACGAATAAGCATACAACTAGCCGATCAATCAGTAAAATATCCTAGAGGGATAATGGAAAATATGCTAGTTAAAGTTGGTAATTTAGTATTTTCAGTAGATTTTGTTATTCTGGACATGGAAGAAGATTCTCGAGTTCCTCTCATATTAGGAAGACCATTCTTAAACATGGCTAAAGCAATAATAGACGTGTTTGGTAAGAATTTGACCCTAAGTATAGAGGACGAGAGTGTTACCTTTTCTGTTGATAGAGCCATGGAACAACCGCAATCTGCAGATGATACATGTTATTATATTCAAACTATAGATTCACATGCAGAATTGTTAGAAGAATTTTTAGAATTACAAGGAACATGAGAATGTTCTTTAGGAGAAGGAACTGAACCAATTGATGAAACTGAAATGTTAGCTACATTTATGGCTAATGGATATGAACCAACAACAGAAGAAATTCAAATGCTAAAAGAGGAAGACAGATATCGATATAAATCATCGATAGAAGAACCGCCGACATTAGAGTTAAAGCCACTTCCAAACCATTTGGAATATGCTTATTTACATGGTGAATCTGAATTACCTGTAATAATATCGTCTTCTCTTACTGAAAATGAAAAATCTCAACTCATTTCTGTGCTAAAAGCTCATAAACCAGCTATTGCATGGAAAATTCATGATATTAAAGGAATAAGTCCATCGTATTGCACACATAAAATCCTTATGGAAGAAGGTCATAAAACGTATGTGCAACGCCAACGAAGACTAAATCCTAATATGCAAGATGTTGTTAAGAAAGAAATTATTAAAATGCAAGATGCAGGTTTAATTTATCCAATCTCTGATAGTCCATGGGTAAGCCCATTTCAATGCGTACCTAAGAAGGGTGGCATGACTGTCATCACAAATGAGAAAAATGAGCTTATTTCTACTAGGACTGTAACAGGATGGCGTGTTTGTATTGATTATAGAAAATTAAATGACGCCACCAGAAAAGATCACTTTCCCTTACCTTTCATTGATCAAATGTTGGAAAGATTAGCCGGAAATAGTTACTATTGTTTTCTTGATGGTTTTTCCGGATACTTTCAAATTCCAATAGCACCCGAGGATCAAGAGAAAACCGCATTCACGTGCCCTTATGGTACTTTTGCTTATAAACGCATGCCATTTGGACTTTGCAACGCCCCTGCAACCTTTCAAAGGTGCATGATGGCGATTTTTCACGACATGATAGAAGAATGCATGGAAGTTTTCATGGATGACTTTTCAGTCTTCGGTGATACTTTTGAAACATGTCTAGTTAATCTTGAACGAATGCTTATTAGATGTGAACAATCAAATCTAGTACTTAATTGGGAGAAATGCCATTTCATGGTTAAAGAAGGCATCGTTCTTGGTCATAAAATTTCAAAGGAAGGATTTGAAGTGGATAGAGCTAAAGTAGATGTAATTGCTAAACTTCCACATCCCACTAATGTTAGAGGAGTTAGGAGTTTTCTAGGGCATGCCGGTTTTTACCGACGTTTCATAAAAGATTTTTCTAAAATTGCCACTCCTATGAATAAACTCCTAGAAAGGGATGCTCCATTCATCTTTTCAGATGAATGCATCAAATCTTTTAATATTCTTAAAGAAAAACTCACTAATGCGCCGATCATGATAACTCCAAATTGGAATCTACCATTTGAACTTATGTGCGATGCAAGTGATTTTGCAATGGGAGCCGTTTTAGGACAAAGGATTGAAAAATGATTTCAATCTATTTATTACGCTAGTAAGACGTTACAAGGAGCACAAACGAATTACACAACTACTGAAAAAGAACTCCTTGCTATTGTTTTTGCTTTTGACAAATTTCGTTCATATCTCGTTCTAGCTAAAACGGTGGTCTATACCGACCATTCTACTCTTAGATACCTATTTTCGAAACAAGAAGCCAAACCAAGATTAATCCGTTGGATCTTACTCTTACAAGAGTTCGATATTGAAATCCGAGATAAAAAGGGAGCAGAAAATCTCGCCGCTGATCATCTTTCTTGTCTTGAAAATCCTGAATTAGAAGTTCTAAATGAATCGGCCATACAAGACAACTTTCCTGATGAATATCTATTGAAGATAGATTATAATGAAATTTCATGGTTTGCAGACTATGCAAACTACTTAGTATGTGGATTCCTTGAAAAAGGATTATCGTACCAAAAACGAAAGAAATTCTTTAGTGATATAAAACACTATTTCTGGGAAGATCCACATTTATTCAAAAGTTATCCCGATGGAATAATACACCGATGTGTATTCGGAGATGAAGCCAGTCAAATCTTAAACCATTATCACACAGGACCAACAGGAGGGCATTATGGGCCTCAACTCACAGCAAGAAAAGTTTACGATGCTGGATTCTATTGGCCTACAATTTTCAAAGACGCACACCTTCTTTGCAAATCCTGTGATGCTTGTCAAAGGGCCGAAAAAATAAGTCAACGTGATGAAATGCCACAAAATGTCATTCAAGTATGTGAAGTATTTGACGTTTGGGGTATTGACTTTATGGGTCCATTTCCAAAATCTCATAATAATCTCTACATTCTCGTTGCCATTGATTATGTATCTAAATGGCCAGAAGCACAAGCTCTCCCAACTAACGATGCACGAGTTGTAGTCAACTTTTTAAAACGTATTTTTGTAAGGTTTGGAACACCAAAAGCTTTAATAAGTGATCGGGGTACTCATTTTTGTAATAATCAACTTGAGAAAGTTCTCAAAAGTATGGAGTAACTCATAAAATCTCCACCGCTTATCATCCACAAACAAGTGGACAAGTTGAAAATACCAACCGAGCTTTAAAACGTATTCTAGAGAAAACCATAGGATCAAATCCGAAGGAATGGTCCATGAAATTAGAGGATGCACTCTGGGCTTTTAGAACAGCCTACAAAACTCCAATTGGAACCACACCTTTTAAACTCGTTTACGGAAAAGCATGTCATATTCCAGTAGAAATTGAACACAAAGCATTTTGGGCTTTGAAGACATGTAATCTTGATTTACATGAAGCCGGACGTCTACGATTAAGTCAACTAAATGAATTAGAAGAATTAAGACATGAAGCATACGAAAATTCGTTAATTTATAAGGAAAGAACGAAGAAATAGCATGATAAAAGAATCAGAAGTTCAAAAGAATTTAAAGAAGGAGACAGAGTTCTTCTTTTTAATTCAAGATTCAAGCTATTTCCTGAAAAATTAAAATCAAGATGGTCTGGACCATTCATAGTCAAAAGAGTTTTCCCGTACGGAACAGTAGAATTAATAAATTCAAATGGGATTGAATTTAAAGTTAATGGTCACAGAGTTAAACATTACATACATGGTCCGATGGAAGTTGACAATGAAGTCAATCATAATTTCACCACCCAAGAAAACCTTCAAAATGAAAACATAAATATGTTATCAACAACATATAAAAAATAAAAATTGGAAAATAGGGAGGATTCAAATTGGAGTGATGAAGAAGAATTCTTATACAAACCTCCCATTCCAAATAACGAAGGAAAATGTGAACAAGAAGTTCAAATAGAAGTGAAAGAACCAAGAAAAGAACACCCGAAAAAGGTTTACAAACCAACTCGACTTACTAAAACAGGAGACCCGGGTGAATTTATCATTTCTTGCTTGCTTAATGATGGTGCTATATATAATGGACTCGCAGATTTAGGAGCAAGTGCAAATATTATGCCTCTTTCCTTATACAAAAGATTAGGTATGGGTAAATTAAAACCAACCAAAATAGGGGTTCAATCATTTGACCTAACCATTAAACACCCGGTTGGAATAGCAAATAATTTACTTGTTAACATTAGAAATTTGACCTTTGTTGCAAACTTTATAGTTATTAATATGGAGGAAAACCTTAATATTCCTCTAATTTTAGGTCGCCCATTTTTAGCAACCACCGAGGCATTCATTGATGTAAGAGAAGGTAGAATGACACTTAGGGATGGTGATAAATCGATCACCTTTGTGAACCGAAAGTTTAGATCTCCACCAACCAAAACTGTTAAACCAATAAAAATGCATAAGTGTGGGGAAGATGAAGAAACACTTAATGATGATCCGATCACAAAGAACCCCGTTGATGATACGAAATTAGATGAACCCGTTTTTAATAGTTCAACGAAGAAACTTTATAAACGGATTCACGATGCTAAAATTAAGGGAAACTTTAAGTTAGGTAACCGATTAGTATCCAATTTATCGCCAAAAGAAAAGGCGATATTAGTTGAATTTGTGAAAGTTACGGAGGAAATCAACAAATGGATTGAAGCAAAAGTCAGAGATATACAAGTTATTGATGATCCAATTGAAAATAACGTTAACACCACATCTAACTAAGTGTGGGGAGGTTCGAATCCTTTTAGGGAAATATGTATTTCTGTTAGAGTTAGATATTCTGTTTTCGTGTAGTTCTCGAGAATGGAATCTGAATGGTCTTTCCCTAGCAGACCCTAAAGAACTAGTCTTCTCCCCCCATTCTGAATTTTTATTTTTTTAGGTTTTACGAGATGAAGAATTCCTTTGATCTGAACCATGGTCTAATGCTACATGCTTTGATCACTAAACTTAATAATGACACACTCCCGAGTGACCTGGTATCAGTAATAAGAGCCAAATTGGACCGAGTAAGAAAAGAACTCAGAAACGATCATAATAAGTTACATTTTGGTAAAGGAAAATCAAAATCTGCAGCGAAAAGAAGAGCACGACACCTTGAAAGATGTCACAAATGCAGAAAATGGTCACACGAAAGAAAATGCTCGACGAATCAGACATATTCCAATACCGAGTTCGTTACTTTATGTAGAGAAGGACCGTTCATATGTTTCGAAGAAAAATCGTTAAATGCTCGAGGTTATGCCTATGTAGCTATGGAAAACCAATTAGTCCGACTATCTTATGAGTGGGCTAAAGCAGGTCACTGAGAATTTTATCTCACAGGTAAGTTTGTACAGTTTTCATTTTTATTTTATTGCTTTTAACCTTTTGATAATAAACGCTAAATCGTTTGCTATAAAGTATTAAATTGACACTAAATAAAATTAGGTTTTGCGACCGAAATTATTGATATCATACAAAAATTTATTACATCACTGCGAAATTTACCGTTTATTCTTAAGGTATAAATATCTTTAATCAATCAACCCAAAATATTTCAAAAATTCGTCAGGAGTAAAACTAGGTAATATAGCCTAAATTACTTTACCGAAAAGAGGGGCGTATATTTTTGATATTATTTGATTGATTAAAGTGGGATAAAAGACCAAAAAGATTTTTAATTTTTATTTTTACTTTGTTTTTAAAATTAATATATTAATATTAAATTATTATTGTAAACTTTTTAAAATCAATATATATTTAAGTTTGTAAATATTTGAAAAAATTAATATTTTTAATATAAGTTTGTATGTATAAAAACAAAAATATAATATAAGTTTGGTGTGAATTTTTAAAATTTTAATAATATGAATTTTTAATTTTAAGTTTGGTGTGAATTTAAAAACAAAAATTTACTTTATTTCGTTAAGTTAAAAATATGATTTTTAAAATTCGTCGTGAGTTGAAAACTAGGTCGTTGAACCGAAATTGCTCTACCCAAGGGAGGGACAAGAATTTTTATTATCATTAATTTTAATCTTATTGAATTAAAGTATGCCAAAAATATTTAAAAAACAAAAAAATCTTTACTTTTAAAACCGCGCTTAAAAAATGACAAATTTTAAAATTTTGTCCGAAACCCCCTCATCCTAAAAAGAAACAAAATTTTAATTTTTTTTTATTAATTATATGTTTTAAAAAGTGTAAGGTTTTTATTAAAAAAAAAAAAAAAAACAGACCCCCATGCGATCGCATGGGGTTTGGCCTTTAACCTCATGCGATCGCATGAGGCCCATTTTCTGGTTAGATACAAAAAATAGCAGCTCGCTGCTGCTGCTCCACATTCAACACACACACATACGCGAATATCTCCCAAAAATCATCCCTAAAATCACCATTTTTCACCAAAATTCACCAAATTTCGTCCTACAATTCGCTCTAATCATGAAATTGTTCAGAAGCTTTTCAAAGAAGGTAAAAATTACACCCCTAAACTCATAAATTTTCTAGTTTTTGTGATATTTATCAATATTTTACCTACTTTGATTTTGTTAATTTCTAGTGTAATTAGAGTTAAATTGTTAGTATATTATGCATGTATAACCTAGATTGATGCTATTTAACATGATTTGAAGCCAAAAACTTCAAAAATTTTAGAAATCTAGGGTTTGTGTTCTTGAGCAATTTGGGACTTTTTGATATAAACAGGTTATGGCCGATTTTTGTCATGAATTATTGCTAAATTAAGTAGTGTAACATGTTTAGGTAGCTAAATGATCCAAACTTTGATCCTAAACATGATTTTTGAAGATTAAAGTGGACTTTTTAGGTATAAAATTCATGAACTTGATTAATTTGATATAATCGCCATTCGAGACTTGTTTAATTGTTAGTAATGGATGTTTTAACATGTTATTTGAGTTGAATGCTTATGAACTTTGTAAACATTTTCATATATGCTTATTTGAAAAAGTGTAGAATTGTAAAAAATTGTGAAAATGTGTATAAGTTTAATTTTGATTTAACATGTTATTGTAATTGTTTCAATTTGTTATTTTGCTAACACTAATGCATATTTGGATGCACAAATTTTGTGTTTAATGTGTTTTGCAGATATTTACAGATACTGAAGGTGCAACCTCATCATCCAAGCAACCTGCTCCGGAACCTGAACCAGAAATGCAATATGAACCTGAACCGGAGCAACAACAGGAACCACAACAACAACCTGATCAACACGTACCTTATTATGATCCGCTACAATTTGTTGATGCCTTCACAGTATTTCCAATGCATCCACCAGTAGAATACCCAACAATTCCTAAACACACGTTGCATCCTAATCTGAGATTCGATAGAAGCTGGAGGTATTACATGGCATATCAAAGTAACAAATTCAAACTGCTACCGAAAAATGTAGAAGTGTCAAGGGTAATCGATTGGGAGCCTTTGGAAAGGGTCCAACTAGCTAACTCAGTTAGTGAGCATCTGATCCAAAGGTATGGCAGTTCTTCTTTTACCGATTGGGAACGTTTATTCACCATTCGTAGACCTATATATAAGGAATGGTGTGTTGAGCTCATGAGTACTATAGCGTTAAATGTAGATGTAGATAGATTAGATGATAGAAGTTTTCTTAGATTTATACTTGGCCGTAGGATGTACAGGATGTCCATGCTGGACATGGCCAGGGCTTTACAGATATATACTCTTGGTGAATTACTACTACCCGATTGTATGAATTTGATTTATCGTGGTGAAAGGGTAGATAGGAATTTTGACGCGAACGCCGTCTGGAGGCGTATGTCAAACTATAATGTTTTTACGCTGGGAGGAAAACACTCCTACTTACATATTAACAAAGCCGAACTTCGTATAATTCATAGATTTTTGGCTAACTCGATTACACAGAGAGGTCACAATAAGGAGAAAATGACCTTACATGATTTATTTTACCTAAAGTGTATTCGAGACCCAAGAAGCTTTGTTAATATCCCCTACTGTGTTGGTTTTTATTTGTCTAAAATGGTGGAAGGAATACAGGAAGGGGGGATAATAGGAGGAGGTATTTTTGTTACTCTCATTGGAGAGTATTTAGGTGTAGATAGGGACCAAGGGGGTCCACTTTTGGAATGTAGGGAACAGGTTGAGCCTTTAGGATTGAAGGTCTATCAGGGTGCTAAGGTATTAAAGAGCAGACGCAACCAGCCAGTACCCTATGAAGGTAGTCATCCTCAGGTAGAGAGAGTTTCAGATGAGGAAATGGAGGAAGCGGATGACATTAGGGATGTCATTAGGGAGGCTATGACTGACGTCTACCAGCGCGTAGATGAGGTAGATATGACAAACGGGGAGAGATTTAGTCGGATGGAGCAGTGGCAGGCCCAGAATGATTACGAGCATTCCAGGCAACAACAGCATGATAGATGGGACTATCATCAGCGTCAGATTATGAGCCGGCTGTCACCTCAGGATCACTACGTCCCAACCCGACCCGCTTACTATCCTCCACACCAGCCCGAGATGAGACCACCATATAATCTCTACGACCCTAACCAGGCCTACCAGTACACCTATCACCAACCATGGAACCCGAACGACGACATGAACTGGAACCCTTATCCAGATTGATATAGTTCCTGTTGGTGATTTCTATGATTTTTATCTTTTTATTATTTTTATTTATTTATGTTTAAACATATGATATTGTGATACATTAATGTATTGTTTAATATTTTTATTATTTGGTACTAATATTTCATATTTGATTTGAAAGTGGGATTTTAAGTCTCATTTCAAATTACCATGCATGTTTATATTTGTATGTATGTATATTGTCAATTGTACACAACAGGGTAAAACAGCAATTTTCAAAGACTGGCATTAAGTTCAGCAAAAGCTACTAATTTTGACGACAAAACGAAAAACAAATGTGATGTAACAACAAGACGGAATGAACAAATGATGTGCACCATTTATCATTCAGCAAACAAACGCCAATATGTTTGGAAACTTTGGTAAAATTTAATCATTTTTCTACGCTAATCACCCTCAATAATTTAAATTGTTACTGATTTCTTGCAAATGAGGGCATTGCAAGATCTTAAGTGTGGGAAGGGGTTAAATTCTTTCGGATTTTTAAAAAAATTTTGACTTATACACTTGGTTACCATTAAAAATACTAGTAACGCAGTAGTTGTATTAGAATCTAGTGCTCTCTGATAATAAAGAATAGCCCTAGTCTTATATACTGACTACCCAATTCTAGTAAAAAATTTCAAAATTTTTCAAACAAATGAATTCAAAATCATGTTTATACATATTTATGAACGATAAAACTAGGTGTTAACACCGAAATTATTGTTACCTCAGAAAGGACATAAATTGAGAAACAAACCAAAATGTTAGAATTCATTTAAAATGGAATAGAGGACAATAAAAAGGAAAATAAAAGCCAAGTGTGGGAAAAATTTATCAAGTTATTTAAAAACATATATCACATATTTTTGTACAAATAATTGAAGATACTTTTGTTTTGGACAAAATTAACCGTTTTACCCGGTAAATTGTAAGATATTTGAAAGAAAGATGGATCTACACGATGAATCAATTTCATCATTAAAAGGAAATAAAGTTTTCCGAAAAAGAAACGCGCTTCTTGATTTAGGTCAGGAAGTTGTCGTCCAGACCAGTTGTAGAGTCTACGAAAAACCTTGAAAAGTTTTCTCAAAAATCAGCTAGAAATCCACGAACCTCAGCATCAAACAGGGTCGCCAAGTGGTCAGACTTATCCTAACCATGAGAGGATCTGTCTCGTAAAATGGGGAGGACGCCGTGCAAATTAGCTTGATAAGACTAATGAATCAGACCCCCAGAAAAGGATAATCTCCTTAAAGATTAAAAATCAGCTTTTAAGCCTGATATTACTCAATCCTAGAGATTGACCTTAAAGATTGAGAATTACAAACTCATGGAATTCGATAATATCTAAACTCGAGCTTGAACAAGAAAATATTTTGATCAAATTACAAACCGATTTGTTTTCTGAAAACCCATTTTTAATGCGTTCATTACCATTGAACGTAAAATCCTATGAATTCACCTAGAATTCATTAGGTCACCGGAACCAAATCGGGTGTCAACCGTATGAATGATGGTTGCATAGCATGGTCAAAGACAGGACTTTGTGCCAGACCGAAAAATTATAAGGGTGAGCTTTACTATTGCTCCTACCAAGGATAGTAATTGCATCCGACACGTTATAGACCATAATTAAAAGCATGTCGGGGACATTGCCTTAACAGTTGCTTGTTCAACGCTTTCCTTTACAACCGGACGGTAGTTTACCGAAAAGTAATATACGAAGCAAGTATACTGGACGTGTTGCTTTCCTAATACAAGGTTAGCAAGTGGGTGACACAAAACCATAAGTTTTGAGCTAAAATTTTCAAATCTGAAACCCACCAAACCCACAAAAACAATTTGCAAACACCGGTGAAGGGTTATTCTGAAAAACTTATCTAGGGTAAAAGCTAGATTTAATTTTTAAAAAGATCAAATGTTTTCATAAAGATCCAATTTCTAAAGGATCTAAATTTTTATAGTCATGTGGGACTGTAAACCACAACGTTACTACCATTGTTCATACCGCCGTATAGAAATCACTGATGTACAAAGTGTGAAGAATAAAGAAGTGATTCTAGTATTTTTATTTCAAGACTATATTGCTTGAGGACAAGCAACACTCAAGTGTGGGAATATTTGATAATGCTAAAAATGAACATATATTTCACAGCATTATCCCTCAAGAAAGACAAGCTTTTAGTTGCAATTATTCTATTTACAAGTGATATTCGTTTAAATAATAAAAGGTGAAGACAAAAGACAGATTCGACGAATTAAAGACGCAAACGACCAAAAAGCTCAAAAGTGCAAAGTACAATCAAAGTGGTTCAAATTATTGATGAGAAACGTCTCAAAATTACAAGAGTACAAGTCGCAAAACGCAAAATACAATATATTAAATTGTACGCAAGGACGTTCGAAAATCCGGAACCGGGACCAGAGTCAACTCTCAACGCTCAACGCAACGGACTAAAAATTACAAGTCTACTATGCACATAAATATAATATAATATTTAAATAATTCTTAAAATTATTTATATATTATATTTATTTATTAAAACGTCGACAAGCTTGAAAACAAAAATATGTGAGCTGGTACCTACCTCCATGCGATCGCATGGCCTGTAGGCTTATTCTCCATGCGATCGCATGGACCACTTTTTGTGGCCACATGCCTATAAATTTCGCGGTTTTGATCGAACTTTAGAACATCTTTTTCTCTTCCATCACTCAACGATATATATATATATATATATATATATATATATATATATATATATATATATATATATATATATATATATATATATATATATATATATATATATATATATATATATATATATATATATATATATATATATATATATATATATATATATATATATATTATAATTATAATTATAATTTTAATTTTAATTATAATTTTAATTTTAATTCTAATAATAAGGGTATGTTAGCGAATGTTGTAAGGGTGTAAGTCGAAATTCTGTTCGTGTAACGCTAAGCTATTTTTAATCATTGTAAGTTATGTTCAACCTTTTTAAATTAATGTCTCGTAGCTAAGTTATTATTATGCTTATTTAATGCCGAAGTAATCTTGATGTTGGGCTAAATATTAAAATTGGGTAATTGGGCTTTGGACCATAATTGGGGTTTGGATAAAAGAACGACATTTGTAGAAATTAGACTATGAGCTATTAATGGGCTTTATATTAACTAAATGATACCTCGTTAATTTAATATATAGACTTATAATTTGACGTATTTATATATAACCACATACGCTTGACTGGGTACGGTGGGCGGGATATCTATAAATACCAATAATTGTTCATTTTACCGGACACGGAACTGGATTAATAGTTAATAAACTTGTTGAAACAGGGGTGGATTACATTCAAGGGTAATTGGTGTAATTATTAACAAAGTAGTAAAACCTTGGACTACACGCAGTCGATAACCTGGTGTATTCATTAAACAAAGTATTAAGACCTTGTTACAATTCGAATCCCCAATTAGTTGAAATATTTGACTTCGAGAATAAGAATAATTTGACGAAGACTTTCGCACTTTATTATTATGACTGATGGACTATTATGGACAAATCCGTATGGACATATCGGATAATCCAGGACAAAGGACAATTAACCCATGGTAATAAAACTAAAATCAACACGTCAAACATCATGATTACGGAAGTTTAAATAAGCATAATTTATATATTTCATATTTAATTGCACTTTTAATTATCGCATTTTTATTTAATTTCATTTTATTTAATTGCATTTTTAATTATCGTACTCTTTAATTATCGCAATTTTATTGTATCGCACTTTTATCATCGTTATTTACTTTATGCTTTAAATTAAGTTATATTTATTTTTAATATTTTACATTAGGTTTTAACTGCGACTAAAGTTTTAAAAATCGACAAACCAGTCATTAAACGGTAAAAACCCCCTTTTATAATAATAATAATACTGCTTATATATATTTTTGTATTTTTACAATTATAAGTTAAAAATATAGCGTTAAGATTGGCTAAAGATCCCTGTGGAACGAACCCGACTTACTAAAAACTACACTACTGTACGATTAGGTACACTGCCTATAAGTGTTGTAGCAAGGTTTAGGTATATCCACTCTATAAATAAATAAATCACTTGTGTAAAATTGTATCGTATTTAATAGTATTTTCTTGTAAAAATTAATAGTATTTTATACCCCTTCGCTTTAACATCACATATCATTTTGACTTCTTCTATATATATTATTGGAACGAACTATTAGACACCATTGGCAGTAATCTCGAGTTAGCTGTGGGTCGAAGTGGATTCCAAAATATTATATACTTTGAGTTGTGATCGAGCCTGAGACATGTATACAATGGGTCGCGGATTGCTTCAGACAATATACATATTATGTGTCTTAGTATATTAAGACAATATATTATAGTGTTAGTGAATTCTAACACAATATACGCATTTATATTTATATATATAAATTTATACTGTTGGACTATTGGACTATTGGACTATGAACGTTGGACTACTAACAATGGACAATTAAAATTATCACAAGTATCATAAGTATGGAATATTAATTATATATATATATATATATATATATATATATATATATATATATATATATATCTTGACAAAAGAATATTATTATTAGGTTCGTGAATTTGTCAAAAGGCCAAGTCTTATCACCATCTATTCGGAAATCATCACAAGTGAGTTATAGTCCCATTTTTACTATCTAAATTATTTTGGGATGAGAATACATGCAAAATTTATAAATGTTTTACAAAATAAGCACAAGTTCATGGAACTACATTCTACGATTGATTTGTTATACCGGATATCTGTACTTATTATTATTATGCTTGGTAACCTAAGAATTAGTGAAAAACACTAATTGACGCGAATCCTAAAGGTAGATCTACGGGCACCAACCACCCCCATTTTCGAATAGTGGAAATGCTTTAGTACTTCGAAGGGTTTTGTCATACATTTGACTAATGGAATGTATGATGCCAGATATCTTAAGCGCTCTATGTTAAGGTCGGTTACCAGGCAACTCATTGTATGAATGATTTTTGCAGTTGTAATGATCATGCGCATTTAATTAAATGAAATCTTGTGGCTTATTAAATGTTATGATTATTATATAGAAATTAAACCTATGATTCACCAACATTTTTGTTGACGTTTTAAGCATGTTTATTCTCATGTGAATATTAAAAACGCTTCCGCTATCGTATGCCAACCCAAGGTCAAGATTTGGAGTCAGCATAATTGTTTATATTGTTTAAACTTGCATTCGGAGTATTTGTTGTAATATATTTGATCATATTGTAATGGGTTGTGTAAAAACTTATTTATTTGAGGAGATTGTCTTTGATTGACAATCCAAATTATGTCATTAAGACCTTTATTCAATAATAAAGGTTATGGTGGTTTTTTTTAAAAACAAATGCAAGATTTGAAAAAACGTCTCATATAGAGGTCAAAACCTCGCAAAGAAACCAATTAATATGAAACGTTTATAATTAATATGAACGGGGCATTTCAGTTGGTATCCGAGCGTTGGTCTTAGAGAATCAGAAAATTTTTCATTAGTGTGTCTAACTGATTTTTGATACATTAGTGAGTCTGAACTTCGACCGTAATTATTTTAAAAATGATTGTTTAATATAATTGTTGGAAACATAAGATTATTAACATATAAATATTATAAGATATATCATTCTCTTAACGTGCCTGCTATTATGTGATAGATGATTTCATCCGATCATATAAGCATCTCTAGTGATTCAGATTTCATTTACTTATCAAGTGATTTGAAGGCTGAGTCAAAGCATACGACTTATGAACTAACGGAAAAGTTAACTTTTGGTGCTACCATTAAAGTGGAAAATTGTTAGGAAAATTGGGAAGATTCACAATTGCCAGTAGAGGTTCCAGAAGAGGATTCAGAAGAAGATCCCGAAGAGGAACCCGAAGAAGAGGATCCTGAAGAAGTTGTGGAAATTACCGAACCACAACGTGATTTGAGAAAATCTTTGGCTGTTATACCCGATCCCAAACCCGATGAACCTATTATGACCCAAAATGTTTGTGATCATCCACCTGAACCACCTAAGAGACCAGTTTATAAAATGACCGCTCGTATAACGACTGTTGGTTTTGCTCCCAAACAATTAGCCGAAAGAACCAATTGGGAGGAATTGGAAAAAGAACTATCCAAACAAAAATCCAAACATTTGGCCGAGAAAGAAACAACGTCAACATCTAAGAAATCTCGCCATTCTTGAACCATCGGCAGCTATCCTGTATTCCATGCATTGTATAATATGTATTATATTGTGTGTTTAAATTTGTAAGAAAATCCGCAATGTAATTTTCCTTATGATTGTATAATAATAAGAATAAGCATGGAAGGTTTATTATTATTATTACAACTTATTATTACGTAGTAACGTAAACTTACCATAGTTTTTCATATTAGAATTTTAGTAGTTAATTTGTGTGTTAGCTGCTAAATATGAACATTATTATAGTTATAAAACGCTAATATGAAGAAAAGGCTTTTATAATAATAAGTTCATATTAAGCTACAAAATACTTTTTGGCTACTTCTAAAATTCTATATGATTAACTCAGTCGGATATTTTTGAAGGAAATGGCTCATCCGGCTACTAGACAATAACAATTGAACACAGAAGAACTTTAAGCGTTCGCTGCAAATATGGCTGCAGTGGTGAATGCAATGAACAACAATAACCAATCGGGTTCCAGCAGTGGAGGAAACAATGGCAACCGGGTAGGATGTTCCTACAAAGCTTTTATGGCCTGCAAACCCAATGAGTTTGAAGGAACTGAAGGACCCGTTGGACTAAAGCGGTGGAAAGAGAAGGTTGAAGCCGTGTTCGTAATCAGCAACTGCGCAGAAGAGGATAAAGTTAAGTATGCCACACATACTTTTAGGGGTACTGCTTTGACATGGTGGAATACCTACATGGATTACGTAGGACAGAATACCGCCTACGCACTTCCATGGTCCGCTTTCAAGCACATGATGACGGAAGAGTACCGTCCCAGAACAGAAATCAACAAGCTCAAGGCAGAGCTTAAAGCACTGACAACCCAAGGGTTAGATGTCACTACCTACGAGTGACGTTTCAATGAACTGGCTTTAATGTGTCCTGGAGCATTTGAGGACGAAGAAGCAAAAATTGAAGCATTCATAAAAGGGTTGTCGGAACGAATCCAAGAGCATGTAGGTGCTAACGACCCTGCAACAATGCAGAAAGCGAGCCGTATAGCCCACAAATTGATAGGCCAAATTACAGGAAGGATAAAGAAAGAAGCGGCCGAGGAGGCCATAATGAAACAGGGAAAAAGAAAGTGGGAGGAAAGCAGTGATCAGGGTCACCAGTACAACAACAACAATCAAAACAACAACTACAACAACAATCGCAACCACCCCAACAACAACAATAATCGCAACAACAACCGTAACAATAACCGCAACAACCATCCCAATAATAATAACAATAACAACAATCCCAATCACAACAATAACAACAACAAATGACTCAACAACAATAACCCTAACAACAACAACAACGACGACGACAACAAAAGGCAAAGAACTATATGCCCCAGGTGTGATACGTTTCATCCGGAATGGTTTTGTAGAGAATTATGTACCAAGTGTAATAGGAATGGCCATATTGCAGCAAAGTGTGAAGTCTACGGACCAAATAGAAACAAAGGAGTAAATAATGCCGGAACAAATAATAACGGCGTTGTTTGCTATGGATGTGGAAAACCGGGCCATACCATAAACCAGTGCAGGAATGGAAATAGGCAAGGACGTGGGAGAGCCTTCAACATTAATGGGGAGAAAGCACAGGAAGACCCGGAGCTTGTTACGGGTACGTTTCTTGTCAACAATACACCTGCTTATGTTTTATTTGATTCGAGTGCCGATAGAAGTTATATGAGTAGAAAATTTTGTGCCAAATTAAATTGCCCGTTAACACCTTTGGATAAAAAGTGTATAGTTGAAGTAGCAAACGGTAAACTAATTAAGGTTGATAAAATTTGCAGAAATCGAAAAATTAGTTTAGTTAGCGAAACGTTTGCAATTGATTTAATACCGGTGGAATTGGAAAGCTTTGACGTAATTATTGGAATGGACTGGATGTCCATGGTGAAAGCCGAAGTTGTTTGTCATGAGAAGGCGATTCACATTCCGAGAGAAAACGGGTTACCCTTAATGGTGTACGGAGAAAAGTGTAATGCCAAATTAAATCTTATTAGTAGTTTGAAGGCGCGCAAACTAATAAGAAAAGGTTGCTATGTCGTACTAGCACACGTCGAGAAGGTTGAAAAAGAAGAAAAGAAAATCGATGATGTTTCCGTTGCAAGAGAATTTCCTGAGGTGTTTCCGGACGAATTACGGGACTACCTCCACACCGATCCGTTCAATTCCAAATAGATCTTGTACCAGGAGCCGCACCAATAGCTCGTGCTCCATATAGACTTGCGCCCACCGAAATGAAAGAATTACAAAGTCAGCTACAAGAATTATTAGAACGTGGTTTTATCCGACCGAGTACGTCACCATGGCGAGCTCCAATTTTGTTCGTTAAAAAGAAAGATGGGTCTTTTCACATGTGTATCGATTACCATGTGCTGAACAAAGTAACCATCAAAAACCGATACCCTTTACCCCGAATCGACGATCTATTTGATCAACTCCAAGGTTCGAGCGTATACTCCAAAATCGACTTAAGGTCGGATTATCATCAACTGAGGGTTAAAGAAGCCGATATACCGAAAACAGCCTTCAGAACTCATTATGGCCACTACAAATTCATGGTTATGCCATTCGGTTTAACCAATACACCCGCAGTTTTCATGGACCTCATGCACCGAGTATGTAGTCCATATTTAGATAAGTTTGTTATTGTCTTTATTGATGACATTCTGATCTATTCGAAGAATAACCAAGAACACGAACAACACTTGAGACTTGTATTAGAGTTGTTAAGAAAAGAACAACTTTATGCAAAATTCTCTAAGTGCGCTTTTTGGTTAAATGAAGTACAATTTCTTGGCCACGTAGTCAGTAGTAATGGAATCAAAGTTGATCCCGCCAAGATCGAAGCCATCAAAAATTGGGAAACCCCGAAAACTCCAACGCAAATACGTCAATTTTTGGGTTTAGCAGGTTATTATAGGAGATTTATTCAAGATTTCTCCCGAGTAGCCAAACCTTTAACTGCCTTGACACACAAGGGGAAAAAGTATGAATGGACTTCCGAACAAGAGGGTGCCTTCCAATTGTTGAAAAAGAAGTTGACTACGGCACCTATTTTATCGTTACCTGACGGAATGGAAGATTTTGTTATCTACTGTGAGGCATCAAGAATGGGTTTTGGGTGTGTTCTTATGTAACGGAAGAAGGTGATTGCATATGCTTCTCGACAACTCAAAATTCATGAAAAAAACTACACCACACACGATTTGGAATTGGGAGCCATTGTTTTTGCATTAAAGATGTGGAGACATTATCTATATGGGGTCAAGTTTATTGTATACACCGACCACAAAAGTCTCCAACATATTTTAAATCAAAAGCAACTAAATATGAGGCAGCGTAGGTGGGTTGAGCTGTTAAATGATTATGATTGTGAAATCTGTTACCACCCGGGGAAAGTGAATGTGGTAGCCGATGCCTTGAGTCGAAAGGAAAGAGAACCTATTCGAGTAAAAGCTATGAACATGATTATTCATACTAATCTTACTACTCGAATAAAAGAGGTACAACAGGAGGTTTTGAAGGAAGGAATTTTTGGAAAGGAAATACCCAAAGGATTAGAAAAACAGCTTAATATTCGGGAAGACGGAACCAGGTATTTAGCTGAAAGAATTTGGGTACCAAAGAATGGGGATTTGAGGAAAGTGGTACTAGATGAAGCACATAAAACCAAATATTCAATACATCCCGGAGCGGGGGAAATGTTCCAAGACCTCAAGAGAAACTTTTGGTGGCCAGGAATGAAGACCGATATAGCCACATATGTAGGAGCATGTTTGACTTGTTCTAAAGTCAAAGCTGAACATCAGAAACCACCGGGTCTACTCCAACAACTTGAAATCCCAGAATGGAAATGGGAAAACATTACCATGGATTTCATTGCTAAGTTACCGAGAACCGCAGGTGGTTATGATATGATTTGTGTAATAGTCGATCGTCTTACTAAGTCAGCACATTTTCTGCCAATAAAAGAAGAGGATGGTATAGAGAAATTAGCACGATTATACCTGAAAGAAGTTGTTTCTAGACATGGTATACCAATCTCTATTATCTCTGATCGTGATAGCAGATTTACTTCCAGATTCTGGCAGGCATTACACGAAGCGTTGGGAACTCGTCTAGATTTAAGTACTGCCTATCATCCACAAACTGATGGGCAGAGTGAAAGGACGATTCAGACACTCGAATTTTGGAAGCAGTTGGGATCGACATCTACCGTTAGCTGAGTTTTCCTACAACAACAACTACCATTCTAGCATTGAGGCAGCACCATTCGAGGCACTTTATGGGAGGAAGTGCAGGTCTCCGATTTGTTGGAGTGATGTGGGGGAAAAATAGATTACAGGTCCGGAAATTATCCAGGAAACTACCGAAAAGGTCATTCAGATTCAGCAATGATTGAATACAGCCCGGAGTCGGTAAAAGAGCTACGCGGATGTTAGAAGGAAACCTTTAGAGTTTGAGGAGGGTGATATGGTTATGCTTAAGGTATCACCTTGGAAAGGTGTTATTTGTTTTAGAAAGCTAGGGAAATTGAGCCCAAGATACATTGGGCCATTTAAGATCGAAAAACGCATTGGGCCGGTGGCCTATCGACTTGAACTACCTCCACAATTAGAAAAGATTGACAACACCTTTCATGTTTCGAACCTGAATAAATTCCTAGCTACCGAAGATCTCATTATCCCTTTAGACGAAATTCAGATTGATGAGAAACTAAATTTCGTCGAAGAACCCGTCGAAATTATGGATCGTGAGGTCAAACGACTCAAACAAAGTAAGATATCAATCGTTAAGGTTCGGTGGAATGCTCGTAGAGGATCTGAATTCACTTGGGAACGAGAAGACCAAATGAAGCTGAAGTACCCACATTTGTTTTTCGATATCGCACGTTAACTAGGTACTATTCTAAATTTCGGGACGAAATTTAATTTAACGGGTGTGTAATGTAATGACCCGGATTTTTCCGCTAATATATTGAAGATTAATATTTACATAATTAAATGTTTCCAACATGTTAAGCAATCAAACTTGTCAAGATATATATATTTGGAACGGATTTTATGCAAATGTTTGACCACCCAGTCTGTCTGACGATTCACGAACATCATAATTTGAAATAATTATATAATGATGTATATATGGATATATATATATATATATATATATATATATATATATATATATATATATATATATATATATATATATATATATATATATATATATATATATATATATATATATATATATATATATATATATATATATATATATATATATATATATATATATATATATACTTATGATTTGTTAAAATGATATTTAAGTATCTCATTATATATAATAACAATTGGTTATATACATAAAATGAGATTACTAACTTAAAGACTTCAAGACTATATACATATATATAACGATTAACGTTGTAATAACTTCTAAATTAAAATGTATGTATATGTATTTTATTAATATGTATTAATACACTTTTGAAAGACTTAATAATATATATCAATATATTTATACTCAATAAAGATAGCTATACTCATTTTCTCATTCAATTTTATCAAGAATCCTATTCGTATTCATACGGTATTTATACCAGTATAATACCCAGCTTCTATACGTATTTACTATGGGTATATACATACCAAATCATTGATCTTAGCAGGCCTTAATCAGTTGTGAGACATGTATCAACATGATGTAGACTTGTGGGAACCATGGCTTGGAAACTAGTATGACTAAATGCATAAAATTACAAACCATAGAGCCATGTTGTTGTCTCCATTTTGATGCCAACATGTAGGATAAATAACCATCCATTTCTTTCCAATTAACTACATCATTTTACTCTCTAAAAACATACTCAAACACTCTCTCAAACCTGTAGTGACCCGAACTTTTCCATGTTTATATATATTAAATGAAATTATTATTTACATGATTAAGTGTTTCCAACATGTTAAGCAATCAAACTTGTTAAGACTTGATTAATTGAAATAGGTTTCATATAGACAATTGACCACCCAAGTTGACCGGTGATTCACGAACGTTAAAACTTGTAATAACTATACGATGACATATATATGGTTATATATATAGTTAACATGATTTTATTATAAGTATGTATCTCATTAGGTATTTTAACAATGAGTTATATACATAAAAATGAGACTATTAATTTAAGAAACTCGAAAACGATATATATAACGATTATCGTTATAACAACGTCTTACTAGGTACATATGAATCATATTAAGATATTGATACACTTGGTTAATTATGTTAAATGATAAGTAAATATATTATTAAGTGTATTAACAATGAAATACATATGTAAAAATAAGACTACTAACTTAATGATTTCAAAACGAGACATATATGTAACGAGTATCATTGTAACGACATTTAACTGTATATATATCATACTAAGATATATTATATATCATAATATCATGATAATATAACAATTTAACATCTCATTTGTTATAATAAATAATGGGTTAACAACATTCAACAAGATCGTTAACCTAAAGGTTTCAAAACAACATTTACATGTAACGACTAACGATGACTTAACGACTCAGTTAAAATGTATATACATGTAGTGTTTTATTATGTATTCATACAATTTTGAAAGACTTCAAGACACTTATAAAAATACTTCTACTTAATAAAAATGCTTACAATTACATCCTCGTTCAGTTTCATCAACAATTCTACTCGTATGCACCTGTATTCGTACTCGTACAATACACAGCTTTTAGATGTATGTAATATTGGTATATACCCTCCAATGATCAGCTCTAAGCAGCCCATGTGAGTCACCTAACACATGTGGGAACCATCATTTGGCAACTAGAATGAAATATCTCATAAAATTACAAAAATAAGAGTAATCATTCATGACTTATTTACATGAAAACAAAATTACATATCCTTTATATCTAATCCATACACCAACGACCAAAAACACCTACAAACACTTTCATTCTTCAATTTTCTTCATCTAATTGATCTCTCTCAAGTTCTATCTTCAAGTTCTAAGTGTTCTTCATAAATTCCAAAAGTTCTAGTTTCATAAAATCAAGAATACTTTCAAGTTTGCTAGCTCACTTCCAATCTTGTAAGGTGATCATCCAACCTCAAGAAATCTTTGTTTCTTACAGTAGTTTATCATTCTAATACAAGGTAATAATCATATTCAAACTTTGGTTCAATTTCTATAACTATAACAATCTTATTTCAAGTGATGATCTTACTTGAACTTGTTTTCGTGTCATGATTCTGCTTCAAGAACTTTCAAGCCATCCAAGGATCCTTTGAAGCTAGATCTATTTTTCTCATTTCCAGTAGGTTTATCCAAGGAACTTGAGGTAGTAATTATGTTCATAACATCATTCTATTCATACATATAAAGCTATCTTATTCGAAGGTTTAAACTTGTAATCACTAGAACATAGTTTAGTTAATTCTAAACTTGTTCGCAAATAAAAGTTAATCCTTCTAACTTGACTTTTAAAATCAACTAAACACATGTTCTATATCTATATGATATGCTAACTTAATGATTTAAAACCTGGAAACACGAAAAACACCGTAAAACCGGATTTACGCCGTCGTAGTAACACCGCGGGCTGTTTTGGGTTAGTTAATTAAAAACTATGATAAACTTTGATTTAAAAGTTGTTATTCTGGGAAAATGATTTTTATTATGAACATGAAACTATATCCAAAAATTATGGTTAAACTCAAAGTGGAAGTATGTTTTCTAAAATGGTCATCTAGACGTCGTTCTTTCGACTGAAATGACTACCTTTACAAAAACGACTTGTAACTTATTTTTCAGACTATAAACCTATACTTTTTCTGTTTAGATTCATAAAATAGAGTTCAATATGAAACCATAGCAATTTGATTCACTCAAAACGGATTTAAAATGAAGAAGTTATGGGTAAAACAAGATTGGATAATTTTTCTCATTTTAGCTACGTGAAAATTGGTAACAAATCTATTCCAACCATAACTTAATCAACTTGTATTGTATATTATGTAATCTTGAGATACCATAGACACGTATACAATGTTTCGACCTATCATGTCGACACATCTATATATATTTCGGAACAACCATAGACACTCTATATGTGAATGTTGGAGTTAGCTATACAGGGTTGAGGTTGATTTCAAAATATATATAGTTTGAGTTGTGATCAATACTGAGATACGTAGACACTGGGTCGTGGATTGATTCAAGATAATATTTATCGATTTATTTCTATACATCTAACTGTGGACAACTAGTTGTAGGTTACTAACGAGGATAGCTGACTTAATAAACTTAAAACATCAAAATATATTAAAAGTGTTGTAAATATATTTTGAACATACTCTGATATATATATGTATATATTGTTATAGGTTCGTGAATCAACCAGTGGCCAAGTCTTACTTCCCGACGAAGTAAAAATCTGTGAAAGTGAGTTATAGTCCCACTTTTAAAATCTAATATTTTTGGGATGAGAATACATGCAGGTTTTATAAATGATTTGCAAAATAGACACAAGTACATGAAACTACATTCTATGGTTGAATTATCGAAATCGAATATGCCCCTTTTTATTAAGTCTGGTAATCTAAGAATTAGGGAACATACACCCTAATTGACGCGAATCCTAAAGATAGATCTATTGGGCCTAACAAACCCCATCCAAAGTACCGGATGCTTTAGTACTTCGAAATTTATATCATATCCGAAGGGTGTCCCGGAATGATGGGGATATTCTTAAATATGCATCTTGTTAATGTCGGTTACCAGGTGTTCACCATATGAATGATTTTTATCTCTATGTATGGGATGTGTATTGAAATATGAAATCTTGTGGTCTATTATTATGATTTGATAATATATAGGTTAAACCTATAACTCACCAACATTTTTGTTGACGTTTTAAGCATGTTTATTCTCAGGTGATTATTAAGAGCTTCCGCTGTCGCATACTAAAATAAGGACGAGATTTGGAGTCCATGCTTGTATGATATTGTGTAAAAACTGTATTCAAGAAACTTATTTCGTTGTAACATATTTGTATTGTAAACCATTATGTAATGGTCGCGTGTAAACAGGATATTTTAGATTATCATTATTTGATAATCTACGTAAAGCTTTTTAAATCTTTATTGATGAAATAAAGGTTATGGTTTGTTTTAAAATGAATGCAGTCTTTGAAAAACGTCTCATATAGAGGTCAAAACCTCGCAACGAAATCAATTAATATGGAACGTTTTTAATTAATAAGAACGGGACATTTCAGTTGGTATCCGAGCGTTGGTCTTAGAGAACCAGAAAATTTGCATTAGTGTGTCTTATCGAGTTTGTTAGGATGCATTAGTGAGCCTGGACTTCGACCGTGTTTTCTTTAAAAATGATTGCTTAACATTTTTGTTGGAAACTATATATTATTAACATGTATATATTATGTGATATATTAATCTCTTAACATGTTTGATATTGTGTGATAGATGTCTACCTCTAGCACAAATCCCATTGACTCACCTAATAATAATGAAGAGTCGAATATATATTGGACTGATTCACAAGTTCCCGAAGAGGAACCGGAAGAAGAATCAGAACCGGAAGAAGAATCAGAACCGGAAGAGGAGGAACTAGAGGAGGAAATAGAACCGGTGGGGGAAATAATAAAACGGTTAAGTAAAAGAAAATCCTCAACCAACCGACCAAGGTTAATTATGGTCAATGGTGTTTCCGCCAAGGAAGCAAAATATTGGGAGGATTACCAATTCTCCGATGAATCGGATTCCGACGAGAATTCCGATGATGTTATAGAAATTACCCCAACTGAATTTAAAAAAGCAAAAGAAAATAATAAGGGAAAGGGCATAAAAATAGAGAAATCTAATTCCAACCCCGATGAACTTTATATGTATCGTCAACCCCCGAAGTCCTTACGTTGTAACAATGACCCGGGAACCTCTAAACCACCAGGTTTTTCTAAACCGTTGTGGAAAACGACAGCTAGTATTAGGGGAACATCATATATCCCTAGAAACTTGGAAAAACGAACCAAAACCGAAGAAGAAGAAACGAGCGAGTCGGAATAAGATAGTTGTATTCGTGTGGTGTAATATATGTAATATAGTGTGCTTATGCTTTATGATATATGTAAAAATTGCTTGTATTAATAAGTATTTTTTTTTATGAATCTAACTCTTGTCTATTTTACAGTATAAAAACACAAAATGGATAGACAACCCAATATTTTAAGAGACCTACCCGGAGACATGATTGATGAAATCTTGTCTAGAGTCGGTCAGAATTCTTCGGCACAACTATTTACGGCGAAATCAGTTTGTAAGACATTCGAAGAACGTTCCAAGAATGTTTTGGTTTATAAGAGACTTTCGTTTGAAAGATGGGGGATATCACATTGGGAAACTCATAAGTTACGATGTGTTTACTTTGACGCATATATTGCGGGGAACCCAAATGCTATTTTACGCAACGGGTTAAGAAATTATTTTGACTCAATGTATCCGAATATAGGACTTCATGATTTAGAAAAAGCGGCTAACATGCAACATAAAGAAGCATGCTATGCTTACGGGTTAGTAATGTTCGCTTCTCACCAAAGTGAGAAAAAGAACATCGGGCTACAACTATTAAACAAAACGTTCCCACAAGTGACGGAGTCGGTAATTGGGGTAAGAAATGAGGTTTTTAGGTTATTACGAGACTGTTGGTCATTACGTAACCCTCGTCCCTTTGACGACGTTACAACACGCTGTCTTATCAACGGCCATAATGGTTATGTTCCACAAGACCAAGGATGAGAAGTAGTCCTAGTAAAACCAGAATGCATGACTTGTTTCTGGGCGTATGAATTACGTGTCTTTATTGCCTTTGCTGAACGACTTGTGTACTAGCTAGAATTATCTTCACAGCTATCTTGTATCAAAGTTATTGTGTGCTATATTTCATGCTTTATGTAAAATAAGCGGTATTGTAAGTTTGTAAAATATTGTATAAAAGTTTGAACGCGGAATATTATTATAATCAGTTTTTCATATAGAATTGTAGTAGTTGAATTGTATATTAGCTACTAAGTATGAACTTAACGGGTAGGTACTACCTGAATTTAAACTTATAAAACGCTAATATGAAGAAAAAGCTTTTATAAATGAGTTCATATTATGCTACGAAATACTATTAACTACTCTTAATATTCTGTATGATTAACTTGTTCCATTTGATTATTTTGAAGGAAATGGCACCGACTACTCGACACACCGTGAATATGAATGAAGAGGAATTCTGTAGTTTTCTAGCTTCAAACATAGCCGCAGTACAGGCTGCGCTACATACCAACAATAACCTTGGATCTAGCAGTACAGGAAATCGTGTAGGATGCACCTACAAAGAATTCACTGCCTGCAAACCTTTGGAATTTGATGGAACCGAAGGACCGATCGGATTGAAACGGTGGACCGAGAAGTTCGAATCAGTGTTTGCCATAAGTAAGTGTACTGAAGAGGACAAAGTGAAGTACGCTACGCATACCTTCACAGGTTCTGCGTTAACATGGTGGAATACCTATCTAGAGCAAGTGGGACAAGATGATGCGTACGCACTACCGTGGTCAGCATTCAAGCACTTGATGAACGAGAAGTACCGTCCCAGAACCAAGGTCAATAAGCTCAAGACAGAACTTAGAGGGTTACGAACCCAAGGATTTGATATTACCACGTACGAAAGACGATTCACAGAATTGTGCCTATTATGTCCGGGAGAGTTCAAAGATGAGGAAGAGAAGATCGACGCGTTTGTGAAAGGATTACCGGAAAGAATCCAAGAAGATATAAGTTCACACGAGCCCGCCTCCATACAACAGGCATGTAGAATGGCTCACAAACTGGTGAACCAGATTGAGGAAAGAATTAAAGAACAGACGGCTGAAGAGGCCAATGTGAAGCAAGTCAAAAGAAAGTGGGAGGAAAACGGTGATAAGAATCACCAATACAACAACAACAGCAATTACAATAATAATCGCAACAATTATCCCAACAATCGTAACATCAATCGCAACTACAACAAAAGGCCCAACAATAACAACAACAACAGCAACAACAGCAACTACAACAATCGTCCCAACAACAATAACAATCGCAACAACAACAACAATCAGAAGCAGCTATGCCAAAGGTGTGAAAAGTATCACTCGGGGTTCTGCACCAAATTTTGCAACAAATGTAAAAGAAATGGTCATAGCGCGGCGAAGTGTGAGGTCTATGGACCAAGGGTTAACAGAACGAAAGGAACAAATGGTGTTGGAACGAGTAATGGCTGAGCAAGTAGTGTCGGAGCAAGTTATGCCAATGTAGTTTGTTATAAATGTGGAAAACCGGGCCACATTATTAGAAATTTCCCGAACCAGGAGAACACGAATGGACAAGGCCGTGGAAGAATTTTCAATATTAATGCGGCCGAGGCACAGGAAGACCCGGAGCTTGTTACGGGTACGTTTCTTATTGACAATAAATCTGCTTATGTTTTATTTGATTCGGGTGCGGATAGAAGCTATATGAGTAGAGATTTTGTGCTAAATTAAGTTGTCCATTGACGCCGTTGGATAGTAAATTTTTACTCGAATTAGCAAATGGTAAATTAATTTCAGCAGATAATATATGTCGGAATCGAGAAATTAAACTGGTTAGTGAAACATTTAAGATTGACTTGATACCAGTAGAGTTAGGGAGTTTTGATGTGATAATCGGTATGGACTGGTTGAAAGAAGTGAAAGCAGAGATCGTTTGTTACAAAAATGCAATTCGTATTATACGAGAAAAAGGAAAACCCTTAATGGTGTACGGAGAAAAGGGCAACACGAAGCTACATCTTATTAGTAATTTGAAGGCACAAAAACTAATAAGAAAAGGTTGCTATGCTGTTCTAGCACACGTCGAGAAAGTACAAACTGAAGAAAAGAGCATCAATGATGTTCCCGTCGCAAAAGAATTTCCCGATGTATTTCCGAAAGAATTACCGGGATTACCTCCACATCGATCTGTTGAATTTCAAATAGATCTTGTACCAGGAGCTGCACCAATAGCTCGTGCTCCTTACAGACTCGCACCCAGCGAGATGAAAGAACTGCAAAGCCAATTACAAGAACTTTTAGAGCGTGGTTTCATTCGACCAAGCACATCACCGTGGAGAGCTCCTGTTTTGTTTGTCAAGAAGAAAGATGGTACATTCAGGATGTGTATCGACTACCGAGAGTTGAACAAACTTACCATCAAGAACCGCTACCCACTACTGAGAATCGACGACTTATTTGATCAACTACAAGGCTCGTCTGTTTATTCAAAGATTGACTTACGTTCCGGGTATCATCAAATGCGGGTGAAAGAAGATGATATTCCAAAGACTGCTTTCAGAACATGTTACAGTCATTACGAGTTTATGGTCATGCCGTTTGGTTTAACTAATGCACCAGCTGTGTTCATGGACCTTATGAACCGAGTGTGTGGACCATACCTTGACAAGTTTGTCATTGTTTTCATTGATGACATACTTATTTACTCAAAGAATGACCAAGAACACGGTGAATATTTGAGAAAGGTGTTAGAAGTATTGAGGTAGGAAGAATTGTACGCTAAATTTTCAAAGTGTGCATTTTGGTTGGAAGAAGTTCAATTCCTCGGTCACATAGTGAACAAAAAAGGTATTAAGGTGGATCCGGCAAAGATAGAAACTGTTGAAAAGTGGGAAACCCCGAAAACTCCGAAACACATACGCCAGTTTTTAGGACTAGCTGGTTACTACAGAAGGTTCATCCAAGACTTTTCCAGAATAGCAAAACCCTTGACTGCATTAACGCATAAAGGGAAGAAATTTGAATGGAAGGATGAACAAGAGAAAGCGTTTCAGTTATTGAAGAAAAAGCTAACTACGGCACCTATATTGCCATTGCCTGAAGGGAATGATGATTTTGTGATTTATTGTGACGCATCAAAGCAAGGTCTCGGTTGTGTATTAATGCAACGAATGAAGGTGATTGCTTATGCGTCTAGACAATTGAAGATTCACGAACAAAATTATACGACGCATGATTTGGAATTAGGTGCGGTTGTTTTTGCATTAAAGACTTGGAGGCACTACTTATATGGGGTCAAAAGTATTATATATACCGACCACAAAAGTCTTCAATACATATTTAATCAGAAACAACTGAATATGAGGCAGCGTAGGTGGATTGAATTGTTGAATGATTACGACTTTGAGATTCGTTATCACCCGGGGAAGGCAAATGTGGTAGCCAACGCCTTGAGCAGGAAGGACAGAGAACCCATTCGAGTAAAATCTATGAATATAATGATTCACAATAACCTTACTAATTAAATAAAGGAGACGCAACAAGGAGTTTTAAAAGAGGGAAATTTAAAGGATGAAATACCCAAAGGATCGGAGAAGCATCTTAATATTCAGGAAGACGGAACCCGGTATAGGGCTGAAAGGATTTGGGTACCAAAATTTGGAGATATGAGAGAAATGGTACTTAGAGAAGCTCATAAAACCAGATACTCAATACATCCTGGAACGGGGAAGATGTACAAGGATCTCAAGAAACATTTTTGGTGGCCAGGTATGAAAGCCGATGTTGCTAAATACTTAGGAGAATGTTTGACGTGTTCTAAGGTCAAAGCTGAGCATCAGAAACCATCAGGTCTACTTCAACAACCCGAAATCCCGGAATGGAAATGGGAAAACATTACCATGGATTTCATCACTAAATTGCCAAGGACTGCAAGTGGTTTTGATACTAGTTGGGTAATAGTTGATCGTCTCACCAAATCAGCACACTTCCTGCCAATAAGAGAAGATGACAATATGGAGAAGTTAGCACGACTGTATTTGAAGGAAGTCGTCTCCAGACATGGAATACCAATCTCTATTATCTCTGATAGGGATGGCAGATTTATTTCAAGATTCTGGCAGACATTGCAGCAAGCATTAGGAACTCGTCTAGACATGAGTACTGCCTATCATCCACAAACTGATGGGCAGAGCGAAAGGACGATACAAACGCTTGAAGACATGCTACGAGCATGTGTTATTGATTTCAGAAACAGTTGGGATCGACATCTACCGTTAGCAGAATTTTCCTACAACAACAGCTACCATTCAAGCATTGAGATGGCGCCGTTTGAAGCACTTTATGGTAGAAAGTGCAGGTCTCTGATTTGTTGGAGTGAAGTGGGGGATAGACAGATTACGGGTCCGGAGATAATACAAGAAACTACCGAGAAGATCATCCAAATTCAACAACGGTTGAAAACCGCCCAAAGTCGACAAAAGAGCTACGCTGACATTAAAAGAAAAGATATAGAATTTGAAATTGGAGAGATGGTCATGCTTAAAGTTGCACCTTGGAAAGGCGTTGTTCGATTTGGTAAACGAGGAAAATTAAATCCAAGGTATATTGGACCATTCAAGATTATTGATCGTGTCGGACCAGTAGCTTACCGACTTGAGTTACCTCAACAACTCGCGGCTGTACATAACACTTTCCACGTCTGGAATTTGAAGAAATGTTTTGCTAAATAAGATCTCACTATTCCGTTAGATGAAATCCAAATCAACGAAAAACTTCAATTTATCGAAGAACCCGTCGAAATAATGGATCGTGAGGTTAAAAGACTTAAGCAAAACAAGATACCAATTGTTAAGGTTCGATGGAATGCTCGTAGAGGACCCGAGTTCACCTGGGAATGAGAAGATCAGATAAAGAAGAAATACCCGCACTTATTTCCAGAAGATACGTCAACACCTCCAACTGCTTGAAATTTCGGGACGAAATTTATTTAACAGGTAGGTACTGTAGTGACCCGAACTTTTCCATGTTTATATATATTAAATAAAATTGTTATTTACATGATTAAGTGTTTCCAACATGTTAAGCAATCAAACTTGTTAAGACTTGATTAATTGAAATAGGTTTCATATAGTCAATTGACCACCCAAGTTGACCGGTGATTCACGAACGTTAAAACTTGTAAAAACTATGCGATGACATATATATGGTTATATATATAGTTAACATGATTTTATTATAAGTATGTATCTCATTAGGTATTTTAACAATGAGTTATATACATAAAAATGAGACTATTAATTTAAGAAACTCGAAAACGATATATATAACGATTATCGTTATAACAACGTCTTACTAGGTACATATGAATCATATTAAGATATTGATACACTTGGTTAATTATGTTAAATGATAAGTAAATATATTATTAAGTGTATTAACAATGAAATACATATGTAAAAATAAGACTACTAACTTAATGATTTCGAAACGAGACATATATGTAACGATTATCGTTGTAGCGACATTTAACTGTATATATATCATACTAAGATATATTATATATCATAATATCATGATAATATAACAATTTAACATCTCATTTATTATAATAAATAATGGGTTAACAACATTCAACAAGATCGTTAACCTAAAGGTTTCAAAACAACATTTACATGTAACGACTAACGATGAATTAACGACTCAGTTAAAATGTATATACATGTATTGTTTTGATATGTATTCATACACTTTTGAAAGACTTCAAGACACTTATCAAAATACTTCTACTTAACAAAAATGCTTACAATTACATCCTCGTTCAGTTTCATCAACAATTCTACTCGTATGCACCCGTATTCGTACTCGTACAATACACAGCTTTTAGATGTATGTACTATTGGTATATACACTCCAATGATTAGCTCTTAGCAGCCCATGTGAGTCACCTAACACATGTGGGAACCATCATTTGGCAACTAGCATGAAATATCTCATAAAATTACAAAAATATGAGTAATCATTCATGACTTATTTACATGAAAACAAAATTACATATCCTTTATATCTAATCCATACACCAACGATCAAAAACACCTACAAACACTTTCATTCTTCAATTTTCTTCATCTAATTGATCTCTCTCAAGTTCTATCTTCAAGTTCTAAGTGTTCTTCATAAATTCCAAAAGTTCTAGTTTCATAAAATCAAGAATACTTTCAAGTTTGCTAGCTCACTTCCAATCTTGTAAGGTGATCATCCAACCTCAAGAAATCTTTGTTTCTTATAGTAAGTTATCATTCTAATACAAGGTAATAATCATATTCAGACTTTGGCTCAATTTCTATAACTATAACAATCTTATTTCAAGTGATGATCTTACTTGAACTTGTTTTCGTGTCATGATTCTGCTTCAAGAACTTTCAAGCCATCCAAGGATCCTTTGAAGCTAGATCTATTTTTTTCATTTCCAGTAGGTTTATCCAAGGAACATGAGGTAGTAATGATGTTCATAACATCATTCTATTCATACATATAAAGCTATCTTATTCGAAGGTTTAAACTTGTAATCACTAGAACATAGTTTAGTTAATTCTAAACTTGTTCGCAAATAAAAGTTAATCCTTATAAATTGACTTTTAAAATCAACTAAACACATGTTATATATCTATATGATATGCTAACTTAATGATTTAAAACCTGGAAACACGAAAAACACCGTAAAACCGGATTTACGCCGTCGTAGTAACACCGCGGGCTGTTTTGGGTTAGTTAATTAAAAACTATGATAAACTTTGATTTAAAAGTTGTTATTCTGGGAAAATGATTTTTATTATGAACATGAAACTATATCCAAAAATTATGGTTAAACTCAAAGTGGAAGTATGTTTTCTAAAATGGTCATCTAGACGTCGTTCTTTCGACTGAAATGACTACCTTTACAAAAACGACTTGTAACTTATTTTTCCGACTATAAACCTATACTTTTTCTGTTTAGATTCATAAAATAGAGTTCAATATGAAACCATAGCAATTTGATTCACTCAAAACGGATTTAAAATGAAGAAGTTATGGGTAAAACAAGATTGGATAATTTTTCTCATTTTAGCTACGTGAAAATTGGTAACAAATCTATTCCAACCATAACTTAATCAACTTGTATTGTATATTATGTAATCTTGAGATACCATAGACACGTATACAATGTTTCGACCTATCATGTCGACACATCTATATATATTTCGGAACAACCATAGACACTCTATATGTGAATGTTGGAGTTAGCTATACAGGGTTGAGGTTGATTTCAAAATATATATAGTTTGAGTTGTGATCAATACTGAGATACGTATACACTGGGTCTGGGATTGATTCAAGATAATATTTATCGATTTATTTTTGTACATCTAACTGTGAACAACTAGTTGTAGGTTACTAACGAGGACAGCTGACTTAATAAACTTAAAACATCAAAATATATTAAAAGTGTTGTAAATATATTTTGAACATACTTTGATATATATGTATATATTGTTATAGGTTCGTGAATCAACCAGTGGCCAAGTCTTACTTTCCGACGAAGTAAAAATTTGTGAAAGTGAGTTATAGTCCCACTTTTAAAATCTAATATTTTTGGGATGAGAATACATGCAGGTTTTATAAATGATTTACAAAATAGACACAAGTACATGAAACTACATTCTACGGTTGAATTATCGAAATCGAATATGCCCCTTTTTATTAAGTCTGGTAATCTAAGAATTAGGGAACAGACACCCTAATTGACGCGAATCCTAAAGATAGATCTATTGGGCCTAACAAACCCCATCCAAAGTACCGAATGCTTTAGTACTTCGAAATTTATATCATATCCGAAGGGTGTCCTGGAATGATGGGGATATTCTTAAATATGCATCTTGTTAATGTCGGTTACCAGGTATTCACCATATGAATAATTTTTATCTCTATGTATGGGATGTGTATTGAAATATGAAATCTTGTGGTCTATTATTATGATTTAATAATATATAGGTTAAACCTATAACTCACCAACATTTTTGTTGACATTTTAAGCATGTTTATTCTCAGGTGATTATTAAGAGCTTCCGCTGTTGCATACTTAAATAAGGACGAGATTTGGAGTCCATGCTTGTATGATATTGTGTAAAAACTGCATTCAAGAAACTTATTTCGTTGTAACATATTTGTATTGTAAACCATTATGTAATGGTCGCGTGTAAACAGGATATTTTAGATTATCATTATTTGATAATCTACGTAAAGCTTTTTAAACCTTTATTGATGAAATAAAGGTTATGGTTTGTTTTAAAATGAATGCAGTCTTTGAAAAACGTCTCATACAGAGGTCAAAACCTCGCAACGAAATCAATTAATATGGAACGTTTTTAATCAATAAGAACGGGACATTTCAAAACCTCCATTCAATTCAGCAAGTATTGGTCTCATAATCCAAGTTATAATCATCATAACAAAGCTTGATCAAGAACACTTCAAGAATTCCAAGCCATCAAGGGTATCTTTTGAACTCAAGGTATTCCCCTTATTTCTCCAGAAACTTTACTCATTTGATTTGAGGTAGTAACCTTATTCATAATCTTATTCGATTCGTATTCATATAGCTATCTTATTTTGAGTTATAACTAATAACAACAAGAACATAGTTTAGATTATTTCTAAACTTGTTTGCAAATAAACTTAATCCTTCTAAATTAACTTTTAAAACACTTCAACACATTTATTATGGCACTATGCCAAGCTAACATAAGGATATAAAACTTGTAAACACGAAGAACACCTTAAAATCGAATACGCCGTCTTAGTCGAACGAGGGCTGTTTTGGGTTTAATTTTAAAAACCTATCTTAAACTTTGAATTAAAAGATTTCCTTTGGTGAAAAATCTTATTTTATATGGATATGAAATATATCTAAAATCCATGGTTAAACTCTAAGTGGAAGTATGTTTTTCAAAAGGGTCATCAAGATGTCGTTCTTACGACGGATATGACTATCTTCTCTTATTTGACACCTAAGCTGTATTTTCAACTATAAACCTATACTTTTTCTGTTAAGATTAATAATTTTGAGTTCGATACGAAACCATGGCAACTCGAATCACTCAAAACGGATTTGTAACGAAGAAATTATGGGTAAAACAAAATTGGATATTTTTCTTAATTTTTAGCTACGGACATGATTTATAAAAATGGATGCTAACCTTATCCTAGCTAACTTACCTTGCATCCTTCATGTATTTATACATGTCTTGTTCCCGAACTTATGAAAATACAATTTATAATAGTCGTGATTAAGTTCTAAGACAATATATTATAGTCTTAATAAAGATCGTAAGGCACCATATATATATATATATATATATATATATATATATATATATATATATATATATATATATATATATATATATATATATATATATATATATATATATATATATGACTTGATCTCCGTGGATTCGTGATAGTGCTCCAAATGAACATATATTTAGTAGCAATATCGTTCCAATATGTAAAGTTTTTAAATGTAATTTCCTTATTTTTAGTAGTAATAGTTAAATAAATAAGTGCGAAGACGAAAGACGCAAATCGCTCGAAAATGAAGATTTAAAGGCAAAAACGAAGATTTGAAAGACCAAAACGTCCAAAAAGCTCAAATGTACAAGATACAATTCAAAAGGTTCAATTTATTGATGAGAAACGTCTAAAAATGACAAGAGTACAAGTTACAAAATGCAAAGTACAAGATATTAAATTATACGAAAGGACGTTCGAAAATCCGGAACCGGTACCCGAGCCAACTATCAACGCTCGACGCAACGGAGCTGAAAGTACAAGTCAACTATGCACAAGAATATAATATAATATTTAAATAATTCATAATAAGAATAATATTAAATAATAAAAAGTTGTTAATTGAGCATAGTTCAGGGGTCATAAGTGAAAATTTCAATTTATCATTTGCCTATAAAAGGCCATCTAAATCGATGATTTAGATACACCTTTTTCCAATCTTCTTTCTTTCTTATGTAATTTATATTTATATTTATAATATTAAGTTTAATTTAAGATTAATAATAATTGGGTTATTGTAAGAAATGTTTTACGGGTTTTAAAGTAGGAACTCTGTCCGTGTAACGCTACGCGATTAATAATCACTGTAAGTTATGCTCTTCCTTTTTAAATTAATGTCTCGTAACTAAGTTATTATTATGCTTATTTAAGCCGAAGTAATCGTGATGTTTGACTAAATATTAAGACGGGGTTATTGGATTTTGTACCATAATTAAGGTTTGGGCAAAAGACCGACACTTGTGGAAATTGGACTATTGACTATTAATAGATGGGGGGTATTGTCTAATTGAGTGACAACTCATTGGAGTCTGTCGAACCTATCTTCAAATTAATTATCCTAATAATTAATAATGATTATGGTTGTCCTATTTAGTGACGTTCATATGGAATCTATTATAATCATTTAATTAATTATTCGGGTTGGGTAATTGATTATTCAAACTGATCAAGTGGGTAAATTAATATTCATATCTAATCAAAACAGGGGTAGATTACATACAGTGATAACTGGTGTAATTGTTGACAGAAGTGATAACTGCGTCACAGTTTAAATCCTTAATTAGTTGGAATATTTGACTTCGGGTATAAGGGTAATTTGACGAGGACACTCGCACTTTATATTTATGACCGATGGACTATTATGGATAAAAACCAGATAGGTATCAAATAAACCATGACAAAGGACAATTAACCCGAGTAACAATTAATTAAAATCAAAACGTCAAACATCATGATTACGGAAGTTTAAATAAGCATAATCCTTTTATTTCATATTCTATCGCAATTTTATTTATTGTTATTTTATTTATCGTCATTTATTTATTTTACGCACTTTAATTATTGTCATTTATCTTTACGCTTAAAAATATAAAATCGACAAACCGGTCATTAAACGGTAAAAACCCCCCTTTTATAATAATATTACTACTTATATATATATATATATTTATATAAATATAGTTTTATAAAAATATAGTACGTAATCACTAGCTCCCTGTGGAACGAACCGGACTTACTAAAAACTACACTACTCTACGATTAGGTACACTGCCTATAGTGTTGTAGCAAGGTTTAGGTATATCCCATCCGTAAATTAATAAAACTTGTGTCATATTTTGTAGTATTTCCTAGTAAAAATAATACTATTTCGTACCCTCACGCTACATCATCAATTCGTATACAAAGTTTTGACATATCATTTTGACTTCTTCTATATATATTATTGGAACGAACTATTAGACACCATTGGCAGTAATCTCGAGTTAGCTGTGGGTCGAAGTGGATTCTAAAATATTATATACTTTGAGTTGTGATTGAGCCTGAGACATGTATACAATGGGTCGCGGATTGCTTCAGACAATATACATATTATGTGTCTTATTATATTAAGACAATATATTATAGTGTTAGTGAATTCTAACACAATATACACATTTATATTTATATATATAAATTTATACTGTTGGACTATTGGACTATTGGACTACGAACGTTCGACTACTAACAATGGACAATTAAAATTATCACAAGTATCATAAGTATGGAATATTAATTATATATATATATATATATATATATATATCTTGACACAAGAATATTATTATTAGGTTCGTGAATTTGTCAAAAGGCCAAGTCTTATCACCATCTATTCGGAAATCATCACAAGTGAGTTATAGTCCCATTTTTACTATCTAAATTATTTTGGGATGAGAATACATGCAAAATTAATAAATGTTTTACAAAATAAGCACAAGTTCATGGAACTACATTCTACGATTGATTTGTTATACCGGATATCTGTACTTATTATTATTATGCTTGGTAACCTAAGAATTAGTGAAAAACACTAATTGACGCGAATCCTAAAGGTAGATCTACGGGCACCAACCACCTCCATTTTCGAATAGTGGAAATGCTTTAGTACTTCGAAGGGTTCTTGTCATACATTTGAATAGTGGAATGTATGATGCCAGATATCTTAAGCGTTCTATGGTAAGGTCGGTTACCAGGCGACTCATCGTATGAATGATTTTTGCAGTTGTAATGATCCTGCGCATTTAATTAAATGAAATCTTGTGGCTTATTAAATGTTATGATTATTATATAGAAATTAAACCTATGACTCACCAACATTTTTGTTGACGTTTTAAGCATGTTTATTCTCAGGTGAATATTAAAAACGCTTCCGCTATCGTATGCCAACCCAAGGTCAAGATTTGGAGTCGGCATAATTGTTTATATTGTTTAAACTTGCATTCGGAGTATTTGTTGTAATATATTTGATCATATTGTAATGGGTTGTGTAAAAACTTATTTATTTGAGGAGATTGTCTTTGATAGACAATCCAAATTATGTCATTAAGACCTTTATTCAATAATAAAGGTTATGGTGGTTTTTTTTTAAAACGAATGCAAGATTTGAAAAAATGTCTCATATAGAGGTCAAAACCTCGCAAAGAAACCAATTAATATGAAACGTTTATAATTAATATGAACGGGGCATTTCACCTTGGGTCGTCATTTTCCACATTCAGACATTCTGACAACTTGTGAGCAGAGATTTCACCTTTCTCTCTCACATAGTACTTTCTCTCACTAGAAGTCATCCGGCTAGCAGCTCTACGCTCAGCGGACAAAAGATTGATTAAGCCACCCCACAAGTTTATATACTTGTGAACCGGGTCTGCAGGGATTATTTCCCGAGGGTAAACGTCAATCGGCAACACTCCCTCATTCTTAGCTAGATACTTCTAGTATTGTGCTGATACACTAAGCCTTACCTCCTAAGGAAATAGGTATCAACATCTAACTTGAATTCAATTATCATAAACAACACAACTGCATTTCAAACACATCAAATTGAGGTTTGTTTATACATCAACAAAATCAATACATTTAAACATCGGAAAACTCAATTTCACAAGATTAGATGTCTACATTTCATCCATTTATGGTTCATTTGGTTTGGGGTGACAGAATTACATTTCAAAATGGTTGTCTTACCGATAAGGCCACAACATTAAGAACGAGTTTTCCATTGTATAACAAGGTTAACTATATGAAGTTAAACGAAATAGTTTACAATTATGTAGGGGCCGATTAAATATCATATACATTGAAAATGATCTTGTGGAATGTTTTCATGGGCAATGTATGCAGAACTGAACTTACCGACGATAATACTTTGGAAACAATTTATTATTTGGCTCATAATGAAAAGATTATCAGACTCAAATAGAAATTCAGTTTGACCAGATCTTTCCAACACAAGAATTATGTTTTTTAAATCAGTTGCAAACTATTATTCAATCTTTGGATGGTGGTCCATCAACATCTCGCAGCCACTCAAGAGTTATTGATGAATATGATGTATTTGCTGAGGATGAAGAACAATAACAAGAAGAAGAACATGAAGATTCTAGTGACGGTATATCAACAACATCTAAAGATACAATTGATCACGTTAGTGTTGAACAAAAAGTTTCAGATGACTCCGATAAAGAAGAGAAAGTGCAACAAAATTCACAACCTCAAGATGCCCCTGTTTCACGTTTCGGGTTTCTTTATGAAGAAGGTGAGACTAATGAGGTTCCATTAGATGATGACGACGGAGAAGCATGGGATTGTTGGTGTAAAGAATCTGGTGAAATCAGAAAATGAATGATCTTTAGGGACAAAGCCGAACTTATATACGCTTTTCAGAGATGGAATATAATAGGTCGAGAAATCATCGTTCAAGATAGTAGACCGGGCTTTCGGATGGCAAAATGCTACATAACTAGCAAAAATTACAGCGGTCACCAACAAACAAGAACTTATTAGTGGAGAGTAAGTGGTTCAACTAGCAATAAACACAGAGTATTGCGTATTTCCATGTGGAGAGATGCACACAATTTTTGTGGAGGCGTTCGGGAAAACAACGGTCATTTTCTAACATCTAGCTTGATTGGTACTGACATTATCCATTAAGTGGATAAAGACATTGCTTATCTGGTTAAAAACTTTCAAGCATACATAAAATAAGTATGGTGTGCGGATGTCGGTTATGCTAATGTATGGAATGCTGGACGAATTGCAATCGAATATTTGTATGGAACTTGGGAAAGTAATTTTGCTGATCAACCCAAGTATTTAAATGAATTGCTTTATACCAATCCCGATACCATTGTTCTTTTCTTACATGGCCCTCAAACTAAGAACAATGTCGACACATTCAAGTACGTGTTTGGGCTTTTGATCCAGTTATTAGAGCATATCAAAAGTGTAATCCAATCATTTATATCGACGGCACCCATTTGAAAGGTAGTTATAATGGTAAGATGCTTACCGTAGTTGCGAAAAATGCTAACGAGAAAATTCTACATGTAGCTTTCGAAATTGTTGACCAAGAAAACAATAGTTGGACTTGGTTTTTGGAGATTTTCTAACAACATGTCAATTCCCATACCAATAGAGAGTTGTGTGTTATATTCGATTGACATCAAGGTATACTGCATGTGATGGAGGCAAATACATATGGTTGTCATCATCGATATTGTTTGCGCCACATTCGTAGCAACTTAATGAAGCATTATAAAAACCTTCAAGCGCTTAAAAAGTTGGGTTGGAGAGCCGGTTCCACGCTGGAAGACCACATATACCTCAATTCCGTTCGAGCAATTAAAGAGCTTAGTTAAGAGGCTTTGGACTATTTGTATGAAGCGGATCCAAGATTGTGAAGTGTCTTTAGGGACCCACACAGGCGTCGTTGGGGTAACACAATGACAAACATAGCTGAATCCCTCAACAGCGTATTGCGTAATACCCGTATGATGATAATAAAAGCGTGTATTCAACATACCTTTGACTACACTAGAAATCACTTCATCGAAATGGAAAAGATGCATACACGTGGGAATCACCACTGTCCAAGAACATGTGAATTATCTATCAAGATCGTGAAACTAGAACACTAACATACAAAACAACATGCTACAATAACAGACAGGTTTATACAAGGTCTACCCAACTTATCAAAGAAGCGGTGATGGTGTCACCGATTACACTGTGGAGTTTACTAGAAACAAGTGTTCGTGTGAAAGATAGCAACACCAAATATTACCTTGCTCTCATGCCATACCTGTGTGTAGGCATATAAATATGGATCCAAAGTTAATGGCTAGCAAAAAATACACAATTACTATGTGGAGAGAGCATTATGGCGAATCGTTTTATCCACCTAGAGACATAAATTATTGAGCATCACCAACTTGGAAGATTAAGGCTGATTCAACGAGATTGATCAGGCATAAGGGCAAGAAGCGATCAAAACATATTCTAAATCAGATGAACGAATGTGTCAATGAGTAAAACCAGAAAACAGAATGCGCTATTTGCAGAGTTGAAGGTCACAACAAGACTACATGTCATTTATGATATTAGTAGTCATGTAATTGTGTGTTAAGATAATAAAGTGTGATGTATCAGTTGTAATTGAAATGGATTAGCCATTTTATGATAGTAACTTATGTGTTGTATTTGCAATTGATCAGTAATATATTAAAATATTTATTAGTGTGTAACTATTTGTCGACTATTTTCCAGCTTTTACAAAAATTGACTATCAGAAAGCCGGTTACTGTTTCTCAGCTTTTACTAAAACCAATTATCTGAATGCCGGTTTATCAAACCATGTTTTTCTATATAAACACATGTCTATTTCTTATATTGAATGTATTAAACCTCTACTACACACACACATCTTCAAAAGTAACACATGTCACCCAATCTTGTTCTGATCGATGTATATTACAAAGGTAGTTTTCTCCTAAATTTAAGTGGTACGCAATTCGTTTGAAAAAATCGTTCGAAAACGTTTATGTTAGTCAGATGTGTATTTTGAAGTTGATTGAGTTTCTCAAAGAAAACGTACCGTTTGAACACTTGGGCGCAATGTATTATGAAGATACTAATTCAAAATTCGAGTTTCTAAACGACGAAGAGGAATGAGATGGAATAAATAAAACAACAATTATCAGACAAAAACCTGTACACTTGCACCTAGTTTAATTATGTGTTTATTTTACTTATATAACGTTTAATTATATATTATTTACGCAAAAAAATGTATCCGTGTTTATGTTTGTTAATAAAAGTGTTCTTTAAAAAACTAATTATTTTATGAATAATCCTGATAATATTAATAAACACATAATGATACAATGGTTATTAATGAAAATAAACTAATACAATATTTGAAAACTTAAAATCACAACCATAACTTAAAAAAGCTATGAACACACAACAAACTACGCAACTAGACGAGTCCTATCAGCAATACGATAGTAACCCGATGTTGAGATGCAAAGATGTTAGAATAAGTTTGTAATCATTCTCTCGAATGGTAACGATGCATTTAAGTTTTCCCTAGCTTCTTGCATCCAAGTAACCATGATATATTTGACATCAAAAGATATACCATTCGTGATCCAATATATCTTAAGAGCTTCAATTATAAGCACCTTGTTAGAGTAATCGTCCACCACACAATGGGGACGACCAGTTATGTTGCTACGGATTATAGTCTATATTTTCATTTTATTGTCTCTAAGAAAACAAACGAACATCTTTTTTAAATAGAGACAAAGGTCTAGACGTTCATCTTCAACACATGTGTTTACAACGTCTTCTATATAAGTCACACCACCAAGGTTTTCAGCCACACGTTGTGAGTACAACAGATCTAGAATGATCGATAGATCGATTAGTGAAGGTCATGAAGTCAATCTGCACGAATTTCCAGAGATCGACCCCGAATTCAGAAGAACGGTTTGGTTTCCTTTCCTTTTGGTTTATGCGTTCTTTTTTCCTTCACTCGGGTATGATTTCCATTCCAACATTGAATTCACCGATGAACAAAGAGTGAAGTTTCGAATTTTGATCAGCCTTACTCGTGTAGTCTACAAAAATTCGGTGATTGAGCGTATCATTTGGTAGTATTAATTTCTATTATCTTGGTGAAGATCTTGAAGCTCTTCCTCAAGATAATCCATGACATCAAAGGACCCAACTTTTATGTCGTACTTGTATTCCTTACAAGACCATACAATGTACAGGCATTCTTGATGCATATCTCTATCCTGAAATTGCCATAAGAAGTGTCATTATTATACCACCTTGAACCGAATGTCACTCATTTTTCGGTCACTGAAGCTTGTCTTCACTGGTGTCTGACTCACAATATTGAAGTAAATATTGCTCATTTGGTCGCTTCTCGAATGAATCAACTTCATTATGCAGAAATAAAACCTCTTTCGTATGGAGCGCATCTGAATCGTCTATTTGCTAAGATTGGTGTGCTTGAAGGTCTTATGGGATGATATCCGATAACTACATTACCTATCAACATGGCCTTCGTTACTGAAACTTCGACAACATCGAGCTCCGATTAGAAATTTTTCGTCCACTAGGTCAGATTCTCGTAGTCATGCTCGTTGTTACTTGTGTTTCTTTACTAAGTATTTTCACTAGCTAGTTCGGATGCTCGTTGTTAGTAGTGTTTTTTTAATTTCTTCGTTAGTAGTGTGTTTTAATTTCAGTAACTTTGTATTATATTCAACGCTCAAATCGAAGTGTGTTTTAATTACGCATTGTTAGAAACCGAAAATAACTTAATTTTTTCATTCATTTAATAGAAATACAACATAAATCTTACACAACTAGAAAATGAAAATAACTAAATCAACTTAAATAACTTAACTATAAAAAGAAAAACATCACAAATACGACCCAACTACTAATTAACATCAGTTTCATGTTTCTAGCTCGATGTTTTTCAATTTTGAGTTTATCTACAAACTTATTCTTTTTTCTTAACAACCTGGGTATAATCTGCACGGCTCTATCACACAAGGGTGGATCATGCCTGTCTATCCAAACGCAACGGGAGAACTAAGGGAAAAAAATGAAAATAGTTTGTGATATAATATTTCATTACAAAGCACAAATATTAAGCAAATAAATTTTACCATACCAGTTTAATTAAGAAAACCATAGAACCAACGGCCTGGATTTCGATCTGACCAAGACCTTCTGAGAACAACAACTTCACCACACTCACATTACACCTTTATTTTGAATCAATGTAAAGATGAAAATGGTGAGTTTAGAAGATGAAAGTGATGATGTTTAACTTAATAATTAAAAACACTTAATAAAAATTATCTTTGTAGGCTTTCAGGACGACATGTCATCCGAGAAAGTTAAGTGAGAAGAAAATTCACTTTTTGGAGCCAAAATTATTTCACGAGTGGAAAAAAATTAAGTGTATCATCTTTCCGGACGACATGTCATCCGAAAAGTTTAGGAGGGAAAACTTTCAGTTTTTGGAGCCAAAATTATTTTCACGGATGTAAAATAAAAATGTAAATACTATATGTCGTCCGGAAAAAAACTCGGTTCAAACTTTTCAGAAAAGCTAACTAAAAAGCAATTTTTTTTTTTTTTTTTTTTTTTTGTCGTTGAGTGGTCTTTTCCGGACAACAATATGTAGTCCGGAAAAGCGTCGTCCGGATTTCTGATATTCCTTGTAGTGTTTTAATTCTTATCTAGTCTTGCTAAAGAGCTTCGTTTACATTCAATCGCCGTTAAATAAAAATGTCATGGTGATTTAGTCTTTCCTAAATCTATATCATTCATGTAATTAGAATCATGCATAATTATACTTTGAAACACTAATACGAGAAATTGCTGCAATATTTTATGATTAAATAGTACTGTAGTATATAACACACTAGGAATATAATGATCAAATAAACATGCAATGCAATAGCTTCAACAACAATACATCATGACCACTTGCTACTCTAGAAATTTTGGTGAAAAAAATGATGATCAATGAAAAATGTGAGGATGTGTTTCTAGTGAACAACAATCTGCCTTCATAACCTCACTCTCATTTTCACTAGCATTTAATATAGTTTCTTCAAGATTTGCTTCCATCAAGTTTGTAACCTCATCCTTGCATATAAAGTATGGTGCTTTATTAGCCAACTTTTTAGCTCTTTCAACTTGAACAATCCAATCTGTTGTAAAAAGAACATAAATCATAAGCAATGCACATGTTCCTTGAGCTGCAAACAAACCTAGCCAAAGCCCCTTAAATCCCATATTAACCACAAATCCCAATATTATAGCTATAGGCATCCCAACCAAATAAAAAGATCCCAAATTAATATTTGCTCCCACATTTGGCCTTGCACTTCCTCTCAAAACACCACAACCAGTGGTTTGAGGGCAGTTTCCTAGCTCGCAAAGTCCGGCAACCGGTAATGCCACCGATGTGAGCTCAAGAATCTCTACATCCGACGTGAAAAACCGGCCCCACTTGTTCCTCAACAATGTAGTAAACAACATTGCCATAAATCCAAACACCACAGCACAAACTAAAGAAACAATCATCGATATACGAGCTTTAGCCGGTCGATTAGCTCCAAGCTCATTCCCAACTCTGGTTGAAACCCCGAGACTTAAAGCCGATGGAAAAACATAAACTAACGACGTCGTTTGGATAAGTATTCCCATTGATGCCACAGTTGCTTTAGGGTTTGATAATAATCCACACAATATTATCATTAATTCATACCACCACCATTCCAAACACACAGACACACAATTAGGGATTGCAAGTGCAAGTAAGGATGACCAGCCACGTAAGCAGTCAGAGCTCAGTGCCACCCAAGAATCTTGGTGGACCCCAGAGAGATAAACAACTGTTGAAAGAAGGAATAATAAGTTAAAATTAGTGATTACTACAGCCACTGCCACCCCTGAAACACCCATCTTGAAATACCCTACAAGTAGAAAGTTTAATGGTACATGAAGGACTACAGAAACAGCTGAACAATAAGTTGATGGTAAAGTAATGTTTTGTGTTCGGAGATAAACTCGAAGAGGGTGTAAAAGGGACAACACGAAAAGGTCTGGTATTGCGAAAACGATGAATGTTTGAGCAATGGTTGAGATCTCTTCATCTTGGCCACACCATAACAAGATGTTTTTCATGTTAAGCCAAATGAAAGAGATTGGGAAACAAGTGGATAGGAGTAAAAGGACTGTTCTTTGTAGAGTTAATCCCAAAAGTTTCATTTGTTTCGCACCGTAAGCTTGACCACAAATGGGTTCCATACCCATGGCTAATCCAAATATAACCGAGTAGCCGGTGATGTTTGCGAACCCGATAGAGAGGGACCCACCAGCGAGTTCAAGTTCGCCGAGGTAGCCAAGAAAAAGCATGGAGATCATGGCTCTTGAGTAGAGTAGTAAACCAGTTATGGCTGTTGGCCCTGAGATCTTTCCAATGGCTTTGACTTCCTCTAAGGCCTAGATAAAAACAGAAAAAGAATGAAACTTCAAGGTAACTAGTTTTAGAAAGATAGATTGGTTATTCAGTACAACTTAACACATGTATTTTGAGAAAGCTTTAAGTATGTATGCTTTGGTAATGGGAACCAAGTTGATACCTTATAAAGATTAAAGGGTTGGATAAAAACACATACAAGTTAAGTTTTTCTATACAGAAATATTAATGCTTGTAGTGTACAGTACAACTTATCCATACATTTTCAAGAAAACTATAATTAGTATGCTTTTCCAATTTGGACAAGATTGTTTCCCCAAAAGGGGTTGGATAAAATTAGGAGTGTTATTTGTAACAATTAAATGAAGAATAAAGAGGCTTCATTGAAAGTTTTGATTATGGAAAAGAAAAAGATTTTACCTCAGATGGAGTTGGCCAACCATGAAGTTGATGATGATCCATGGATTTTGGGAGATTAATGTTGTAGTTCTTGAAAAGGGTATTAATGGAAATGACAAATTTAGATGAGGAAGATTGTGTTAGAATACACATGGATGGTTGTTTGGTAGATGGGGAACTAAGGAATCAAGTTAAACATTATATATAAGCATGTAAGAGATAGTGCATGGGTAAAGTGATTGTATGTGAATAATACAGACAAACTAAGTAAGAGGAATTAGGGGTAAGAAAAGAGAGGCTTTTGGTGAGATGCTAAAGCCTAAAGAAAGTACAACCAGTAAACAGAGCTCGTGTTTTGTTTTGTTCAGAAAGAGAGGGTTGAAAGATAGCAAGGCGTAGGGAGAGATATCTGAATGCAAGGAATCTAGTACCAAAAAAGACATGTGATTGAACACAATCATAGCCCACAATAACTAATGAATAAGTAAAGCGTAAACGATGAAGTAAAGTGTAAACGACACAAGGATTTAACGTGGTTGTATTCCATCTCTAATAACCTGAAGATGAGTTTAGTCCACGGGCGTAAACCAGAAAATTTTCGCTATATTTTCCGTGGACACAATTACATGATGCTAGGGTAACATTATATAGGCGTAAACAAATAGTTTCCTAATCAAAATCAAACTTCCGGCACTACAAGTCATGACTTCACGATCAGCGAGACACGCACACTACAACCTATGATGGGTTGGCATACTTTCAATAAAGAGTTCTTCAAAGTCACCTTGTCGAAATCGAAAATCAAAACCGCCTCAACTGTCAACTGTGCTCAAGCACCCACAGCAACTCCCGATTAGCTAGCTGACTATGACTTCTTATGATATAGCTGGATAAACTATATGGGTCATACCGCACTTCCACACCACTATACTATGGGGGAAGGTAGTATTTCGACACTAAAAAACTCACAGAGTGATAATCCAATCTATTATTTACTAGCTTTGGCCATCTCGGTTTCTTGTACCACCATCTCCTTACACTAGAGGATCATCTTCTCCAACTAGAAAACACATTGAAGTGTGCGAGACTTTAAATAAAAGATTTTACCCAGAGACTACACCGCCTCACTCATCGCTCTAGCCATATCCAATCCTTCCATTGACATGTCAACGATCACCCGAACACAATTTCCGTCTATCTTTCATATTCCTTCCCTGCAATCATAGAATCCTGACACACGCCCGTGTGGACTATTTATCAAGGCTTATAGTGAGAACGCAGACACACCCTTGAAATCTACACCTTTCAACTTTCTGCTTTCACGCTAGTACACCTGACCCATCCTCATACCTATGAATTCACGAACACATCTTGTCATTCCCAAGCACGCTTCCACTGTACGGGTAAGAAACTAGATTGCGGCTATTCGAGAAGAATCTAAATCGTACCACCAGTCAGTCGCAAATTTCTTTGCCATTTGAGAGTAAAACATGTACACGAGTCCCTAATGTTATTTGATATCTACGCATCCTGTGAAAATTAGAGACCCACATATGACAACCATCTCATTAAGTCCCACTATCCATCCAACCCACATATGACAATCGTTACAATAAGTCCCACTATCCATCTAACTCTCACGAGCCTAATACTATCATCGATTACCAAACTCCTACCGAGTTCCCGACACTCTTAACGGTATCCACAAAGTTCAAGTTTCGAGACTTACGAGATTATCCACTCCCTCATTACTTAAAGATTCCTAATTGTTCACCCCGAAGAAACTGCTCGCTTTGTTCAACAAACCATCAACCAAAAAACCCAAGCCACAGTCGAACGTGCTACATTTAACACCCTTTTATTACTAGATTTTATTTGTGAGAGAAGCTCTAACCCGCCCGCATATTCCAAATACACTGGAATATCCAGCCAAACACTTTGGTCATCCCTTTCCAAAACCCACAAGTATCCAAACTTCTATAATAACTCTACTTCCAAACGGATGTGTTTTCGTTTGTTATCTAACTACCCAAACATGAGAGAAACCACCCCCTCCCGTAACAAACCTATATCTATGAAAATCTATCATGTGTCGTACGAAGTTTCCCCAAGATTAACCGTCTCACCACTCGCGTCATTATCCCCGACATTCATCCAGAAACTGTAGCAACTTTGAAAAATCATACTTGAAAATCCACTGGTCCCATCATCACCAGATTATTACCATATCTAAATCTCTATGTCTGTCACATACAATCCAAAAATCATAAACCACCTGACCATATACAATTGGGTTAAAGCTATAAATAGACTATATACTTTCACTTTTGTTCCAATGTAGGCTATATACCCCAAACAATACCAGTGTAGGTCACATACTTTCAAAAAGTGTATCGATGTACACAAAAAGTTACCTGCTACCAGCTAAGCCGGTTAAATTGCTTAGGTGTCATTTTTTAATTTTCTTTTAATGATAACATGCATATTAATATTAAACAATTGAGGGTATTTTCATCACTTTGCTAATTCATCTTCATTAAATGATTAACCCTAAGTTTTTAAAACCTTAATTCAAACTCCTGCAAATTAATCGCACATGAATGATCTCTGAACCTTTTGAGCACGAATCTAACACCTATTTGCAGATTAATCACTCAAATTTTAATAATCGAGCAAAAAAAAAACGTGAATATGATCTTAAAGTTTGAATTCAATCTCAGATGTTTCTCCAATGAAACTGACTATTCAAACAGCTTCTGTTGATGATCTCGAACATATACACACTTTTACAAATCGTTTTAACACTTTAGATCGGTCTGTGAACCTCAACATCAATTCGTTTCAAATTCCGGCAAAAAAACTTAAATTACCGGCCAAAACTGATGCTGTAGACGTGGCTTGAAGGTTTAAGAAGGTTTATGTGATGTATGTGAACCTCTAACACCTTTCAATTCGATCTAATAAAAGCTAAATTGTATTGTTGCTCTAAAAGTCAACAAAAGTCAAATATCGTGTTAGAGTTAGAACAATAATCACCGATCACCAATACATATCTTATGTATATGTATATGTATATGTATATGTATATGTATATGTATATGTATATGTATATGTATATGTATATGTATATGTTGGACCCATTAATCATGTTATGTGAATTACTTTGGCTTCAACGTTAATGTTCAATATTCGTTAGCAGAAGTTGTAGGTGATCAAAAATGGGATTTTGTAAACATGGAGAAAGAAGAAGGGAAAAAAAGAGAAGAAACGCTTGAAATACCTAAAATACCCTCGTTTATTTTTCTTCCCTGTTAAAAAGTTTAATCTGTTTACATTAACACATAACTTGAATGTTTATGACCTACAATGGTATTTATTTGGGTATATAGCCTACATTGAAACAAAAGTGAAAGTATATAGCTTATTTATAGCTTTAACAATATACAATTCATGCGTGATCAGCTCTTTGATACATAGACCATATCCCCTTTGAGTTAATTGCGATTAATTAAGTAACTTGGTCTCGATACATGCTACAAACGAACCCTCGATCCGTATTTCGTTCACCTGATGAATACCTAATCAACATCCTATCGACAACCGTGATGTCAATCTGCCGCAGATCCCAATCTTCAAGAAAGAAAGCTCTTATACCACTTGTAAGGATTTTTAGGACCTCAAACAAGATATGTGATTGACCACAAACACAACCCACAACAAAAAAAACAAATAATTAAATCATAAATGATAATGTAAAGCATAAACAACACAAGGAATGCAGTTATATCCCATCTCTAGTAACTTGAAAGGTCTACTCCACGAGCGCAACAAGAGAATTTTCACTATGTTTTTTGTGAGCACAATTACAAGATGCTCGAGTTACATGATATAGGTGCAACCAAAGTCGTTTTCTAATCGAAATCAAACTTCATGCGCAAGTTATCCTAGCGATCCGTGAGACTCGCCTCGCGATTTGCGAGACCCTTCTCGCAATTCGGGAGACACCTTTTGCGATATGCGGGATAGCTTCAGTCAACAAATTTCTTTCTCACGAGACACCTTCTGCTATCCGCGAGACTGCTTCGGCCAGCACATTTCATTCACGCGATTGACGAGCCTGACTTGAGATCAATGAGGTACTCCAGCAACCTTTTATTTTTCGATCAATTCTTGACAACTCAACACTGAAGAGGAAAATGAGGAGTATTTTTTTAGTCTATATGAGACTAGCTTGACATTGTGTGTAATTGTATGTCTTTTGTAAAACGTCTATATGAGACTAGCTTGACATTGAGAGTTTTTTTTCGATTCCTCTGTTTTGGGTGGTGTTGGTCGACGAGTTTGTGTTTAGAAATTTTGAAGTTGGGAGTTCTTTCCGGGTGAATACGGGTCCTCATACGGGTGGCAAAAGCATTGGGTGTAAATCAACTGAATGTGCAGGTTTCGGTTTGGATCGGTCTCCCTCGGTTACGTTTTTCTGTAGACAAGGTTTAAGCGGCTTTAGTTCTTATGGTTTTCGCAGTCGCAAAAGGGCTCATTGTTTAAGTTTAGGGGATGATGGTGTGGTTTCAGAGAATTACAAATGGATAATGGGGTTTGTCGTTCGGAGCATGTTCTTGATTTTCTGGAGGTGAATCATGTTTCTGATGTTCATCCGGTTTGCAACCTGGTGGTGGAGGATGATGGTTGCCCTTGGGTAGATTTGGGTCAAAAAAGACATGGACAGGAGATGGGTTGGGAGGCAGGTGTGGGTTTTGGGAGTCTTGATGGGACTGGGCCTGGTTTGTTGGGCCTAGATGAAGGTAAGACATCGGGTAATGCTACTAGCTTTTTGAGGAGGTGGCGAAAGATCTTGAAGGGTGCATTAGGGTGGAAGGTAAATTGCTTAATTCGAAGGCGCTTCCGAAACATATAGTGAGTTAAGAAAAGAGGTACTATGAAAGGTTAATGTTGAAGGCCTATGAAGTATCTGTTTCGGTTATCAGTTAGTCTTTTAGTTTCTTAGTTCTTTGATGTTAGCATGTTAGGTTACTTGTAGTGGTTGTTTAGTCTTGTGCGGGCCTCGTTGCCTCAGTTTGTATCTTTGTAACGGGTTTTCATTTTTTTTGATGAAGCTCAAATTTTATAAAGTTTAAGTTTTTTGCTATAAAAAAAAGTATTCACTTTATATTTTAACCAATTAAAAGAGGTTATTTTAGAGAGAAAATTTTTCATTAGCGAAAAACAAAGTTAATGGGATGGAAATAGTACATTTTTTATCTAGTAATTCATCATTAATATTTAGTAAATAAAGAAATTCTTACATCTAAATTTGTAGGTTGATACCGTACGTTGAGGTAAATTTAGATTCTCATCATACTATAATCGAGTCCCCGCAGCTTTGGCTCAGTGGACATGTGGTGGTGCCTAGCACCCCCGCCGGGCTAGAGGTCTCAGGTTCGAGCCTCGTCACCTACAAAGGATATTATTTGAAAGAAATTCCTTGAGGGTGGCCCAAAGGGAAGGTTTTACCGACCCGCTCCGGGACTAAGGTCCGGCATGCCTGCCCCGTATGGGATGGTTTAAGGGTCGAATCCCCTGAGTGTGGTTCGAGTTTCCTGCCCGAACGCGTGTGTGTGTGCAAATGATGACTAGGCTTCGGTCCGGACTGATGCAAGCTTGCCGTTCAAAAAAAAAAAAAAAATCATACTATAATCGAAGATTACTAACATATGATCAAAACGTATGTAGGCAAACAATAAACAACATACAAAGGGCTTTCTTTTGGTTTTATTTTATCTTAATAGACATAGTCACATAGACTATATTTTATCACTATATCGTAACAAGTTAGTAAAGATTATCACAATGCCTAACAACTTTCCATTCCAATTAATATTCATTAACTCATTTTATCTAATGGATATGAATGTGACCGGATTTTTTTTTTTGGAAAAAAAATGAAGACAAATTACTAAGGACTTTCATCAAATGATGAAAGATCTAACAAATACACGGAACGGCGACTCGCAGCTAGAAAGTGAAAACCTAACACCCTAATGAGCCCAACAAAAAGGTTATCTAAAGGTGAACATTGCCGACCAAAACAACCACAACTTACAAAAAACAACACTCCAACAAACTAACAAGAACAAAGCTAAAAACAAGAATACAAAGCCTAAGAAAACAACCACAAAATCAATTCAACATGATATAAAGCTCAACCATGAACCCAACTCAAACAAAGCTCAAAGGCATCCTAACATTTCCGTGGCAATGTCGCTTGTCTACCTCGAGCTCCCGAATTTGACACCTTCCCCTTATCTGTTTACTAAATGTCCTTTCCTTTACGGCAGAATACGAATACACCTGAATTTGACGTCCAGAAACGAACGACTGCCAAAGACCCCACCAATTTGCCAACAACCGGGAAGGGACCGAGGTTCGGACCGAGCACAGATTCCATTAAAGAAACCTTTTTAAGAATTGGTGGATCCTCGATCATAGATCCTCCGACATCATTGCAAATAGGCAAAGAAACAAGCCCCTTCTTCTACAAGTTCTTCTTTAAATTATCCAAACCCACTTCGACTCTCTTAAAACCCGACTCTAATGTCAAATCCATATCGCTACTGCTACCATCACACTTCGACCAAAGGTTTCTTTTGTAGTTTTAATGGATGTGAATAAAAAAAATGAATATGAATATGAATATTGAGTAATACAATTCATATTCTATCCATTTTTATGTATTCAAATTAATAGATATACACCAATAAGTATAGTAAATCACATTAGGTTTGTAAATGTTAAGTTAATTGGATACTTTTGTTATTTACTTTACTTTCAAATTCATAGATATATACTATTCAATGAATCACATTAGGTTTGTAAATTGGATCATTTCTTCATTAACTTTACGGCGTGATCAGGTACGGTTCATTAGGGTTATACTTGAGTTTGGCCCAAGAGTTTTAAATTCTAATTTTCCATTAACCCTAGTCTTTCCCCTATAAATATAAGGATCTCTCCAGTTGATCAACGACCTCTCACATTCATCAACACCCCGATCGATCTCGCTACGATCGGTCGATGACTAGCCTTTGACCATCCTTGTGATGCCGCTTCAGTCGGAACCGGATTATCACGGTCAATAACTAAATACCGTAGAGTTAAAGCCGTTAAACCTATAAAAACCCAATTAATATTGCACTCAAGTGTGTTTTTGCTCTTCGTGTGAAAATATGCTTGAATAAATGACGCCCATCGTGGGGCACGCGATATAATGTCTCGTGTTCCTACTTACACGTTCGATATAATGTCTCGTGTTCCTACTTGAAGGTACACGTTCGATAATGTCTCGTGTTCCTAATTATTTATTTGTATGCGGTTTTAAGAAATCAATACACACAATTATCACAAATATTTTTACGCAGACATCTGTGGAATTGGTTTTCACCACAACTTTTCGTGCAACAAAATCGTGTACCTTCAAGTAGGAATTGGTATTTCGCACAGTTTCCGCGTAGCTGCCCGTGCAACTTTTCGCACAGCTTCATGCGAAATTGGTGTCCACACAGCTGTTCGCGCGTCTATCGTGTAGTTGTTGCCTACACTTGTTTTGTTCTTACAGTATTGCAATGGAAAGTTCGATACGGTACTTAACAAAAGATACCATACCGAATTGGGGGGAACTTGTTCGGGTACGGTCTTTTTTGGTTACACTTGGGCTTGGCCCATGAGCTCTAAAGCCTAATTTTTTCTTAACCCTAAACTTTCCCCTATACATATAGGGATCTCTCCTTACACAAAAGACACATTAATCTCATGAAACACCTCATACGGCTTGCATGAATCGCCAATTATCAACAACCTTTCATGGTCATCTAGGATTTTTACCTACATCCTGTAGGGTTTTTTCGTCCAACGCCCCTATCGAACCCACCTTGATCAGCCGGGGACTAGCCTTCGACCACCATTCAGATGTCGTTCAGTCGGAACAAGGTTATCACGGTAATTAACTAAATACGGGAGAGTTAAAGCCGTTAAACTTAAAAAACTCAATTAATATTGCACTCAAGTGTGTTTTTGCTCTTGGTGATGGCCCTACAGAAATGATAATTTCTCAAAGAATTTTTCTAGGCTTCTATAACTTTAATTCAAATGGTAGTATTTTTAGAAAATAAAAATAGAAATAATAATAATAACGTCGTCCCACTTCAATCAAATTATGGAGTAGAAAAAACTTGTTATCACACAATAATTAACAATTTTTTATTTATTGCATATACTGTCCTAATTTATTGAAGTATATCTTAACTATCTGACGTATTATGAACATTTTATTTATTTATTTTTTTTGACCAAAAATATTAATATATATATATATATATATATATATATATATATATATATATATATATATATATATATATATATATATATATATATATATATATATATATATATATAGGGGCAGGATCAATGGGGAAGTAACCAATCGGGGGAAGCAAAAAAAAAAATTTTCATTTTTTTTGAAATTTTTTTTCCGGCATCAAGATCACACCAAAATATGAACATTTAGAAGAGACACTTCGTAATGAATGTTATTATTTAGGCGGGAAAACGATCGACAAAAATAACATTCAAGATAAAATTGTTCGTGAAGAGTATGAACGTTTTTTTCATGTTTTGTGAAGTAAAATTTAGCCCGATTTAGAGTTTAGGGTTTAGGGTTTAGGGTTTGGTGTTTTGAGTTTATGAAAAACTCTAAACCGTTCGTGTTAATAACTCAATCTAAATTCTAAATCTAAACCCTAAATCTAAACCCTAAACCCTAAATTTCTAAACCCTAATATCTAAACCCTATAAACCCTAATATCTAAACCACAATAGCTAAAACCTCAAAATACGCTCGAAAAACACGATAATTGTTATATATTACTTCTTCGAGCGTTTTCCCGCCAAAATAAAAACGAAAAAAAAAAGTTTTCGCTTTCCCCCGAATGGTTACTTCCCTCTTGATCCTACCACAATATATATATATATATATATATATATATATATATATATATATATATATATAAAAGATCGTAAAGATCCGGTGGAATACACAAACGATTACAATTGAAAGGTCTCGCTGTGATCGTGCTACACAATGGACGATAACATTGAAAGAGAACGAGCACATTGAAATGATTGAAAATAAAATTGAAAGATACGATACATTCGTACAATCCACCAAACCTAAATCTAAAACTATATAAAAATTGATCACGTATCTAACACCGCGATCGCCACTACAAAAAAGCCGCACAACTAAAAAGAACATCGGGCACTCCAGCAGCACCTAACCCGAGGCCTGCAAACCAAAGTAGCCTCTCGTACACGAAAATCCTGCAAAACTCCAAAACCAGAGAAACACAAGCCCGTCGAATAAGATCAAATCCCCGTTCAGGCGAAAAAAGGACTCCGAGAGAACACTCCAGTAAACATCAATTTTTCGAGGTCAACTAAGTTGACACACGTCAGCAACTACATCGAGACTACATGTGATGACCCGTCCTAATCCATCTGGACGAATACATTACATTTGGTTACATCGCGAGGTACTTGACCTCTATATGATACATTTTACAAACATTGCATTCGTTTTTAAAAGACAAACTTTCATTTCTTCAAAAGTTGACAGCATGCATAGCATTTCATAATATATCCAACTATAATTGCCTTAATAATAATCTTGATGAACTCAACGACTCGAATGCAACGTCTTTTGAAATATGTCATGAATGACTCCAAGTAATATCTCTAAAATGAGCAAATGCACAGCGGAAGATTTCTTTCATACCTGAGAATAAACATGCTTTCAAGTGTCAACTAAAAGGTTGGTGAGTTCATAGGTTTATCATAATAATCATTTCCATAATTTTAATAGACCACAAGATCCTCATTTTTCATAAATATCATTACACTCGCAAGTGTATAAAATTCATTCGTATGATGAACACCTGGTAACCAACATTAACATAATGCATATAGAATATTCCCCACATACTCGCAAGTATGCCATAAATATTGGCAATCGCAATCACCATTTAAATCAAAGTACTAAAGCATTACAAATTTCAGAATGGGGTTTGTTAGGCCCATAGATCCATCTTTAGGATTCGCGTCAATTAGGGGCCATTTCCCTAATTCTTAGGCTACCAGACTTGAAGGGGCAATATTCGGTATAGTAATCCAACCATAGAATATATATAATGTATTAAAGTTTATATATATGATTATATTAAGATATTTTTATATATTAAATGTAACTTAAATAATAATAATATTTTAGTTATAAAAAATATTAGTATGTAATATGATATATATATATATATATATATATATATATATATAAAATAAATATAGTTTTATAAGAACATTATTTGTTTGCTAATATAATAATTTTAATAATACTAAAATAATGATAATAGTAATAATAATAAAAATAATGATAATTCTAATAATAATGATAAATTTAATAAAAATTATAATTTTAATGATAATGATAATTTTATTACTAATAATAATTTTAATAAAAATGATATAAAAATATTACTTTTAATAAAAATGATAATTCTTATAATTTTAATTATAATGATAATAATGATTATAATAATAATAATTCTAATAACAATAATAATATTAATAATTAATAACAACAACAACAACAACAACAACAACAACAACAACAATAATAATAATAATAATAATAATAATAATATTTTTACGGAGCACCTAATAAATTAATACAAATATGTGGTTTGTTTGTCTCCCAACCCAGATCGAAATAGCAGGGCAACACGCAGAGAAGATAAACGATTTAGGGGATTTTCGATTCATCACAGATCAATGAATCTAGCAACAATCATTGATGTACAGTATTGATTCATCATCATCATCGTTAAATCGTCATCATCAATCCTATTCATCGTCGTTATCGAATAACAACAGACAAATCAAAGCAGTCGTTGGTGTTCGGCTGGCGTCTGTTCAAATTAGGAAAAATGATTAAACATCGCAGCGTGTAGTAACAGTGATTGCATCAAATCATCATCAATCGATCATGGTCTAGTAATCGATCAAGTAGGTAATTGGCGTTCTTTTTATTTATTTATATATATATATATATATATATATATATATATTCGTTTTTTTACCATCTATCATCGATCATTGTAAGTTATTAATCAATTCCTTCTGCTTTATTGCGATGAAACTATTTGTTTGGTTCGATTGTTCATATATGAAATAAAAAAATAATAAAACAACAGGGAGCAGCAGGAGTAATCGTAAAGCAGCGACAATTATAAAGTAATCGAGTTGGTGATGGCTTACTATGATTTAAACAAAAAGGTAGGAACGAGTGTAGCAGTTGTGGTGGTGATCCTGACTGGAAAAATAGAAGTTATACAGCGTAGCAGCAGCAGTTTTTCAGGTGGTTTTTGGTTGATTGAATTAATTAGAAATTTATGAACATAGTCATGCTCAATAATAGGTGGCAAGGTTGTTCTGTGTGATTGTAATACGAAGCTGAATTTGGGTTGTTTTGACAGGAAAACAGGATAAACAAGTATAGCAGCTTATAGTGGTTGTGGTGTTTTGAATTGGGTCGATCAAGGTGGTTGTTATGGTGGAAGTGGCTATGGTGCAGGTGGTGGATGGAAGTGGAAGAAGAGTAAAGTGGTGTTCGATCATAGAGAAAGAAAGAAGAAGCAGAATTACGCAAGTGGTGGTGATATGATTGAGTTGGTATTTTTCTTATGCATATCATTTGCCTATTTATGTATATGTTATATATTATTGTATGAAAAGGATTTACAATAGAAAGTAAGGAATCAAACATTTGCATAGTGTTCATGATTGTGATTTGTTTGGATCATACGATGGAAAACAATAGATAAGTAAGTGGGTGTGACAAAAATAGATATGCGTAAAGTTGAGTAGGAAGTTAAAGTAAAGAGGTGATGGTGATGATATAGATTGATCCATGGATATATATATATATATATATATATATATATATATATATATATATATATATATATATATATATATATATATATAAATATATATATAATAAGTGTGTATGTAATTGATATATGATTTAAAGTGATATATTAGTTATATATACTATATGTTTAAATGATAGATGGATCGAGCATGAATATAGATAGGCATCCTATGTATATGTATATATGTATATTTAGAGATAGTGGGTTTTGATTGAGATATCTAACAGAAACAAATAATGGGGTTTGTTTCTTAGTATTTGTTTGAAAGGATAGAAAAACAGGAAGAGAGTTGGTGATTGAAATTGTCAAATATATAATTATAATTTAATAGGTGTTGGTGTACGTGTATGTATATATGAAGATATGCACATGTTTGCCAAAGAAAAGAACAAAGAGACACCAAGTGATGGGTATCACACAATTGAGTGGGAAGAAAAGTCTAAAGTGGCTGTCATTTTGTTAGTTAAACGCTATAGACATGATTATGATCAAGATGATTATATACAAATATTATAATTATTACATCTAAGTTTACTTTATAAAATTTCTATATATATATATATATAAAAATAAAACAAGAAAACTAACAATCCAAGAATATGCTTGTAAAAGTGTAATTAAAAATATGTGAAGATTCAATAATTGATAAATCTTTAATCATGGATTGTTTAACTTGTATACTCTTAAAAATACTTACTCCAACACCGAATACAGTGTGAATGAATTAGTTTGCATTTTCAATTCTCTATTGGGAAGTCTTTAGGCCTAAAATATAGTTCATTATTGTATAGTACCAATATCTCACAAGAGCAGCCCGTTTGTGTAATTAAATTGTGCTAACAAGTTGGAAGTAGTAGCTAATTTTAGAATCAATAATAGGAGTGCACGTAACATGTTGATTTAACAAGTCATTAGCATATGTGAGTAGTAAATATGCACATGATAAAAGTTAATCGGTAACAAACTGTACATGTAACATTTTATTAATAGGCTAAGGTGTGTTTTCAAAATTAATTACATTCGAAATACTTTATATATATATAATTACATTTTAATTAATAGGTTTTATTATATTGTCAATTATTTTACATAATTAATTTTAATAACAACAACATATAATATTTCAAATTATACTTCCAATTATTATTTATATATATATATATATATATATATATACACACACACACACACACACATATCTATTTACAATTAATTGTTCATGAATCGTCGAAATTGATCGAAGTCAAATGAATTCATGTAAACAGTTCAAAAATTTTGAGACTCAACATTACAGACTTTGCTTATCGTGTCGAAATTATATAAAGATCAAGTTTAAATTGGGTCGGAAATTTCCGGGTCGTCACAGTACCTACCCGTTAAAGAAATTTCGTCCCGAAATTTGATTGGAATGGTCATGGCTTACAATAAATATGTTTTCATGACTCATACGAGTTGAAATTTAAAGTTTTATCATCAGTGAGTAGTTTGGATAAAACAATTCGTTTATGTGAAGAGTACGAGTGAAGTTATCACAAAAGAGTGAAATGAGTAAATGTAAATCCGTCTTAGCCAGTGACGTAGTCATGGTTGATTTCTGAAATTCAAGGGATTTAAAGAAAATCTTCGTAATAAGATTTGTTTCTCTGGTAATTAAGGAAATTAGAATCCTCTTTGATTAAATGTGTTAATCTGTCACGATTGCTCTGTTTGATATTTCACTATAAATTCACCCTCTTCGTTTCCTTTATATTTTGGAGTTCTATCCTTTTGTTTTCTCTTCCCGACTTTAAGTCAAGCGAATAATGGTCCAGAATTCGTAGGTATGGAGTTTCGAGTGAACATGACTAATCTTCTAAGAGAGAGATTGTAATAGCACAATCTTGATTGGTTAAATTACCAGAATTCTAGAGAAAGATAGATCTATCAGGAAGATATGTTCTCGATATGTTTGAAGATTAGGTAGAATGTAAGAGTCGTGTATATGGTACATGATGACGGTATGGTCTGTGAATCATCAAGTTCCATTAGAAACTCAGCATGACTTACTGTAATATAATCACGTTGATCAAGTGTCATTATATTATACTAACTCATGCTTCAATTTCCAACACTACTTCAAAACATTCATAATTCGAACTCGAATTTTTCAGAATTTTAGAAACTAAAATAGTTTCTTTTATGATGTAGCACAGATAGCTCAGAGAGATAAATAATTTCAGATAAGAATAGTTATGAAAATATCTTCAGAAATATCGAGGATATTTATAATGAAAGATACGATGATATTTTAGAATTTCTAATATCGATGGATGATGATGAAGTTTTCTGAAAAAAGTGTAGAGTCAGGAGCAAGGTATTCGTTAATGACTTCAGCAGATACTGGATCATTTGGATTCTTTGAAGGCAGGTTTAGTCTTTGTGGTTTTTCCACAACCTCCTTCATGGTTTGCTCAATCCGTTTTTCAGTATCGAAACTTTTGAGCTTTTTCAGTATGTCGCTCTTTATTATCAACCTTTTGACTGTTTAAACAGTCTTCAGTTTTCGCTGCTTCATCAGCTTTTTCAGAACTCATAGATCTGATTCGTAAGCTAGAGTGCTTTTTAGGAATTCAGAGATTCCGAATTGAAATTCATCATTCCAGAAGATATACGTTATATATAGATATATAATTGTTGACGTAGGAACGCTGCGAAATTTGAGAATTAATTATTAATGCTTTCTGGTATTTGGTATGGCAACTATCGTTACAAGATGTCGATGAATATATGATAGGGTTTCAATAAATAAGTATAGCAAATTTTTCGGAGAGATTAAAGCCAAGGAGCAACGAGGTTGCTGGTACGTCTGCTGGGAATATGGTGGACTATAAAAGGTTCCCGGTAACAATAAAAGAGCTCGCATATATGTCAAGGTTATAATAAGGTTGTTTCGAATGAAAGTCGAAGTTGACTTGCTGGAGCTGTGACAAAACTGGCTATCTCGAACAGGAGTTGCAAAGTTATTTTCGGTAATAATAACGCTAAAGGAATTAACACAGCTATGAGTTAAACGTTTACTCAGTTTCTGAGAGTTTTCAGGTGCATAACTATATGCATCAATCTTTTCTCCCGTAGATGAAGTGCGGTTGGTTCATCCTCCAGATTGAGGTGTTTTCAAGAATCATGAAAGGTTTGAACGCAGATTGTAATCGTCAAGATACAAATGATGTTTAAGATGAAATCAAGTGGCAACTTGAATAATTGTTTAGTTTCATATGTTATAATCAATATTTTAATTCATTTTAATTGTCCAATGTTGGTAGTCTACAGTTAGCAGTTCAATAATTCATATATAGTTTAATGTATTATATTCAAATTAATTAATACGTGTCGTGACCCATTATATACATGTCTCAGACTCGATCACAACTCAAAGTATATATATTATTTTGGAATTAACCTCAACCCTGTATAGCTAACTCGATCATTACCGCATATAGAGTGTCTATGGTTATTCCAAATAATATATATAGATGCATCGATATGATATGTCAAAACCTTGTATACGTGTCCCGATATTTAAAATGTGTAAATAACAGTATTTAAATGATGATAAATAAAGTGCGTAAAATAAATAACAATAAATAAAATTGCGAGAATTAAAATTACGATAAATAAATTGCGATAAATAAATTGCGATAATTAAATTGCGATAATTAAATTACGATAATGTAATAGGGAATTAACAGTTAGCTAGGAACAGTTAGCTAGGATTTTGTTAGCTTGAATTCTTAACAAAATTTCTCATAGTTAATTTGTTTGTTTCTAACAAATTTTATTTTTGTCCAATGTTTTCTTCATTATGCCACTTGTTGGATTCTGATAGGTCAAAATCCAAATATGAAATTGAATGAAAATAGTTATTCTGCGGTGAACGGATTCGTATATCTGTGGATGTAAGTAGGATAGTAAATTACTGTTGAATCAGATTCGAAGAATGTACAGTGTAACTTATTAATGTGAAATCTAAATATTCCTCGGGTATTACCTACACGTTAAAATATTTTCACGATTAAAAGTTTGTACAAAAGAATTTTTAATTACAATCTTTATAAAAATATACTTACATATATATTTTCTTCAGATGTAATCATGGATTTATAGATATCGATTGTTAACTCGTTGATGAAAGATGTGAATGATAACATATGTGAATTAATTATGATAGAAGCCCTTTAAAGCTTCTTTTATCTTTCTCGGGTATTACCTACCCGTTAAAAAATTCACACGTCATAGTTAATATGAAAAGAATTTTTATTACGATCTCGAGATATACATAAATATATACATATATCTTTTAATCGTGAGCAGAAAGTAATGAATTAAAATTTCATAATTCATCATTCTCGGTAATCTTCGGTGTCTGTGGTGCTTACGGAGCTCGTGGTAATGGAAATGATGCCGGTGCTGGTGGTGTTGTTGTTGGTGTTGGTACTGCTTGTGGTACCTGCGTAGTAGATGCAAGCCTAGCTTCCAAATCGAACACCGTCACCTCCAAGGTTTCTACTTTACGCTCGAGTCTATGAATTAGTTCTACCCATTCTTCCGTAAGGTTTGTCAATTCTTGATATTTAGTTCGAAGTCTTCTAACTTCTTCTAATAATCCTATCTAATTAGAATTTGGGAGTAGAGGATGAATACTATCTTTAATGACATCGAGTCGACTTTCGAGGTGGAAAATCCGTGCGAACAGAGTGAAAACGGTATTGCGAACAGGTTCGTCGAGCACTCCGACGTTAGGTGGTAAGTTCAGCTCTTGATATGGAGTACCTTCTTCATTTCTCCATAGGGTAAGTATTTCGCGAACCCATCCCCACTTTCTAAAGAAATCACGGTAGTTGATCGGTTGGTGCGCTCCCGTCACGCTGTCTTTGGAGTCAGAGGAACTTGGTCGATTCGTAGAGGTCATCTTACGCGATCACAGAAAAGATTTTTGGTATGAAAAGTTTAGTGATAGCAAATGATAGTTTGTGACGATCGCTCCAAATCCATATGGACGAACACGTCATTCATCGATTTCATTGCGAGGTATTTGACCTCTATATGATACGTTTTGTAAACATTGCATTCTTTTAAAAAGGCACACCATAAATGAATATTTAAATCAAAGATTTTCGACATCTGATGATTTCTACATATAGACAATCACCGTAAATAATAGTTTACAATAAAACTTCCGTTGACAATGCAGTCAAAATAAGATACATGGTGATGATTTGGTGAATGCAACGTTTCCTTGAAAAAATATGTCATGTAAGACTCCATGCACATAGCTTGTCTAACACATAAGCAAACAGCGGAAGACTTCTAGGAAACCTGAGAATAAACATGCTAACAAGTGTCAACACAAAGGTTGGTGAGTTCATAGTTTTATTGTTTCATATAATCTGTATATAAAGGTGGATCACAAGATTTCAGTTGTTTCATCCAGAAACGTTTATCAAAAATATTCTACAAGATTGAGCACCCTGGTAACTAAGCTTTAACGTTATAATAAGTACCCCTGTTTTAACATACATGCAACCAACATGTACAATACACGCAATCCAACGTGTACTAAACTCAAATAGTATACGTCTGTTTTATAGTTCAAGCTAGGGTTTCTATACCTGGAACAGACGGGGATGTCAAGCCCTATGGATCCATATATAACTACTCGCACCCACCAGTTCTTATAACCGGCAGTTACTAGTTACCAAAGCTAAGGAATTTTTGGTTCAAACTCAATGTAGAATTTAGTATGTACTTGTATCCATTGCGTTTAAAATAAAGTGCGTGTATTCTCAGCCCAAAAATATAGATTGCAAAAGCAATTAAAAAGGGATCTATAAACTCACCTTAGCAGCATATAAAGTCGTTCACCAAAATGTGATCGAAACTCGGATTACCAAATAACCGTAGATCTCAGCGTATCAATATTGAGATTCAATATTGTAGGAAAGTATGTAGACGTAACGGAGATAATAAACACTAGGTTTGACTTGCAAACAATACCCATGAATATTACCCATAACCTCCATAGCAATAACCCATAATTTCCTTAGCTCTATCCCGCTCGAAAAACTATTTTGAAAGTGACATGCTCATGACCTCGTCGTAGTATTTTATGTATAATACTAATTAATAATAATACTACTAATAATATTAAGATTAATAATAATATTAATCTTAATAATAATAATAATAATAATAATAATAATAATAATAATAATAATAATAATAATAATAATAATAATAATAATAATAATAATATAAATACGGATTATGATATATGTGTTTGTAAAACAGAGACCAGAATGCTCGAGCTTTATAGTGTGGCCAGATTTCAGACTCCATGCGATCGCATGGTTTCTGTGTGTTATGGCCATGCGATCGCATGGCCTAGGATTCCAGCTCACATCTGATTTGTAATCTAGTTCGTCGACATATTAATTTATTATATATATATAATATATTTAATTTATATAATTAATTATATGTTATATTAAATTCACGTGCATAGTTGACTTGTAATTTTTGTTCCGATAAGTCGTACGTCGTCAATCGACTTATGTCCCGGTTCCGGTTTTTCGAATGTCCTTTCGTACATTTAGAAAACTTGCATTTTACGTTTCGTGTCACGTACCTTTGTCAAAATATAGCCTTAAGTTATCCATAAACTATACCACTCAAAGTATATCTTAAACTTTCGAGTGTTTTGGTCATTTACTTCTATAAATCATCATCTCGCTATTTGTTAATATATATATAATATATACATTTTCATTTTGAAATAGTGTTTTATTGTAGCAAAGTTACTGCAGCAAGTTTTTTTACTGTAGCAAATAGTGATTTTTGAAAACAATGTAGCTTTTCGGGTACTGTAGCAATTCGAAAATACTGTAGCAAATTAGTGTTTTACTGCTTCATCTTAAACGTTTTAGTTAACTTATCTAAATATTAATCGAATCAATAATCGAATGTTAATATCGTTTACTAAATAACTTGAAACCATATATATATATATATATATATATATATATATATATATATATATATATATATATATATATATATATATATATATATATATATATATATATATATATATATATATATATATATATATATATATATATATTGTTCTTGAATCTTCGAGAACAGTCAAAGAATAATTGATTACATGAATATAGTTCCAAAACTTTGAGACTCAACATTACAGACTTTGCTTATCGTGTCGAAAACATTAAATCATTTAAAGATAAAGTTTAAATTTGGTCAGAAATTTCCGGGTCATCACATAGTTGGATGGTATTATCAATGCATAATATGCATAGATATATATAGTACCAGGATCCCTTAAATTACGGAGAAATTTACGGGAGATATCAGACAAAGTTTACCGTAATAGATACGCTAAGATATAAATTTTGTCTATGCACTATTCATGCAGTCAATGCAGTAAAACGTGTCTAGACTAAGAAAGATAAGCAGGTAATTTCCTAAGGATGATAAGCAGGTAATTTTTGACACGAAATGATAAACAAAACATTTAACATGCAGACACGGTCGAAGTCCAGACCCACTAATGTATCTAAATAACTATCAGTTAGACACACTAATGCAAGACCTGGTTCGCTAAGACCACCGCTCTGATACCACATGTGACGACCCATCCTAATCCATCTGGACGAATACATTACATTTGGTTACATCGCGAGGTACTTGACCTTTATATGATACATTTTACAAACATTGCATTCGTTTTTGAAAGACAAACTTTCATTTCATCGAAAGTTGACGGCATGCATACCATTTCATAATATATCCAACTATAATTGCCTTAATAATAATCTTGATGAACTCAACGACTCGAATGCAACATCTTTTGAAATATTTCATGAATGACTCCAAGTAATATCTCAAAAATAAGCAAATGCACAGTGGAAGATTTCTTTCATACCTGAGAATAAACATGCTTTCAAGTGTCAACCAAAAGGTTGGTGAGTTCATTGGTTTATCATAATAATCATTTCCATAATTTTAATAGATCACAAGATCCTCATTTTTCATAAATATCATTACACTCGCAAGTGTATAAAATCCATTCGTATGATGAACACTTGGTAACCGACATTAACATAATGCATATAGAATATCCCCCGCATACTCACAAGTATGCCATAAATATTGGAAATCGCAATCACTATTTAAATCGAAGTACTAAAGCATTCCAAATTCCAGAATGGGGTTTGTTAGGCCCATCGATCTATCTTTAGGATGTAACATCCCGCATTTTTCCGTTAAATTATTTTAACGACCGTCTTTTTTTTTTTAGATAATATCTTCCGTTATCTAAATTCGTAGTTTCCGTTGACTAACGTTCATAATATTTCCGTTACTTAATTATAACATCACTCGTTTACTCGAGTGTTTTCAAAATATTCGTTCGGTAAAATCCCGCACCCGCTTCTAAACTCGAGGGACTAAAATTGACACGGGGCAAACTAGTTGACTAGGTCAACTAGTCCACCCCAATCACCACCATTCAATCATCTCCATCTCTCTCTCTTTCTCTCTAGCAAGAACACACACACATTTACCCAATTCAATCATTCATCATCTAAATTCGATCTAGGAGGCCAACATCAAAACAAATTACGTATTTGGAATCCTCTCTTCATCCTCTACAATTTGATACCAACTTCATCTCGTTTGGGTAACATTTCTAAAACTCTAGATTTCTCTAAATTCGTGTTTTTGATTTGAAATGGTGTTAGTTAGTGTCTATGGCTCGTGTCTAGCATGAATATATGATTTACTTGCTCGATTTGTTGTTTTGAGTAACTAGTATGAACAATTGAAATGGGTGTGCTTAATCTTTGATTTTGGATGAGTTAATGTTGTTAAATTGTTAAAGTTCATGTTTTAATTGTGTTACTAGTATCACTAGCTTCAATTTGATGAGTAGGTTGATTAAGAAAACTTCAAAAACATGAATATTGATTTTTGTGGATTTTGGTTAGGATTTGATAGACTTAAAACGAGCTTTTGATGTTTCGAATGCCATGAAATGTTATTAGTAAGTGTTTAGTTGTAATGTATGTTTCATTACCTTCAAAACGTCATATCGTATGTGTAAATTGGATTCCCGAATCATAAAATACGTTTTACGAACTTGAAACTTTGAAAATAAACCTTTCTTGATCAATTGACGAGTTTTCGGTTATTGTAATTGATGTTTTTGCTTGGTGAAAGGTAGTTAATTGTATTCCTTTTCAAAAGAGCTTTCCAATGATATAAGATGCGTATTCTAAGTGTTTACGGTTTGCGTTTTGTGCTAAATTGAATTTTGGATCAAGACTTGAACTTTTGAAACTGACCAGGTACCAGGCCACGCCTAATGTCGCGGCGCGACACCTCTGGCCGCGGCGCAGCAATAGCCGTGTTTGGGTTCTGACCTACCTTGTCAAATTTCGAAAAATGTTTAATATGCTACGCACCTCCGATTCACATGTAACTTGTTCTAACATGCTTATATATGAATAAAAACCTCAGAAAAATAGTTCGGGACCCGACCCAACCCCGTTGACTTTTTCGTTGACTTTGACCAAGTTTGACTTTTAGTCAAACTTAACAAAACACTTATACAATCGTTCTAATCTTATTTTATACTTGATTCTTGCATGAAACTTGACAACGTGATTCACATGCTATATAATCGAGTCGTAATGAGCCATAGGACTAATTGAACACATTTCACCCGACCTTGTGTCGTAACCGGTTAATTGATACAACTTATTTGTTTAGGTCAAGGCTAAGCAACTTTCATGCACACGTTTACTTTGTGAAGTACATTTATACTCGTGCACTCGAGGTGAGATCATAGTCCCACCTTTTCAACAACTTTTTATACTTTTAAATTGTGGGCTGAGAAATATACTTTGTTACATTTTGTACTACTTACTTTTATACTTTGAACACAAGTACAAGGAAAACAAACATTCCACAGCGAGTTAGAACAAAAATCCTCAATTCGATTATCATTAGTTACACTTGCAGGGTGTAAGCGAGAACTTATATTGTGTGGCCATACGGGTTTGACAAACCCTCATTACGGACGGTTCGCTACCGTCTACGGATGAAATATATTTTCGAGAAACAGTGTATGTTCTAACACTATTGTGATGGGGTTCTATGGAAGGAAACGTTAAGTCTTGATAATTGGGTGCTCGCGAATAATACTTTTGGAATGCAAACGATTTTGATAATCAACTATGGGAATACTGAATCTTGTGGTTCAAAAACAACGTTTACAAATACACCTATGATTTCACCAACGTTTTTCGTTGACAGTTTTCTATATGTTTCTCAGGTTCATACTCGGCTACTTGATACATGCTTCCGCACACTTTGATTACTTGCTTGAGGTCAAGCATACATGCATACGCTAGTGATAGCACTTTTGGATTAAACCTTAAAGCATACATACTTACGCTATTTATAGCAACTGTGATTTTCAACTTATATTATGTCGCAAGTTATTTCATTTATACTTTACAATTTTTGTAATCTTAAACTTGTTGTCGAATTGTTTGTAAACTAAACTTTGCAAGTCTTGTACGTTTCAAATGAATGCGACATAATTTTGGTCAAACGAGTCTCATATAGGGACTATGACCATGCAACGGGACCTAAATAGTCGGCGCCGTCAATGACGATTTTGCCGGGTCGCTACAGATGGTATCAGAGCTGGTTTAACCTTAGCCGTAAAGGTAGTCACGCGCGCCGGCTGTTAGGCCGGGCACTCATACGGACTATGCTTTTTGGCGGGTTAATCGTAGAGGGGGTTCTCACAGTGTTACCTGTGACGAAGCATTGGCTCTTACCCCTTGCGATCCCTTGGAATTTGAGGGTTGGCGGTTTGGCAGAAATACGGGCCGTAAAATCAGTGTCTGAGGTACACTCAGTGGTCACCAAGCAGTTAGCTGGAAAGGCACTGGGTGGGTTTCTACCCCATCTGTCGCTACAGATGGTATCAGAGCGTTGGTTGTAGGGAACTAGGATGTGCATTAGTGTGTCTGGCAGAGTCGTTGGGAAGCATTAGTGAATCTAGACTACAACCGGATAGTTAGCCATTGCATTCTGACATACATTTGCTATAGATAGCACTTACTTGACTACTTGTGCATTATACTTGAATCATTCTTAGGCAAACTTCTTAATGGTACCAAGTTTTCATCATACGAACTCGTATTCTGCAACTTTCTGGTAACACGCTTAAATTCAGGATTCATACCCGTAAGGATGAGGACGACTTCATTAGTCACACTTGTTCGGGAACTCTGTCTCCCAGATTGTTATTCGCCACCGTTTCAACTTACTATCGGTGTCACATCGGTGTACCTTACTATCTACCACTTCTTGTTACTGCCATCACTACTCTAGGTGAGTATCGTCGTCACTACTTATCACTACGATTGCGTACTACTCGTTATCATGATTCGTTGCTCTTTTCGCGCCTAAAGACATTATTGTTTGACTTGAACCGCATTGACGTGAACAATCATTTATACACTTCCCTCGGGGAACGCTTCTTTATAGTTGCACTAATTCTTTCGATTCAATACGAGTCACGTTAGAGATGTCGTTACACTTTGTTTATTTTAAACTTCACGATTACACGAACTTGAATCTATAGAGTGATGTGGGAATGGAGGTATGAGTTAGCGTAATATAACGACACTCGATCAACGTGGTTATATTACGGTAAGTCATACCAAAGTTCTAATGACACATGATGGTGGTTGGACTCGATCAAACTAATCACCACCATGTGCCATGTACATGACTTTATTTTTCTTGTTTGAACATCCGAAAACTCCGAGAATACTGATAACAACCATACCCGGGACACATCTTCGATTATTGTCGAACCATATTGATGCTTCCGAATGAATGACAAATTCTTTCGACTTTAAACATATGTTACACGTGTGTACTATCTCGTTTTCTTATAGTTTTTATAGACGAACTACAAAATGCTTGGTATGCTCACATCGAGGCGAAAACTTCTCTCGCCTTACACTCGTACTTCCGTTTAAGGAAATATTTTATCTAAATTCTCAATGGAGAGAAAGACTCTTCACACTATACTAGTATTCGCCTCGAGGGTGAATAGTCCTATCGAACATTTTCGAAAACTGATAAATCTTCCACGGCGCGAAATTCTTGAGAAACAGAAACTTGTTCCAACAAACGTTTTCACGTCCTAACAAACTCTTTCAAATATACCTTAAATAAATGTACCTCGTTTCGGATCGAGATTCTCATTTCACTTCTAGATTTCAGAGTGCCTTACAAAAAGCTTCGGGACCACGTTTAAACATGAGTACCGCGTATCATCCACAAACCGACGGACCAAGCAAACACATGATTCAAACCTTGAAAACCATAATACGAGTTTGCGTTATCAACTTCAAATTTACTTGAGAAAAGTTTTTGCCTTTAACCAAATTCTCTTACAACGATGGTTATCATTCAAGTCTTAACGTCACACCTTTTGAAACCTTATATGACCGAAAACGTCATTCTCCTTTTGTAGAACCAAGTAAATGATAATCAAGTCACCGAACCTGGACTCATTCATGGAGTAACCGTTAAAATCGTTCCAATCCGAGAAAGGCTCGAGACGGCCCGTAGTCGCCAAAGGAGATATGCCAATGTTAGACGTAAACCTTTCGAATTCCATGTGGGAAATCGCGTAACGTTAAAAGTCGCGCCTTGAAAAGGTGTAATCCGTGTCGAAAACGTAGAAAGCTAAATTCGCGATATTTTGATCCTTTTAAAATCTTGGGGCGTTTTGTACCCGTTGCTTACCGTTTCGAACTTCCGACTCAAACAAATTCCGTTCACCCTACATTCTGTGTATCAAACTTAAAGGCGTGTCTTGCGAAACAAGAACTTGTTATCCTCTTCGACGAACTTACTATCAACGATAAACTTCACTTCCTAGGAGGACCGGTTGAAACTGTAAATCGTGAAACCAAACTTTAAACCAATGTAAAAAAAAAAAAAAAAAAATCCCGACTGTCAAAGTTCGTTGAAATGCCCAAGGAAGTACCTTCACTTATTCGTAGAATTGGCAACACAAGATCTCGAGGAAGAAACAACGACTACTACTTCCAACTAAATTTCGGGACGAAATTTCTTTTAAGGTGTAGGTAATGTAACATCCCGCATTTTTCCGTTAAATTATTTTAACGACCGTCTTTTTTTTTTTAGATAATATCTTCCGTTATCTAAATTCGTAGTTTCCGTTGACTAACGTTCATAATATTTCCGTTACTTAATTATAACATCACTCGTTTACTCGAGTGTTTTCAAAATATTCGTTCGGTAAAATCCCGCACCCGCTTCTAAACTCGAGGGACTTAAATTGACACGGGGCAAACTAGTTGACTAGGTCAACTAGTCCACCCCAATCACCACCATTCAATCATCTCCATCTCTCTCTCTTTCTCTCTAGCAAGAACACACACACATTTACCCAATTCAATCATTCATCATCTAAATTCGATCTAGGAGGCCAACATCAAAACAAATTACGTATTTGGAATCCTCTCTTCATCCTCTACAATTTGATACCAACTTCATCTCGTTTGGGTAACATTTCTAAAACTCTAGATTTCTCTAAATTCGTGTTTTTGATTTGAAATGGTGTTAGTTAGTGTCTATGGCTCGTGTCTAGCATGAATATATGATTTACTTGCTCGATTTGTTGTTTTGAGTAACTAGTATGAACAATTGAAATGGGTGTGCTTAATCTTTGATTTTGGATGAGTTAATGTTGTTAAATTGTTAAAGTTCATGTTTTAATTGTGTTACTAGTATCACTAGCTTCAATTTGATGCGTAGGTTGATTAAGAAAACTTCAAAAACATGAATATTGATTTTTGTGGATTTTGGTTAGGATTTGATAGACTTAAAACGAGCTTTTGATGTTTCGAATGCCATGAAATGTTATTAGTAAGTGTTTAGTTGTAATGTATGTTTCATTACCTTCAAAACGTCATATCGTATGTGTAAATTGGATTCCCGAATCATAAAATACGTTTTACGAACTTGAAACTTTGAAAATAAACCTTTCTTGATCAATTGACGAGTTTTCGGTTATTGTAATTGATGTTTTTGCTTGGTGAAAGGTAGTTAATTGTATTCCTTGTCAAAAGAGCTTTCCAATGATATAAGATGCGTATTCTAAGTGTTTACGGTTTGCGTTTTGTGCTAAATTGAATTTTGGATCAAGACTTGAACTTTTGAAACTGACCAGGTACCAGGCCACGCCTAATGTCGCGGCGCGACACCTCTGGCCGCGGCGCGGCAATAGCCGTGTTTGGGTTCTGACCTACCTTGTCAAATTTCGAAAAATGTTTGCTATGCTACGCACCTCCGATTCACATGTAACTTGTTCTAACATGCTTATATATGAATAAAAACCTCAGAAAAATAGTTCGGGACCCGACCCGACCCCGTTGACTTTTTCGTTGACTTTGACCAAGTTTGACTTTTAGTCAAACTTAACAAAACACTTATACAATCGTTCTAATCTTATTTTATACTTGATTCTTGCATGAAACTTGACAACGTGATTCACATGCTATATAATCGAGTCGTAATGAGCCATAGGACTAATTGAACACATTTCACCCGACCTTGTGTCGTAACCGGTTAATTGATACAACTTATTTGTTTAGGTCAAGGCTAAGCAACTTTCATGCACACGTTTACTTTGTGAAGTACATTTATACTCGTGCACTCGAGGTGAGATCATAGTCCCACCTTTTCAACAACTTTTTATACTTTTAAATTGTGGGCTGAGAAATATACTTTGTTACATTTTGTACTACTTACTTTTATACTTTGAACACAAGTACAAGGAAAACAAACATTCCACAGCGAGTTAGAACAAAAATCCTCAATTCGATTATCATTAGTTACACTTGCAGGGTGTAAGCGAGAACTTATATTGTGTGGCCATACGGGTTTGACAAACCCTCATTACGGACGGTTCGCTACCGTCTACGGATGAAATATATTTTCGAGAAACAGTGTATGTTCTAACACTATTGTGATGGGGTTCTATGGAAGGAAACGTTAAGTCTTGATAATTGGGTGCTCGCGAATAATACTTTTGGAATGCAAACGATTTTGATAATCAACTATGGAAATACTGAATCTTGTGGTTCAAAAACAACGTTTACAAATACACCTATGATTTCACCAACGTTTTTCGTTGACAGTTTTCTATATGTTTCTCAGGTTCATACTCGGCTACTTGATACATGCTTCCGCACACTTTGATTACTTGCTTGAGGTCAAGCATACATGCATACGCTAGTGATAGCACTTTTGGATTAAACCTTAAAGCATACATACTTACGCTATTTATAGCAACTGTGATTTTCAACTTATATTATGTCGCAAGTTATTTCATTTATACTTTACAATTTTTGTAATCTTAAACTTGTTGTCGAATTGTTTGTAAACTAAACTTTGCAAGTCTTGTACGTTTCAAATGAATGCGACATAATTTTGGTCAAACGAGTCTCATATAGGGACTATGACCACGCAACGGGACCTAAGTAGTCGGCACCGTCAATGACGATTTTGCCGGGTCGCTACATAGGATTCGCGTCAATTAGGGGCCATTTCCCTAATTGTTAGGCTACCGGACTTGAAGGGGCAATATTCGGTATAGTAATCCAACCATAGAATGTAGTTTTAAGTACTTGTGTCTATTTCATCAAACATTTATAAAAGTAGTGCATGTATTCTCAGTCCCAAAAATATATATTGCAAAAGCATTTAAAAAGAGAGCAAATGAAACTCACGATACGATATTTTGTAGTAAAAATATGCATACGATGGAACTGAACAATGCAGGGTTGGCCTCGGATTCACGAACCTATATCATTTATATATATATATATATATATATATATATATATATATATATATATATATATATATATATATATATATTAATTCATATAATAACATTTAAACAAATTCGTATATTAATATTTATTAATAAATAAATTAGTTACATCTAATTAGGTATTTTAAATAAATACTTAATATTTGTATATTAGATTCATATTAACATGTTTTAACTAAAATATAAATAATGTATTAAAGTTTATATATATATGATTATATTAAGATATTTTTATATATTAAATGTAACTTAAATAATAATAATATTTTAGTTATAAAAAATATTAGTATGTAATATGATATATATATATATATATATATATATATATATATATATATATATATATATATAAAATAAATATAGCTTTATAAGAACATTATTTGTTTGCTAATATAATAATTTTAATAATTCTAAAATAATGATAATAGTAATAATAATAAAAATAATGATAATTCTAATAATATTGATAAATTTAATAAAAATGGTAATTTTAATGATAATGATAATTTTATTACTAATAATAATTTTAATAAAAATGATAATAAAAATGTTACTTTTAATAAAAATGATAATTCTTATAATTTTAATTATAATGATAATAATGATTATAATAATAATAATTCTAATAAATATAATAATAATAATAATAATAATAATAATAATAATAATAATTAATAATAATAATAATAATAATAATAATAATAATAATATTTTTACGGAGTACCTAATAAATAAATACAATTACGCGGTTTGTTTGTGTCCCAACCCAGATCGAAATAGCAGGGCAACACGCAGAGAAGATAAACGATTTAGGGGATTTTCGATTCATCACAGATCAATGAATCTAGCAACAATCATTGATGTACGGTATTGATTCATCATCATCATCATCGTTCAATCGTCATCATCAATCCTATTCATCATCGTTATCGAATAACAACAGACAAATCAAAGCAGTCGTTGGTGTTCGGTTGGTGTCTGTTCAAATTAGGAAAAATGATTAAACATCGCAGCATGTAGTAACAGTGATTGCATCAAATCATTATCAATCAATCATGGTCTAGTAATCGATAAAGTAGGTAATTGGCGATCTTTTTATTTATTTATATATATATATATATATATATATTTTTTTTACCAACTATCATCGATCATTGTAAGTTATTAATCAATTCCTTCTGCTTTATTGCGATGAAACTATTTGTTTGGTTCGATTGTTCATATATGAAATAAAAAAAATAAAACAACAGGGAGCAGCAGGAGTAATCGTAAAGCAGCGACAATTATAAAGTAATCGAGTTGGTGATGGCTTACTATGATTTAAACAAAAAGGTAGGAACGAGTGTAGCAGTTGTGGTGGTGATCCTGACTGGAAAAATAGAAGTTATACAGCGTAGCAGCAGCAGTTTTTCAGGTGGTTTTTAGTTGATTGAATTAATTAGAAATTTATGAACATAGTCATGCTCAATAATAGGTGGCAAGGTTGTGTCTGTGTGATTGTAATACGAAGGTGAATTTGGGTTGTTTTGACAGGAAAACAGGATAAACAAGTATAGCAGCTTATAGTGGTTGTGGTGTTTTGAATTGGGTCGATCAAGGTGGTTGTTATGGTGGAAGTGGCTATGGTGCAGGTGGCGGATGGAAGTGGAAGAAGAGTAAAGTGGTGTTCGATCATAGAGAAAGAAATAAGAAGCAGAATTACACAAGTGGTGGTGATATGATTGAGTTGGTGTTTTTCTTATGCATATCATTTGCCTATTTATGTATATGTTATATATTATTGTATGAAAAGGATTTACAACAGAAAGTAAGGAATCAAACATTTGCATAGTGTTCATGATTGTGATTTGTTTGGATCATACGATGGAAAACAATAGATAAGTAAGTGGGTGTGACAAAAATAGATATGTGTAAAGTTGAGTAGGAAGTTAAAGTAAAGAGGTGATGGTGATGATATAGATTGATCCATGGATATATATATGATAAGTGTGTATGTAATTGATATATGATTTAAAGTGATATATTAGTTATATATACTATATGTTTAAATGATAGATGGATCGAGCATGAATATAGATAGGCATCCTATGTATATGTATATATGTATATTTAGAGATAGTGGGTTTTGATTGAGATATCTAACAGAAACAAATAATGGGGTTTGTTTCTTAGTATTTGTTTGAAAGGATAGAAAAACAGGAAGAGAGTTGGTGATTGAAATTGTCAAATATATAATTATAAGTTAATAGGTGTTGGTGTACGTGTATGTATATATGAAGATATGCACATGTTTGCCAAAGAAAAGACAAAGAAACACCAAGTGACGGGTTTCACACAATTGAGTGGGAAGAAAAGTCTAAAGTGGCTGTCATTTTGTTAGTTAAACGCTATAGACATGATTATGATCAAGATGAGTATATACATATATTATAATTATTACATCTAAGTTTACTTTATAAAATTTCTATATATATATATATATATATATATATATATATATATATATATATATATATATATATATATATATATATATATATATATATATATAAATAAAACAAGAAAACTAACAATCCAAGAATATGCTTTTAAAAGTGTAATTAAAAATATGTGAAGATTCAATAATTGATAAATCTTTAATCATGGATTGTTTAACTTGTATACTCTTAAAAATACTTACTCCAACACCGAATACAGTGTGAATGAATTAGTTTGCATTTTCAATTCTCTATTAGGAAGTCTTTAGGCCCAAAATATAGTTCATTATTGTATAGTACCAATATCTCACAAGAGCGGCCCGTTTGTGTAATTAAATTGTGCTAACAAGTTGGAAGTAGTAGCTAATTTTAGAATCAATAATAGGAGTGCACGTAACATGTTGATTTAACAAGTCATTAGCATATGTGAGTAGTAAATATGCACATGATAAAAGTTAATCGGTAACAAACTGTACATGTAACATTTTATTAATAGGCTATGGTGTGTTTTCAAAATTAAATACACTCGAAATACTTTATATACATATATATATATATATATATATATATATATATATATATATATATATAATTACATTTTAATTAATAGGTTTTATTATATTATCAATTATTTTACATAATTAATTTTAATAACAACAACATATAATATTTCAAATTATACTTCCAATTATTATTATTATTATTATTATTATTATTATTATTATTATTATTATTATTATTATTATTATTATTATTATTATTATTATTATTATTATTATTATTATTATTATTATATGCACACACACACACATCTATTTACAATTAATTGTTCGTGAATCGTCGGAATTGGTCGAAGTCAAATGAGTTCATGTAAACAGTTCAAAAATTTTGAGACTCAACATTACAGACTTTGCTTATCGTGTCGAAATTATATAAAGATCAAGTTTAAATTGGGTCGGAAATTTCCGGGTCGTCACACTACACGAATATACCCGACTACGGGAAAAGCATGAACTAAATAGACAAACAGCATCCACCAAGCGCAAAACGCAGAATCAAACCTAAAAGAAACCAGTCTATCTCCCCAAATTTTCTGAGAACGTTTACAAACCCGCTGATTCTAATAGTCAACACAGCAACCAGCCTTCGCCGGAGGCCGCTGGTAAAACCAGCAGCCTCCAGCCAGCTGGAACCATCCATCACCATCACCATCGTAGGCCCCCGGCAACCGCTAGCGACCACAAGACAACCCCTAATAGCAACGAGCAGCAGCCATACCCACTAACTATCGCCGCCTACAACCACGAGAGCAGGTTACAGCCGCTAGCAACCACCATGGCCGCCATCAGCCGCAACCCACTCACAGAGGCCGTCGGCAGCGACAAGACCACCAGAAACAACCGGGTTTCAACACACAACACACATCAACCGCAGGCCAGCCAAATCGAGCCCAAATCAACCCCAACCCGAAATCAATCTTAGATGAATGTAGAGTTCCGGAGAAGCTCGCCGCCTACAAACCGCCAAGGGAAAGATGCCGGCAGCGAAGGGCGGAAAACAAAGTGACAGGCGCACCAAAACCACCTAATGGCTGGAAAAAACCCAAAAACCACCCCATAACACAATAGAACCCGGATCCCGTGAAGAGACACACTGGATCGCCGCCTGGAGGCCGTAAGTGTGACCGGAGAAAGTTAATCGGTTCCAGACAAGCCACCGGAAAAGGAAGAACGGCGGTTGAAGCTTTATTCCGATAAAAAGCAATAAAAACCGAACCACCGGCGAGATGTCGGTGGCCGGTGATGGCATCAACAAGATCTACAACGTGAAAGGATGAAGCCAAATAATTAAGAAAGAAAGAGTAAAGCGAAGTGTTACCGGCGAAATAGTAGTGCCTGATGCAAGTGTAGTGCCTCTTATCATGTCAAACAAATCATTTGAAAATAAAAATTAAAAGATAATAATTGGTAATGAACATTTTATTTGAACCATGCATTAAATTTACATTAAATTTCGAGCATCACTTGACCAAAGATAATAATAAGGAAAAAATAATTAATAATATTAATATTAATATTAATATTAATTAATATTAATATTAATATTAATATACTATCTATTAGACAAAAATTATGAATAGTACCGAGAGTAATTTCGATTTTTCACATTTTTTTCTTTTAACTAAATTTCATTTCACCACAAACATTCCCCACACTTTGTTCAAAAATTAAAATCGACCCCAAAACAGAGGGTAAAGTGTTATATCAACATTTTTATAAAAAAATCTTATATAAACTCCACTCAAATATTCAACGGGTCATATCTTCTCGCTCGCAACGAGTTAAATTTTTCCGACATCATCGTTAAACTCGAAATAATTTTACGAACACAATGTCACTAACTATACGCAAAACTAACACTTTTTAAAAAACGATAAATATTTGGGTACTTTTCATACACGTTGATTTTTCACTTGCAGGCTCCGTAACTATTTTTATCTATTAACAACAAACACATATGGGTCTTATTATTATTTTTTAATTATTTAGTGATTTTTTGGATATATCTCAGTAAATCTTCTACTCTTAAATCATACGAAGTGTTAATATAAGATAACGACTTAATTGCGTTAAATTTTTAAAAGTCAATAATTCCATAGCGAAACGCGGAGATACACGTATATTGTTAATTTAAAATAACATTTCAATCTTTGACGGGTTATACCTTTTAGTTCGACTCGAGTTGCGCTTCAACGACATGATCGTTAGCCACGAAATAATTTTACAAACTAAACACAATAAAATACATTGAAAACCGAACCCCCGGCGCGAAACGAGGGTTCGAAAACTAGTTGATTCTATAGTAGATATTAAAATGTCCTCACTGATTAGCAGTTGTAAAAACAGTTTTTCCTAGTTAAGTAATTTCTTTTTTATGTGAAGGATACAACACATTTTTTCATACTACCAGCATCCTAAAAGGCCAGATAGAGCACATACACACATTTCTACATCAGCAAGCTAACTAGATTAGCAACAAAAACTAGATCCGAAAAATTCGATCCGAAAAACTAGTAATGATGTACGAATCGTACATGAGGCATGATCGAGTGTGTAGTTGGTGGGTGATAATATTTACAGCACAAAATCAAGTCACAATTTATAAGAGTTGACACATGTGATGTAGTTACATCATAGCAAACAATGCATTTTTGTGAACATGGCTGGGGTCTTAATAGGAACTAGGAGGGTATTTGCTCCCCAAAATTTGAGTAAATAATAAAAGTTGTAATCTTTGAGTCATAAACGTTTGAACTTTTAAATGAAATAAATTGAAGTTTGTATAAAGAAAAGGGATTATATATTGGGAGGCCACCAAAGTTTATCATTTTGTGTTTATAGGTCACCCATATTTGAAAATGATTTTGTAGGCCACCCAAGATGAACTATTCGTGCTTGTTGGCCATCCAAATTTGATAATGATTAGTATGTCATACAAATTCGTATGTTGTTACATATATATCAAATCCGACTAAAACTCTTTTAAAAAAAATTATAAAAAAACGTAAATACTCGTGTATTTGGTATGAACTTATCTTCATATAAATAATGTTAATTAAGAAAAACCTGGGAGACCTAAACACACACACACACACACAAAAATTCTCCCGATATATAATCCCTTAAAAAAATTCTCGTAGAATTTAAATATGGGTGACCTAAAAACACAAAACGATAAACTTGAGTGGTCTTCCAATATATACACAACAATAACAACAAAACCCAATACCACATGAGTGATGTAGGGGGGAGGTGATATGTAGACAATCATTCCCCTATCCGAGAATAAAGACGAGTCATTTCTCCACCCAGAGTGAAACACTCTCAAGAGTAGAGAAAGTCATCCCTCTCTTTATTCAACGGATAAAGAGATTGCTTCCGAGAGGACCTCCGTCCTTTAAGCAGGAAAAAGTAAAAAAAAAAATACTAAAACAAAAATAATTATAGACGCCATGAAAATGGTAGAATCAAATTTCCATGGGTTTTAAATCCTGCCTGAAATTTAATTTAGGCTCTAAGAGTTAGTCAAGTCGCCAATAAATCGACGATTGTTGTCGACTTAATAGAGCCGTAAAAATTCTCGTAGAATTTACATTATCAACAATTTGCTTCACATTCTAACTTTTTGACATGTATTTTACAATACATAACACGGGATTGGTTTTGCCTTTAAGTAATTATCTACACATATTAAAATATTAGGATTATCGGTCGAATCATGAGTTAGAATTTGGTGTTGAGTGCGAAGTAGATTATAAGAAAACAAAGGCTCGTGACTGCGAAGATGCAATTACGATCGTCAGTTGTAAACAGAAATTTGGAGTTTCTGACCTGAAGGTTTCGCGGCCGCGAGAAAATAATTGCGTTTGTGAAAATGGCGTCCAGCTGGAATTGTATTTTGATTAAGAGTCCTTGTTGCGTTGTGATTCTAAGACGTTTAGCACTATAAGCATAACCCCGTGTAACATGTAACTGTGTGCACAAAATATATAGAAAAAAGTTTCTAGTTTGCGCTCGTGGAATATAACTCATCTCCGTGTTTTGAAGTTGAGATATAATCACGTTCAATCCTTGTCGTTTATCTTTATTTTATCGTTATGCTTTAGTTATTCGTTTATCGATGTTGGTTTTTGATCGTGGTAGATCACGTTATTTGATTGGGGTCGTTACGAATTCCTCACATTTGAAAGTGCTAATTAATCAATAATCAAGTTGACCACTATAAATAATTATTATTATGATATAAGTTTCGAGAACAAATAAGAAGAAGTAAATACAAAATATTATAGAGTTGAATGTATACTTGATTAGGATAACCAAATGCATAAAGTACACTTTACACATTAAATAATTCCCCCCCCCCCCCCCCCCCCCCCCCCAAAAATATTCTTTTCAAGCTCCGTATGTGAATAAATATTTATGTTGCAAATATCACCATCTCTGGCAATGTTGGCATGTTGCAAGACAACCATACATGCATGTTACATTCCTCACAAATTAAAAGCATGTGAAGGGTCCATGACAATAGTCCCCCACATTTTGAGTACACCCATGCATATTGGCTCCTAGCTTGGCCCTGTTTTTGACAGGCACAAGTCTCTGTATTTAGTGTTAATTTCTGATACTTCTTAATGTCTTAGTGTGGTCTTTGTTTGCGGTGTGGATTTTGTCACACATGGATGAATGATTAAATGTGGCTAATGATGGTGGCCGGTGGCTCTGGTGGTCGCGGTGGTTGATGTTAGATATAAAATGTGTGGTGTGATTATATATGGATGAATTTAAGAGGGACCATCTTACCCGCAAACAATTTTTTATGTTACGAAACAAGTCATAAAGGTTACTATTTCAAAACAGTAAATGATAAATGCATACTCTTGTCGTTATATAGATTCAATTATATGGATCAGTTAAAGTTTTCCATGTTCATGCTACTTGGGACTGGAGTATTATTTACATAGATGTATGCAACCTAACTTTGCTTTAGACCTCTTGTTATATAGTACTCCGTATTATCAATTGTGATATAAAAATAATACATATGTCATTATCTTTTATGTAATCATTCATTCATAGTTGAGCTAATCAAGAAATTTTTGACATGACATTGTATATGTAAGCGTTGCAACTTCTTGACCCAGTCGATACAGAATATGAAACGAACCTGATATAGAGAAAAATGGTGTGTTCATATTGAGCATAGAAAAAAAAGTTGTAAATGGGTTAGTTAAGTTAGCGCTGACCTTTCAACCTATTTTTATTTACAACTTTTTTTTTTTTTGAACGGACAAATTTTATAAAACAAATTTCTAAGAAGGAACTAGAAGAGATATTTGTAACAGGGTTAGCGTTGACCTTCCAACCCATTTTCAACTATTATATGGTAATCTAATATTATATGGTAATTTAAGCTCATGTGTTAATTCTAATTGAGCACTTTATATAACAGGGTATAGATATTTGTGAAAAGTAATTCTATTATCTTATAAGTTTGGTATGGATTTTAAGAATTTACTTTGTAACAAGACCAAAAAATAATTATGCTTTGTCAATGAGAATTTGGAATGTTCCTAAGTGGAGTACATAAATCATGTTTTTAGGAGCTCTAGCTCAGCATCCAATAAGGCCATACACTAGTTGTGTTTCTCAAAATGACCATGTGTTACCATATGAAATCTTAAAATAGAAGTCATGAATTCGAATTCATGAAGCTGAAAAGATTAAACTTCTTTGTAGTAACGTAGGTTCATTCGCGATAACTTCAGTCTGCTCGCAAAACGGGTAATTGGTCTGGACAGAGACAAAGTCAGGATTTACAAATAAGATAGCAATTCACGAAAATTAAATATCAATATAAAATTTTTATATACACATTGTAACTATTTTAAATAAAAATTATATGAGGAAGGCTAGTTTCATAAGTAGGGGATGTTTGGTAATTAATTCACAAGTTTTAATACACTATAATTAGCTTATTTGAGGAGTTAATGGTGGCAAAGCATCCACATGCATCCCCTTGTTTCCGCCTTAGGACCCGAGATTAGTTAGCTCACAAAACGATTCGAAAACCCTTGTATGTTAGATATATGTTAGCCCAAGTCCAATATGTATAATGGGCTTAGGGTTAGGATGGTTAGGGTTCTATGTACTTTATAAATAGTGTCCAATGTTATCAATAATATTCACGGGTTCTATCATAAAACATGATATCAAGAGCTTAGGTCTGATCCCGAGACCCAACTGCTATGTATAAACCACCCGTCAAATCTTTCTATCTCTTAACTTTTATTTTTCTTTTCGTAAAAACCCTATAAAAAAAAAGAATACGGCCATCAACAAACAAACAAATCGAAGTCGATTGATGTTCGAAATCTGCAAGTTCAGAGTTGACCAACAAAAATTATCTTCGGCTCAAAGTGGCTGATTAGGTCTCAGGATCAAACCTAAGCTCTGATTACCATGTTGAATGATAGAACCCCTGAATATTATTGATAACATTGGACACTATTTATAAAGTACATAGAACCCTAACCATCCTAACCCTATTGGACCCCAAGCCCATGATACATATTGGATTTGGGCTAACATATATCTAACATTGTATACCAAAAAGAGAAATGACCATGTGTGCTCTGATAGGATCGATAGCATAAACGACATGTCATACACATAAAGAGTCTATTGGTACTCTGAAATCAATTGGTAGTAGAGGGAGGTCCCCTAGACTTGTATACATATATTTATTTCTTCTCATGTCAAATGTAAGAATTTGATTTGCACCCTAACATACTTACCTTACCCTGACTAATCATCTTAAAGATTTCAAGTGAAGTTAAATCAACTTATATGCTTATTTTTGTATTTGAGCAATTCTGCTAACACTACACATGGTAATTTTATCATTGTTACGTGGCACTGCTTGCTCCGGACCCTTCACGAGCGTTGTCCAGTGACAAATATATGATTAAAACTCAATGAGGTGTTTGTGGCAGGACTTGAACATAGGTTTTTGGGGTGCAAAAATTTATACTTCGTATATACGCATCTTATACATTTTTCGATCCCAATATCGATCCTTAATGTGGATCATCTAAATTAATTTCTTGAACTTATAGACACTTAGTTTAAAATTCTTTTTAAATAAAAAATGATCGAGATATAGAAAAAGATAAGTAACTTGTTAACAAATGCATATTGTGCAAGCCTTCACCATTTTGGTTATTTTCCTTCGTACAGTCTTCGATTTAGTTGATTCAAAAGCTCAAACGTTTATAACTGAAAGAGCTACAAAATTCATTACTTACTCAAAATTAAAGTGGGTCAGTTGCCCCTACCCTCCCTTGATAAATCCGCCCCTGCCTAAGTGGACTAATTAACGCCACATACTATAAAAACCATAAAACATATAAAAATGGGGTGATCTATATATATATATATATATATATATATATATATATATATAGAGAGAGAGAGAGAGAGAGAGAGAATATTTCACATGGAGGAGTGTGCATCTTTATGTTGGGTATTTTATTGTCTTGCGACTCGACGGCTTATGTGCGACCTGTGGCCCACACCTCCTATTTCTTCAGGGCGGGCGGCGTGAACTCTGATTCGGTCAGAATTCGATCCCGCCGCTGAGATGCTCAGTCAACTCCTTAACCTTGATAGGAAGATGACTTATTCAATAACCCGTGCATACAGATAAGGAACTTTGAATGAACTAATGCGACAAACCTAAAAATATGTGTAATATGACACCACACCTTTCGATGTAAAATCACCCAGCGGTGCCCTACCCCCTATATGGAGGGTGACACCAGCCCCTTAAACCTCTTAAACTTGTAGTTTTTGCGGTTCGGAGTATAATTTTCATTATCAAAGTTGAAAGGTTACCTGGATCCATGCTTATAACTGTACATTTCATATATGTTTTTGAACGACAAGCTTGCATCAGTGTATCATTTATTTCAACGACACTCATCATATATAACAACCCTCGTATTTCCATACCTGAATTGACTAATTTGACTATAGGGTTGTTATCCATACGTAATATATAATTAAATTTGACATTGATCAAATATTTATTTTTTAGTCGACACTTTTTGTGAACTAAAGTTTACACTAATTATATAAAATAACTTTAGTTAATATTAATATTAATGCGTATTGTATTTAAAACTATATGAAACATAATTATTAATTAAATGATAAGTTATTTTAATCATTATATATATATTTTTAGCTTATAAAAAAAAGATATTTTTTTAAATTAAATAATGAGCCCATGAATTTTGACTAAATATTTTCAAAAACAAAAACTTATTAAAAACATTTTTAACATGTTTTTATTTTTTGTCAAAATTGGCACCTTTATTTTATTTATATTTTTTCTTTTCACCAACCATTTTTTTTCCTATAAATACCCACTTCTATTTCATAAGAACTTGTATCAAATCTTTGGAAAAACTCTCTCACAAACTTGGGAAAGTACTTGAGGTATTTTCTATATTTTTTATCGAATTCCTTTTATTTTTTTGTATATTCTTTAAAAATTTGAATTTAATAAATATAAATTATTTTTACATGTTATAATTAGTATTATAAGTATTATGATGTATAAAAATAATTTTGATAATTTATGGAATATTATTTATAATTAAATACGAATTATGTAGTATTTAAACATAAAAACAATATAAAATTTGTAATAAAATATTAAAAAGTAATAAAAATAATTATAAATTTTTTTTGAGATTATTATACTTTTATAAAAAAGAGAAAATTATAAAAATTAAATAAATGGGATTATTAGTATTTAAAAAGAATTTACTTTTGCATTATTCTAAACCAAGAGAAATAATAAAGAAAATACAAAATAAATGCAAACGTGTATTAAATATTTTTATAAAATTTTTATATGATTAGTAGCATCACTAAATACTTTAAAAAAATATTTAAATTAATTTTAAATTATTTTTCCTATTTATTTAATTATAGGACGATTACAATGGTTATATAATTAGAAAACATTAAATAAATAATATTTTGATATAAAATTTGATTTAATAATTTTTATAACATTTTTACATAATATAGAACCTGTAAAAAATATAAAATTATTTATTTAGGTCGATTTAATATTTATTACCTAATTAAATTTGATTAATATAAACCGAGTATATATATAAAGAAAAGTGGGAAATAAATACAAAAACTTGATAAAATTATTTTTATAAAATATCCTACTGAATTGTATAATTAACTAAGTTTATAAAAATTATAAATATAATACTTAATGAATTAATATTCGAATTAACATATATTAGTATGATTTTCGATTAACATAAGTATATTACATATACTAAATTAATATTATTATTATAACTTACGGTTAATAACTAAGTATACTATATAATAAAGTATAATGCTTATAATGTAAGTTAATAACAATACATTATTAATAAACACTTATTTTATAACTATACTAATTTAATAATAATAACTTATAGTATATAATATAAGATAATCAAATTGTTAATACATTAATAAATATAATATAACATATATAATAACATATAAACCTAAAGTGAAGGTTAATCAAAGATAATGTACAATTCATGTGAACTTCATCGCTACTCACGGTCGTAAGTGAATGATGTCTAGGTTGCCATTTATGGGTAAGCTTGTGGATCTCGAATGCCATGACTTAGATTCTGGTCAAGAGTCCTAGGCCCCCGGTTACATCTGGTCATTCCTGACTTATTTGATAGCAACGATGTAATGACCCGAAAATTTCTGACCAAATTTAAACCTTAATCTTTATATGATTTCGACACGATAAGCAAAAATTGTAATGTTGAGTCTAGAAAGTTTGAAATCTATATTCGGATAATCAGTTACCCTTGACCAAGCCTGACGATTCACGAACAATTACTTGTAAACAGATATGTATATATTTGCATATATATATATATATATATATATATATATATATATATATATATATATATAAAATAATAATTTGAAATATATTATATTAGAATTAACTATGTAAAATAAAATAATTATTATTTAAAACATATCCATATACATAAATAAAGTATATTGATTAAATTTATATAGTTTCGAATTCATTTAGTAAACGATAAAAGCACTCATTATCATTCAATGAGTACTCAAACCGGATAAAATCCAACTTATGTGATTTTAAAGATAAACGGTGATTCAAAAATGAGTTTTATAAATTTTTGACTTATTAATAATATATTTAGATGTTGTTTGGCAAATTTTAAAACTTTTTATATTTTGCTTGGGGGTTAGGAGTGAATTATAACAACCCTCATATTTCCATACCTGAATTGACTAATTTGACTATAGGATTGTTATCCATACGTAATATATAATTAAATTTGACATTGATCAAATATTTATTTTTAGTCGACACTTTTTGTTAACTAAAGTTTACACTAATTATATAAAATAACTTTAGTTAATATTAATATTAATGGTATTATATTTAAAACTATATGAAACATAATTATAAATTAAATGACAAGTTATTTTAATCATTATATATATATATATATATATATATATATATATATATATATATATATATATATATATATATATATATTTAGCTTATAAAAAAGGGATTTTTTTTATAAATTAAATAATGAGCCCATGAATTTTGACTAAATATTTTCAAAAACAAAAACTTATTAAAAACATTTTTAACATGTTTTTATTTTTTGTCAAAATTGGCACCTTTATTTTATTTTTATTTTTTCTTTTCACCAACCATTTTTTACCTATAAATACATGGCTCCTCATTCATTTTTTCTTGCCAAACACAAAAACTTAAGTTATTCTCTCAAAACCTTGAAGAAAATTTGAGGTACTTTCTATTTTTATTAATTTTTTTCAATATTGTCATTTATATTTATATTTATTGTATATTCTTTGTAAATTCGAAATTAATTATGTTTATATGTTATAATTAGTATTATAAGTGTTATGATGCACAAAAATAATTTTGATAATTTATGGAATATTATTTATAATTAAATACGAATTATGTAGTGTTTAAACGTAAAAACAATATAAAATTCGTAATAAATACTTTTAACCAAAAATAAAATATATATAATTTTTTTCTGAGTTTTTAAAACTTATATAGATCTGAAAAAATTATAAAAATTATTACTTGGGTCAAATTGGTATTTATTATATAATTAAACTCTATTATTATGTAATTCGAAGGTAAATTAAGAATAAATATAAAATAATAAAAAAATATTTTTTTAAATATTTTTCTATAGGTTATTTGACTGATAGAAACTTATAAAATTATAAAAATAATTATTTGGGTTTATTTAGTACTTATGTAGAATTAAAATTGTTTTGTGAATACATTAAGGGTAAAAACAAAAATAAATACAAAAATATAATAAAAATGTTTTCTTGAATTTTTCTACTAATCTATATGATTAACTAAGACTATAAAAATTATGTATGTAATTTTTAGATATTTAATTTATTATTTAGACATTTTTGAATAATGTTCGATTAATAAAACACTATTATTTTTGAAGTAATTTAGGTATTTATTTAAAGGTAATTATATTTAGTATATATAAGACATACTAAGGTATAATAACTAAATATTAAATAAAAATTAGGTTATATTATCACATATATAATTATTAAGTACATTAATAATTCGTTGTGTGTATACACCTAAAGTGAAGGTTAATCAAAGATAATGTATAATTCATGTGAACTTCATCGCTACTCACGGTCGTAAGTGAATGATGTCTAGGTTGCCATTTATGGGTAAGCTTGTGGATCTCGAATGCCATGACTTAGATTCTGGTCAAGAATCCTGGGCCCCCGGTTACATCTGGTCATTCCTGACTTATTTGATAGCAACGAAGTTTGAGTAAAGTTATACAACGTCTTGCTAAAGATTAACCCGAACTTTCTAAAATTGGAAAATTACTATAAGTGGAAACTTTCCATAAATAGTAACCTTCTGAAAATGGAAATTCTTTAGTGAACCATTACTATCAATATAGTACTATATACTATTGTCTGTTAGGCAATGTCTGATCATATGTTCTATCTCTAGGTTGAGATCTCGGTCACGTCCTTCCGTTCAATTCTTTCGTGTGCTACTAAGGTGAACTTCATAGCCCCACTTTTTACTGTTTCATAACTGTTTTATAACTTTTGGGGTGAGACACATGCTTGCTTTATAACTGTTTTACGCTTAGACACAAGTACTAAATTGTTAACTATGTTGTCATGCTTTGATTCATGCTGAATCCCTACCGTAATATCGTTAATTGCTACGTTTAAATGCAAACTTAATTATTGTGAGTAGGCCTATTGAGAGTAATGTCTCTAACCATTCGATCGTTGGTCTTTGGTTACATAATAATGATTCCACGACACTGACAGTACAAGGTGTCATAGGGTAAACTTGTTTAGTAGCGATATTACAAAATGCAGCAACACTTTTAGATTGATATTTCTATATCAATCAACTTTAAAGTAAATCTTGTGGTCTAAAACTTTGGATATTATTTATAAACCTATGAATTTCACTCAACCTTTTTGGTTTACACTTTAAGCGTGTTTTGTCTCAGGTGATGATTGAGCTAGCTGCTACTTGCTACTAGATGATTGATGTATGCTTTGTTGCTTGCATGGAGTCCATCATTCATATTTATCATTTTGTTTAAGACATTTTCCATTTACTGTACTCTTATGATGTAAAAATTTGAATAATGCTTCCGCTGTTTATTTAATAAATAAAACGTCTCATTTAGAGTCGTTCTCGCTTATACAACTGTATTATGATATGATTGGTCACAATTACCCCTGGTCCATTTTGGGGGTGTGACAGATTGGTATCAAAGCAGGTTGTTGTATAGAACCAGGATTGCATCTTATGTGTGCCTTATACAATTAGGTACCTTAGCAATGTAGGACTACAACTTCCTTTGACTATAGTGCCTTTAATTGTTGCCTTTAACCGTCTTTGACTATAGTGCCTTTAATTGTTTCCTTTAACTGTTAAATGCTACACTATACTTTAGAAACTTTACTTATCTTAGAATGCCGAGCCAATCTAAGAACTCTGCTCATTCTCCTAAGTACTATTCAATTCCGCCACCACATTTAAATGCGACACCGTTCTCGACATTCCTATGTCATTTATCATGGTTTTGTGTATTACATATGTATTACATGAAATATTATCCATGAATTTTTGAAACTCCTATATTTGTTACTATTCATACTCAAACGTATATAACTCCCTATTATATCACGTACCTATATGCTTTATGCCTTTATGCATCAGTTTGCGAACCGAAAAATGTCATTGAGTTATCGAGAATCTCAAAGACATTATAATGTCATCACTACTCATATTCATTACTTTTATACCTTTTATTTCTCGTTATTGAATTTTCTTGACGGATGGCGTCTACGAAACTCTAGAATGGAAGGGTTTGGATTACCGATTTAAAGGATCCTATAGCTCAAGCCCCTAGACCTGAATAGGCCATTACGAATTGAAAGTCTTTAATCGAAAGATTATCAGATTACATGCTTATCATTTTATGATCTCGACACGTCATACTGCTATTATTGGATTATAGACACATCATATCTTATTATATCTTATCATATCTATCTTAATAAACTTTGTCTAACACTTTTCCTAAATTTCCTCCGTAAATTACGGAAATCTTTTTGCTATATATACGTATATCAAGAAGACAAATATATCATTCAATATTCAACACTCATCTCATAACAAAAACCCTTATTCCGATCAGATAATATGGATTTCTCACATGATTCCTCGAACTCCTCGAGCTCCAATGGCAGCGTAACCGGAATGAACCAACCAATTAGTCATCATCTATTTTGAATGAATTGGGGATGGGTTCGTAGTAAACTTAATCAATGGAGACAAGAAGAAGGTGATCCCTTCCACCAACCGAATTCACCTCTTGGTGAAGAACCTGAAGCACTTACCGGCGAACCCGTTCGGAACACTATTTTCACCCTCATTTCCAGGGTATCCAGTCACGAATATATAATATCTAAAATTCTAGATCTTATTCATCCACTTGTCCGAACCGCCAATCACCCCGGAATAATAGAAGAAGTCAACGAGCTTCGCGCTCGAGTGGTGGCTCTGGAGAATATGGTGCGAAACCTACGAACACCAGCGGCAGCACCAACAGCATAACCAGTACCATCAGCATCACCACCAACAGCATCAGCATCACCAACAACAACATCTGCATTTCAAACCTCAACATCACACTCAGTACCTCGGATATCAACATCATACGCCCCATAGATACCAAGGAATATTAGTAATAATGAGTTAAGATGTATTGACTCATTCTTCCTGAAGAATTATATATGTATACTTTATATATATATGGTTTGAAACAATAATAAATCTTTTCGTACTAAGCTATTACGTGTAAATCTTAACTAGTATGTACTACTTGGTTAATTCATATCACTAATATGCTATAATGTACATCCTTCGTTAACGACTTAATGATCGTTAATCACTGCTTCAGCACAATAAACTCCATTTCATAATAAATTAAGTGTATTATTCAAATACATTTCTGATTTTACACTTCCATTTTCGATGTACTCGAAACTTTTTAGAAAACATTATTCGTGTCTTGTGAATTTCACAAGAATTCCACGAGCACCAACATCATATACCGAGGTATATCAATAACAATGAATGATGAAGTATTGATTCATAACTCCATTAAAGAAATATTCCGCGACGATTATGTAATCTCTCAAGTTTTGAAGATTATTTATTCTTGTTCCAACCGCAAATCAAATGATTTTAATATTATATTAACTCATTAAATCTATATTATATTTGAAGAATACATATGTGAACGTATATCTCCATAAAGATTGTAATTAAAGTTCTTTTGTACAAACTGTTAATTGTGAAAATATTTTAACGGGTAGGTAATACCCGAGAAATATTTATATCTTACATTAATATGTTGCATTGTACATTCTTCAATTCTGATTCAATAATCAGTAACTATACTACTTACGTTCACAAGATATATGTATCCGTTCACTAAAGAACAACCATTTTCGTACAAATTCAATTACATATTCTAATTTTGACATATCAGAATCCAAGTAAAGCTTTAGCAGGTGTTATCTTCCTAAAGATTACTAAATTCATATATATATTCATTCGTATTCTATGATGAATTATCACATCAAACCACCGAAATTATCGTTCATTTCTTTTGAAATCAACAACGCCTATTCATCAACCATTAGATCTGTTGACGATTACAATCAGCGTTTAATCATCTAAAAATGAAATTTCTTGAAACCATCTCGGATTGATAACCAATGATTCAAATATGGCTGCATTAAATGCAGAGGAAACAGCAAAATTGTAGATGGTCTCAATGGCCAAAAGTTTTATAATAAAGAATGGTACGTTGGAAAAGTTCAAAAGAAAATTTGGAACTGAAAAACTAATTGAGCTAACCATGGAGGAGACCAAGGACAAATACAAGGACCAAACCCTATATTCAAAGAATCCAGGTAATTCTGGATCCGATGAATTCTTTAGAGAATATCTTGCTCCGAAGTCATGTTAAAAGCTTGCGGAAAATTTTTCTTCATCAACTTTCGAACTTAGAAATTCCAAAATATCATCATAAATATCCTCTATATTTCTGATGATATCATCATAACGATTCTTGTCCGCAATTAATTATCTCTTTGCGATATCTTTATCACATCATAAAGGAAACTGTATTAGTTTCTATATTCTGTAAAATTCAAGTTTAAATTATGAATGATTTGAAGAAGTGTTGGGAATTGAAGCATGAGTTAGTATAATATAATGACGTCAGGCCAACGTGATTATATTACAGTAAGTCATGCTAAATTTTTAATGGAAGATGATGATTCATAGACTGTATAAATCACCATTCGCCATGTTACACGACTCTTACATTCTATTTAACCTCTAAACATATCAAGAAAATATTTTTCTTGATGATTCGGTCTTTTCCGAATATTCTGGTAATTTGACAAATCAAATCGTACTATTACCTTTCCTTTCTACTTTATAGATTATGATCATTCGAAACTTCATACCTACTAGTTCTGGACCATTATTCGCTTGACTTGAAGTCGGGAAGAAGAAACAAAAGCATAAAGCTCCGACATATAAGGGAAAATATAAAGCCCGATAACGACTCCGAAACTACAAACCGTGTATATCAATACGTATAGCAATATAAAGACACGAGAGAATTAAAAACACTATAACCCCAAGAGCATAGTAGAAGTAAACAGATTCCTCTGGTGGTAAAAGAAAAAGAAGAATGACTGCATATATGGTCAATATAATAACAAGTATCAATACAGGATTGAGCATATTAACAAATCTTTTGGAAGTATGAATTTAGTATAGAAGTGGTGAAGATAATGAAATGGAAGAAGCTAATTTATAGCAAAATTTCCAAACACGTCAATCAAGGCAATTCACCGCATTTAATCAAAGAAATCTCAAAATTTCGTGAATACCGAAGAATCAAATCTTATAGATTACGAAGATTTCCTTTAATCCCTTGAATTTCAGAAATCAATCGTGACTACGTCAAAAGTTAAGGCGAACATTTAATTTTCTCATTCACTCTTTTACGATAGCTTCGTTTATACTCTTTCTATAATCGAATCGTTCTATCCATATTATTCAATAGTGATAAAACTTTATTCTTCAACTTATATTCATCATTACAATATTCTTGTTGTAAACAATGATGATCTCTATCAAACTTCATGACTATAATTTTCATGAACTACTCTCTGTTTTGTCTACCCTAACATTGTGGCATAAACGCTCAAGGTTTAAATGAGCTCGATATTATTCATAACACATTTTATATATCCAATTTACTGAAATGACTTGTATAACATCATCATCATTTTGAATGATCTCCGCATTAATAATAAAATGCACTTCGTAGAAGAACTTGTAGAAATTATGGTATGTATGATTTTAATTCTTGAAACAGAACAATATTCTATCCGTTGGAATTCACGCAAGGCCCCGAGCATACCTGGGAACGTGAAAACCAAATAAAACGTAAATATCCTCGTCTATGTACGAACAACACCGATTAATGGCAACAACTAAATTTCGGGACAAAATTTCTTTTAACGGGTAGGTACTATAACAACCCTCATATTTCCATACCTGAATTGACTAATTTGACTATAGGATTGTTATCCATACGTAATATATAATTAAATTTGACATTGATCAAATATTTATTTTTAATCGACACTTTTTGTTAACTAAAGTTTACACTAATTATATAAAATAACTTTAGTTAATATTAATATTAATGGTATTATATTTAAAACTATATAAAACATAATTATTAATTAAATGATAAGTTATTTTAATCATTATATATATATATATATATATATATTTAACTTATAAAAAAAAGAGATTTTTTTTATAAATTAAATAATGAGCCCATGAATTTTAACTAAATATTTTCAAAAACAAAAACTTATTAAAAACATTTTTAACATGTTTTTATTTTTTGTCAAAATTGGCACCTTTATTTTATTATTTTTTTTTCTTTTCACCAACCATTTTTTACCTATAAATACATGGCTCCTCATTCATTTTTTCTTGCCAAACACAAAAACTTAAGTTATTCTCTCAAAACCTTGAAGAAAATTTGAGGTACTTTCTATTTTTATTAATTTTTTACAATATTGTCATTTATATTTATATTTATTGTATATTCTTTGTAAAATTAGAAATTAATTATGTTTATATGTTATAATTAGTATTATAAGTGTTATGATGCATAAAAATAATTTTGATAATTTATGGAATATTATTTATAATTAAATACGAATTATGTAGTGTTTAAACGTAAAAACAATGTAAAATTTGTAATAAATACTTTTAACCAAAAATAAAATATATATAATTTTTTTCTGAGTTTTTAAAACTTATATAGATCTGAAAAAATTATAAAAATAATTACTTGGGTCGAATTGGTATTTATTATATAATTAAACTCTATTATTATGTAATTCAAAGGTAAATTAAGAATAAATATAAAATAATAAAAAAATATTTTTTTTAATATTTTTCTACAGGTTATTAGACTGATAGAAACTTATAAAAATTATAAAAATAATTATCTGGGTTTATTTAGTAATTATGTAGAATTAAAATTATTTTGTGAATACATTAAGGGTAAAAACAAAAATAAATACAAAAATATAATAAAAACATTTTCTTAAATTTTTCTACTAATCTATATGATTAACTAAGACTATAAAAATTATGTATGTAATTTTTAGATATTTAATTTATTATTATGACATTTTTGAATAATGTTCGATTAATAAAACACTATTATTTTTGAAGTAATTTAGGTATTTATTTAAAGGTAATTATATTTAGTATATATAAGACATACTAAGGTATAATAACTAAATATTAAATAAAACTTAGGTTATATTATCACATATATAATTATTAAGTACATTAATAATTCGTTGTGTGTATACACCTAAAGTGAAGGTTAATCAAAGATAATGTATAATTCATGTGAACTTCATCGCTACTCACGGTCGTAAGTGAATGATGTCTAGGTTGCCATTTATAGGTAAGCTTGTGGATCTCGAATGCCATGACTTAAATTCTGGTCAAGAATCCTGGGCCCCCGGTTACATCTGGTCATTCCTGACTTATTTGATAGCAACGAAGTTTGAGTAAAGTTATACAACGTCTTGCTAAAGATTAACCCGAACTTTCTAAAATTGGAAAATTACTATAAGTGGAAACTTTCCATAAATAGTAACCTTCTGAAAATGGAAATTATTTAGTGAACCATTACTATCAATATAGTACTATATACTATTGTCTGTTAGGCAATGTCTGATCATACGTTCTATCTCTAGGTTGAGATCTCGGTCACGTCCTTCCGTTCAATTCTTTCGTGTGCTACTAAGGTGAACTTCATAGCCCCACTTTTTACTGTTTCATAACTGTTTTATAACTTTTGGGGTGAGACACATGCTTGCTTAATAAATGTTTTACGCTTAGACACAAGTACTAAATTGTTAACTATGCTGTCATGCTTTGATTCATGCTAAATCCCTACCGTAATATCGTTAATTGCTACGTTTAAATGCAAACTTAATTATTGTGAGTAGGCCTATTGAGAGTAACGTCTCTAACCATTCGACCGTTGGTCTTTGGTTACATAATAATGATTCCACGACACTGACAGTACAAGGTGTCATAGGGTAAACTTGTTTAGTAGCGATATTACAAAATGCAGCAACACTTTTAGATTGATATTTCTATATCAATCAACTTTAAAGTAAATCTTGTGGTCTAAAACTTTGGATATTATTTATAAACCTATGAATTTCACTCAACCTTTTTGGTTGACACTTTAAGCGTGTTTTGTCTCAGGTGATGATTGAGCTAGCTGCTACTTGCTACTAGATGATTGATGTATGATTTGCTGCTTGCATGGAGTCCATCATTCATATTTATCATTTTGTTTAAGACATTTTCCATTTACTGTACTCTTATGATGTAAAACTTTGAATAATGCTTTCGCTGTTTATTTAATAAATAAAATGTCTCATTTAGAGTCGTTCTCGCTTATACAACTGTGTTATGATATGATTGTTCACAATTACCCCTGGTCCATTTTGGGGGTGGGACATGAATAATTAATGTCATTTTATTTAATAGTTAATGCTCAAATTTTATACCATAATGACTGAAATAATTAAAGAAACTTAACATAAAAATTTGGAATTTTTCCGAAGACTTTTATCCGCCCCTAATTAACAACGGAGCACGATTTAATACCCGGTGAAACTGTCAGCAGATTAATTGTTAAACTACCCGTGATATTTTGAATCATGTACTGTTTCTTTTTGTTATTATTTATGTTTACTGTCTTGCTTGTAATATCAACTAACTCATCTCTATATCCCTCTATATATGTATATGATATGATATGATATAGAACACACACATATTTACATTTTTTTTTTCTTTTCTCTTCTCTTCTTCTTTCTGAATTGAGTCTTTTGAGTCTTTACTTAAACCATCATCATAACCCATAACCATCTTTCTCCATCCATGAACCATTGACCACCATTTTCAACACCACACCAAATCGATATCACTATCATCTTTTGTTTTTCTGATTCGATTAACAACCGGGAACTATCATCATCGAATATCACCACATGTCATCACACTCGATCATCGTTTTAAAACCCACAACTCACCATTATTCATCAACTTGTTTATGTTTTATGGTTACATCGAGCATCAACCCTCTACTTCCACCACCTTGAACTATCACCATAAACCACCTCAATCCACCACTAACCGCCACCCGACACCACACCCATCTACAACACCACCATTATTATCCACCTTCTCTCTCAAACACTCTCTCTCGTGCTTCGTGCTCGAAAGGTCCATCAACACCATGAAAACAGGCTGCCTTAATTACGTTTCTGTTTTTGTTCGATCAAAACCCAACAACCAAATTCAAAAACCTTCTTAAGTTGCTGCACCATACCTGCTGTCTTCCTTCTGTGTTTCTGTCATGAACCCACCATAACTCTCAACGAAGATCACGGTTTACTACTGCTAAGCCTGCTGTAATTTCCTTGTTGAAACCATTTGATTAAACCCAAGTAAACAGCGGACTACTACTGCTCTTTCTCTAGAACAACCATCACAACCAACACCATCGAAAAACCATTAAAAATCGCTATCGTCATCATCCTGTTACTTACTGCCTTTCTCGGTTTAATGGAAATAAAATAATATTACTTTAACAAAAACAAGTTAAGAAAAGGATGAAATAAATCCTTTTCAAGTGTCGGCCACTAGTGTTTTGTAAGTGCAAGTTGTTAAACGAATTCCTTTTATTTAATTGATGGGTATTGGGCCGAGAATTGAGCTGTTGGGCCGAGTCCTTTTTGTTGGGTCGAGTCCTTTTGTTTTCTGTTGGGCTAAAGTCCTATTTTGGGCCGAGACTATGTTCAAACCCAATACATGATGTGGTGTATATGATATGGAACGTGATTAAATGATACATAATAAAAAGGAAACAGAAATTATCGGGTTAAATAAATTAGTTCTGAGGTATAAATCACGAAAGTAATGATGGAGGAGTGGTTTGGTATGGGTTTGTGTTAATCAAGAGGTCGTGGGTTCGAATCCTGGTCATGACATATTTTTTTAAGCTTGCTCTTTAAGGTATTATTATTATTATTATTTAAAAGTATCATTATTATTAACTTTTACAAACATTATCATTTTATTATCAATAAAACTATTATATATTTTTTTTATTAGAATTATCAATATTTTTATTATCAATATTAGTATCGTTAATATTATTATTTTTAACATTATTATTATTATTATCATTTTTAGTAGTATCATTATATTTATTATTACCACTATAATATAATTATTATTACAATAAAAATTAGTCTTATAAAAACATCCTTAATAAAACTATATTTTATAAAGTATTTATTCAAAGTATATAAAGTGAATATATTTCAGTTAACAATGAAACACATGATATAAAATAACAACTAAAATCACTAAAAATATATATATTTATTTGATTACCATTATAGGTGTTAATATATAATACTTGATATAGGTTCATGAATCCGAGGCCAACCTTATACTTGATCAATGATGTTATATGTATTTTTACTACAAAATACATTAGGTGAGTATATAGTCCCCTTTTAAACTCTAAATATTTTTGGGCTGAGAATACATGCGCTACTTTTATAAATGATTTACGTTATGGACACAAGTGACAAAAATTACGTTCTACGTTGAGTTGTACCACTGCATATCTCCCTATAACTTGGTAACTATTAATTACATGGGCCAGTGTAAACGCGAATCCTGTTGATAGATCTATCGGGCTGACATCCCCAACCGGGCTGGACGACCAGTTTTCAACGGTTGCACAGTACTTCGTTTAGGTGGCTACACTTGGTACGGTGTAGTGCGATTATATATAAAGGGAATATGTGCTGTTTTTATACTTGTAAAGTTTGGTTACCAGGTGCTCAACAAACTTAGAATGTCTTTCATACACTTGCGAGTGTACTATGTTTAAATATATGAAATCTTGTGGTCCATAGTTATAACACTGCTAGCATCAAACCTATATATCTCACCAACTTTATGTTGACATTTTAAAGCATGTTATTCTCAGGTACGAATTAAGTCTTCCGCTGTGCATTAGCTCATGTTAAAGACATTACTTGGAGTCGACCATCGCAATGGGACCAACTGTTGAAGACTTCGTCCTGGAGGATTAGGACCGGTCCTTTCAGTTGGTATCAGAGCGGTGGTCTTAGTGAACCAGGTCTGCATTAGTGTGTCTAACTGGTAAGTTGTTAGGATACATTAGTGAGTCTGGACTTTGACCGTGTCTACATGTCAAAAGTTTTGCTTATCATATCTAGTCAGAAATTATCTGCTTATCATCCTTAGGAAATTGCCTACTTATTATTCTTAAGTCTAGACACGTCTTACTGCATTTAGTGCATCGATAGTGTAAAGACAAAATTCATATCTTAGCGTATCTGTTATTGTTACCTTTGTCTGATATCTTTTCAAAGATTCTCCGTAATTTACGGGATTTTGGTATTATATATACATATGTAAATTATGTATTGAAGAGTACCAAATCTAACTCCTATAATCTATTCCATACCAAAAATTCATTTCCCCGACTATACAAGATGGATTATGCATCCAGTTCGAATTCCTCAAACTCCGACAGCTACGCCGATATGGATTTTCATTCGAGCTTTGAAGGCAGCGTCACCGGAATGGATCGACCAATTTCCCATCATCTATTCTGGATGAATTGGGGATGGGTTCGTAACATACTAGATTACTGGAGACAAGAAGAAGGTGATCCATTCCATCCACCAAATTGCCCTCTTGGCGATGAA